>NC_046987.1:4768282-5133282 GCF_009769545.1 Cyclopterus lumpus
CTGAGCCAACTGGTCCTATATTGAACTTCAAGTCATGAATACAGTATATTTTTGAACTGTGTGTCTTTAATATATTGTCCTTGGCTCCTAGAGCAAATGTATTCAGGACCCCAAAGTCAAGCTATTAATAGTTTAAAGATATATGCAAGAACGTGGCTATTTTTCCTTCAGTTATTCTATCAATAAACAAGATATTGTGTTTAATTGTTCAACTGCTGACCCAAGTAAGTCAGTTGCAGAATCTGATAGACATATTAGAGGCATTTGGATTGTGATCTTCGGCTTTCTATTCATTCTTAAATCACCATAAAATGCAGCACTTCCTGAATACACTGCCAGAGTGTTTGAAACAAAGGAGCCCTGAGGAGGAATAGACAGAGTCTTGGATCTCTTTTTAGACATGATCTCAAACACATCACGGAGCACGCAAATATACATAGTGGGAAAACACACACACACTCTAGGCCCTTGGATATTTCTTCACCCTTCGCTCCAGCTCACGCTTGAAAGGTCCGGAAGTCTGTGGACGGAATGTTCGGCAGTCAGGGGCAATGTGAAATGAAGATGCTTTGACTGGACGAAGGGGGTAAAAAGCACAAGGCGTACCCAATGTCTTGTCAATTACCTGTGTACTTTCGACGTAGTGCCGGTTACACTGCAGCTATGTATGTGGCCAGCTTTGTGTGGGAGCCTTATGGAACACCACTGCAAACTGACTCATCCATCCATATCTAGCTGGTTGTATACTGTATGAAGGACACACGCAGCTCTACAGTCACCCTGATTGAGCAATTAAACCAGGTATTTCATCAGGCCTTATTAATTAGGTAATAATTAATTGGGCATGAAGAATTAGATAATTGGCATAAACCGATGGACGCATATGAATGCAGAATCTGGAGGCATCAGGAGACAATATTGGTAGCGAAAGAGTGCTAGTTATTAGCCAAACAATAAACATTCTGGTCGTAGACGTTGTCTCTCAACTTCATCTCCATTCTGACACCTCAAGGTGCTTATCGGACTGTAAAACGACGGGCTACACCAGAACCCCTGAAATATAGGCTGTTTGACCCATCCCCCTCCCACTCTGTGTTTTTTTTTAATACTACATTATCACACTTGTGACTTAAGCCTCGGTATTTGACGCCCTGGCCCTGTCTACCGACAACCGTTAGCACCTGCTGATAGTCAAACGTTCAGTGAAATATAATCGGATCAATTAAAACGCGCTAAAACTCTAGTGCGACTAAAATGCCGGCGATTTCACATTAGGTTCCAGCTAATTGCGTCACCGAGGTAGAATAACGCCACGCTTCCAGTCAGCGTGTCACAAACTCCAGATGGTTGGAGCTACCCACATCATTATGGTGGATGAAAATAAAATAAAACCCTCTCAAAGCCCGATTCTCCGTCTGCACAATCTGCGTCTAAATCACGCCTCTGGCTTGTCTTTACTGCACAATATCTCTGGCAATTTAGTGCAACCTGCTCTCCTCAGATGATTCAGCTTACATCCACTGGCACATTTGCTGTTGAATACGAATTGAGCTCATATCACTCATACCAGACTGCCAGCACACATTGTAATATCATCACGATGAAACTTCTAATTATTTTGCCATTAACCTTTACATTTTGCCAAGTCACGTATCTAAATTTCCCTTCTATATTTTTCACCTTTTTTTGGGGGGGGGAGGGTTTATTTTGTAATTCTTTATTTTCAATCTGAATGCTGCGAGCACTTCTCTGACCTTAACATTTCCATTCTAAATAGCTTTACAAATGTGTATCATGTTCTTTCTGCAGGGAATGGATAAGAAATATTGGAGATATTTAAGGAATGAGGTGCATTCAGGGACTTAACAGCCACAGCGAGCTAAATATTAGGCCTGACAAAACAGAAAAGATAAATAGACACAGTCTAATCCGATAAAGGTTAATTAGGTCGGCATGGTTAAAACTTTTTTTATTATTATAGAAAAACAATTTAATTTATTAACTGCTGGCCTCAAGGAACATCAATTAATTTGATCGTGCTTTGGGCTGTGGAGACCTCCTCCTGCGCTGGTATTCATTATTGTTTGCGGGGGGCTTTCATCAAATACCAAGCAGGATTGTGAAGCCTCGTTCAATTAATCAGCGCGTTTGCGTTTGGATGTTAGAGGAATGTGTGTGATTCGCGGGAGACAATGATAAATCAGAGGAATGAAGGGGGTTCACGGTTTTAATATGTCTGACCTTTCCCAAATTGAAGGCTTGTAAGACAGGCAGATGTCTCATTTGAGAATTGGAAATGTCAGAGATAAACAGGGAATCAAAGTGTTCGAGCAAATGTGATGGTATTGACGGAAAGTTGTGATGCAAGCCTGTGCAGACAAACGCAGACCTTCCCCTTCGGAAATATGAAGACTTGAATATCATTGTGATGGCATTTTGAGAGTAAACATCCATAAATCTTCTGGAAAAAAAAGACACTTCCTCCAACCCCAGAACTTGCCAATATCTCAATGATAGCCATCTGTTCATCCACTGGATTTGTCTCGACTTCGCCTGCCTTTGAAAACCACTGAAAGTTCTCAATAGCTTTCGTTATGATGGACATCTGTGGTCCGGCTTTAAGTTGAAACTAAAACTGTGTGGCGAAAGTTCAGCGTCTTCACAAAAAGCTACTTTGCTTCCACAAAGGATATAAACCGTGGCCTCGGTTTCATCAACTTCTCTTGTTGAAACGTGCAATTGCAATTACAGAGCCCCACTCAACCATCGCATGCCGTGACAGTCTCACAGCCTCTGCAGCCCAGTTGCTAAAGACAAAGTGCATTCTGAAAATTCAAGGCTGATTATAGTTTTAAAATGTCTTGTGGAGAAAAAAAACTGAACATTGTGTCTTTTCCACGTTGGTTGCACGGGATACAAAGAAAGTTAGTGCCGATGCTTTATACTACCAAAAAAACAAAAAGTGGCAGTTAAAAATCATCAATTTGTCTGAGCAGCCTTCAGAATTACTAACTCCAGTTTTTACCCATGCTTAATAGATAGCCTTTAGGCCTGGTCTGATCAATCAGACTTGTACAGACTTACCAACAAGGAAAGACGGATAAAAGTCTGCATCAATGTCTTAGAGCCTGAAAAGGTAGCAGGAAGACGAGCTCACAGCAGGTTGATGTAATCCTGGAGAGGCAGGCCCTTTCAGGTAGTCCTTTCTTATCCAGCAGACACAGACGATTCTGTACAAAGCGCGTGTGGGTAAAATGTGATTGAACAGACAGATTACTTTGGTTATCACCCAGAGAAGCGTCAGGTCTCGGCCACGATGTGCTGCTTCCCGTTTTCCTCTGCGATAAATCGCAGCCTTTTGTCAACATTTACCCCGTTGCCCAAGAATCATGTTAGAAATCCTGCAATTTCATTACAGAAACATGCACTTTTCCTAAATAAGCGCGATGCCTGAGATCGTAGATTAATCATACGCGGGGGGGGGGGGAAAAAACAAACAGTTTATCAGTTTACAGCTGCAGGAGGTAGTAACTTTGGACGTGCCGGCAGCTCTGAATAGCGGCGAGAGATAACCGTTGTCACAACTTAAGACAGTCTGAGCGTCTGCACCCGCAAATAATGCAACGTGACATCAGTGGATTGCACACATCACACTCGGGTTAACCGAGCTGCGGTAAGTGTTAGTAGAGGAACAGAGAAAGGCAGGCCCCCCATCCCCCCCACACTCTCCTCTGTTTGTTGGAAGATTATGCCGCTGAACACAGCTGACAACTGCAAAATGCAGTGAGGCAAAGAGGGCTGAGCTCGGACGGGACGGTCTCCGTTCGGAGGACCGGGGGCCGTCCTCACTGCCGCAGCCTCATTTTGTGATTTTTGGACACCGTGGATGAGGGTTTTTGTTGAACATGGATTGACACTCTGTCACTTAATTTGGGTCCACAGTATGACATCTTCACATGAACACCTGCACTGTTGGATGGACGGTTTGTTAGTTCCAAGGGAAGAAGAAGCCATCGCGAGTGACGTACCCGACACTCTGTCAAACAGAAGGCAGCACAGCTGTGCAGTCATGTTCACGCGAAGGTTAACCTTGTACAACGACGTCCCGCTCGCAAAGCACACCTTGTTTTTGACACCTCACCACCTCTCCCTGTGTTTATTTTTCTTTCACACGTGGGACGTTTCAATGCCTCGTGAGTGTTTATTACAAATCTGGCAACTATATAGTTCTGGCTCTGCAACCAAAACTACTAAAAAACGTGTTTATGTGTCAGAAATTGTTATACCTACGATCCGGTTAAGGTTAGGGACCTATTGTGGTAATGAAGGATCACCCGCTGTTTGTAGAAGCATTGAAACATCACACTACTTCCATCTTTGCTTCTCACAAATGAACAATGAACACAAGATGGGGATTCTTATCTGAAATGTATAATGTTGTTTCAGGCATTTGAACCAATGAGAAGATCAGAGGATGGAGACCTCTCTCAAGTCAGCTAAAAGTCTATAATTCTCAGAATCCATCAGCTTTTGATCTGATGATGATTTAGGGAAGAAGCCATTATTTCAGTGGTTCCGTTGCAACCAATATACCCGGATAACTGATATCCGATCCAAGACTTTGACTATTGTGTCAAAGTTTTCTTGAACAATGACCGGCACAGAAGAGGAAGTTACTTTTTGTAGGTGTTTTAGGTCCAGAAGACCTTTCGGATAATCTCTAGAAACCATAGATACTATACATACAAATAAGTAAAAAAGCTGATGAAAAGCTAATTCAACTTGAGGTGCAATATGGTTCACGGATTGCATTTCTGCGAATGTGTTCCACCTCTTTAGCTCCCGACGCGGACGGTTTACCTGCCTTCAACCATAGCCGACTGTCACGTCATTGGTCATTACAACACAGACTACAAACAGAAACCAGAGCAATTCCTGTCCTGACCTTTTGCATTCGAATTCTGTATTTGTATGCAAATATATTATTCCTCGGACTCTTAGAAGTTCAAAATGTCCGTAATAAAGCACAGTATTACTTAGAAGAAGGCGAATAAGCATGGTGCAGAACCTGCCTATTGTCCTACTGTGTGGGATTCTTCACATTGGTTCAGACTCACTGGAAGTCCAAGTGGAATCTGGTCTTTTCCTGCTGATAGGAAATCAGTTCCATAAATACATGTTGCCTTTCAGGAAATGGACAACGAACAATTGATGAGTGTAACGTTTCTCCATGTGACTGAGTATTCATTCAACATGAATGTATATTGTGTGGAGACTGACATGTGAAACAGTGCACAAAGCCCCTCTTAATGGCGCGATATCATTCCACTTTTTTTTTCCTGCAGGGCACACATTAAAAAACCATTATTAACTTAAATATGCGCAATATGTTAAAATTACTGCAGGGTTTATTTCAAAGTGTGTATGGCATTAAATAGAGCAGACAATTTGAGGGCTGCTTTTGCCGATTAGTTGAAACTTCGAAGCTTCATAATGTTGACATTTGAATCCAAAATCGACATTTGAACGCTGCGCAGCTTCTATTTTTGGATGTCTATTATATTTGAACCTGGTACTTTCACTAATCCTATTCATATTATTATTAGTAGTAGTAATTGTAAACATTTGATTCCAGCAGTGGCTGTATTGGATTGTTATCCGACCTGTGTGATCCAAACATACCAGTTACTCCAGCATTATGCATTATGTTTTTATCTTACAAAATATTCTTCTTCAATCCATATTTGTTGTTTTTTAGCCTTTCAAAAAGAACACTCTCTGCAGCAAATGTCTTGCTTTCCCAATTTGCCAAATATATATTATAATATATATATATATTTATATATATATTATTTATATAGCGATGTGTAAAGGGAATGAATGATGACACTGATTGGTTTGAATAATATTAATAAGCCCAAAACACACTTTGGATCAATTGCACCTTACTTTTAACTCGCCAAAGTGGAGTTAAACAGGCCGCTAATGCACTGTGCCATGCACTTTAGACCATGCAATGTAGATAGTTTCAATAAGGCCCATGGACGCTGATGGAACCCAAATCTAATTATTATTATTATACTCGTTGAAGAAGACAACGTCTCTGCCTTTTGAAAAAGAGAAGAAAAAGCTTGAATCTATTATTTTACTTCGGAGTACCTTAAAGCAATAAGCCATTGGTACAATACATAAATATGTTTACTCTTTCCTTTATTGCCATTTGATTGATGAGAGAGCCGCTGATACAACCAAGTGATCCCACCAGTTGCCAGTTCTTAAAAGCTTTTATATTTGCTCTTCCGAACACCCAATGTGGTACTTTCTCTGAAAGAACTGATGTCCTTTTACATTCACAGAAGCAACAACAGCACATTTGATTTTATGAGTGCACGGAAGCAGAAGTAATGTAACAATTTGCAGTCAGCACTGAATGCCTATTACACACAGTCTCTAAACAATAATGTAGAAAACATTGAAGCAATTGATGCACATAAACACATCTGAGTTCCTCCTGAGTTTGTTCGCATGCATATTCGACGAGTAAACAACTGTGTTCACGGTGAAAAGTCTCAAATGAGCTTGTTTCATTCGGTAGTTACTGAAGTGTCAAACAACTAATTACAACAATTCCTGGACAAACGTTAGCTGCAGTCATTGGACTTTGTTTACACGCAAATGAATACTTGTGTTCAATGAGAGATGCTTCTCCTCAGAGGTTCACCTGTTGCCACACAGTGAGACACACCAGGCGTTGCATTGCTCCACACGTTGTTGACAATGAGAACTCCGCAGTAGTATTCTTTGAAACAACGGGGTCACTGAGTTGAGTGGGCCACTCATTTCACACATTTCTGACAGCGGATATGACAATTGTGAATTTTCTATTTGTAGCTAGCTGTCCAGGGCTGACTTGTTAAAAAAAAAGAAAGTTTCACTTGATGATAATGTGGACAATCCCTGAAAAAGTAACTTTTGTTATTTTGTTCGAACCTGTTTGGATCCCTATCTTGCTAAAGATGACGTACTCGGGTATGATGTAGACTTTATTGTTCATATGTTCACTTTCAAACGAAAAGAAGCCCTTTAGGATGAGGACGAGCTCACACGATTGAACATTCTCCAGTCTCTGTTTGACTGTCAAGTGATTTTTTTATATAGCTGTTGGCGGTATTGTCTGTTGATAATCTAAAATTCTCTTTGTAAAAACCTTTGACTCGCTTATGTTAGAAAAATAACCCTGAACCTGGCTTTATCCACTGTTCAAATGTCTGTTCTGGAAATGTATGCAAATTAGCACATATTTAATAAAACAATCCCTTAGTTACATATCTAAACACAACATTTCAGAAAAATTAAGGCGTCTAAATGTATTTAATTAAGTGGAAAAGTTTCATGGTGATATATATATATATATATATATATATATATATATATATATATAGATATTAAATACAATATGTACCCTATTGAAAGGTGATTACATTAAAGACGGTATCTGGTGCTGTTTGTAGTGGCGATATCTGGTTGGACGTTTGTGGGAGGAGTTTAGCGAAGCATTACCATGTTCAGTAGACACAGCAGCAGGCCTACTTATGCCACATGGAAATGCAAAGTCATGTGACTGTATTTTCCCACAGAGGACATGGAGGCGCGCACCGCAATCACTAAAGAAGCCAGAGGGGGGGGGGGGTTGCATCCATTCTAATAGGTTAATAAGGAATTTCACAGTTCTGTATGCCATTGCCGATGCGCTGTGGAGCTGACCGTGTGCCTGTTGGTATCTTTTGTCCCTTTCCGTTGAATCGTAGATGGTGTTGTAGTGCTCGGTGACGTTAAACATCCTCCGTGGTTCTCGTCTCTTCTATTCCTCAAAAGGTCACCCCTGTCTCTCCTCAGACCGGCTTCCTCCGCCCGGCAACTTCCCCGCATATGACACACGCCTTAATGAAAAACCGAGATCAGAAATTACACTGGGCTTTTCAACCACATTCAGCCGCCACTGTGTGCATTCAATTTGTATATTTTCCCCCAGTTTTTTTTTTTTTTCCAAAAGCTCAGACACCATAATTGTCTCTTTTCAGGGGGCGAGGAAGATCAAAAGAGAGTAATAATAAAAAAAAATAAAAAAAGTGGCTTCTGTGGGTTTGCAAGGCTTTTCAGATGCTGTTTCTAGACGCTGTCCATTAAAATGAGTCCATGAGAGGAACTGTCTGTCTTCACGGACAGCTCTCACCTAGTGGCCTTGTGGGGATTAGCTCCAGGCTGTGTTGAGGGTCCGAAAAAGTATGCATTTATTATGCAATTATTCGGTTAGAAAAAAAGTATTTCAACAGTATTTCTCACGGTTTGCTGCATTGTTGATTGAATTAAAATATGATGGGCTGCTCAGAATGTGGCAGCTGAGAAAAAAAGGTCTATTTGTGGAATTTGTTTGATGGGTTCACTTTTGTGGTGGAAATCGTGATAACCAAAAAAGACATTTACGTTGTTATTTTTCTGAAATGTCAATTCCTCCAGTTATTTGTTTTATTTTATAATTTCCACACCCGTCATTTCATTCTAATTAACTCTGCAACACGCAGTTCAGATGCAGTGGCCCGTCATGATATAATTACAAACTGTGATCAAGAAGGAGAGGGGTTATTTATACATTGTTCCTCTCGTAATTGGGAGTTATTGAAAAGTGTAGTGTACACGTGAAGGGGTATTACAAGGTAGTTGAAGATAAGGAGTTGCGACCGGCATCTCACACACTTATGTATAATTATGATTAATGGCACAGACATTTAGTCCCTCCCCATGGTTCTAGTGAGAACCACGCAGACGAGAAGACGGCGCTTCTATTAATAAAATGAAAAAAATTCATTGAAATTGATTTTTAGGTTTCGACTTTATTAGGAATTAATGATACAAATGTCTGGGGGAATTAAAAGCTTGTTGGATGAAGCCAAGTGTGGCCACCCCCTCAGAGGAGTCAGCTAGGTGCGAGCTTCTGTTCAGGCTTTCACAGAAGTGTGCCGATTTTTATTCAGTCAAGTCTGACGCGGCTTATCTTTCGCCACAACAGTACAGACACGATGGGGAAAGGGAACCAATAAGACGAAAAGGATAAAGACAATACAGAAACTTACAAACCGGAACTAGAATCCTACACTGTTTTCACATTTACATTGCCAAGATGGTGCAGCATTCCAAAGGAGAACAACATACATGGCTTACTGCCTATGCACGTGCCCCCCTTATCTAGTTTCCACTGCATGCAAAGCAGCAAGCTGTATCTGTAATAACAGCTTATAAGCGCGTGCGTCATTGAAAATATCTTCTTAGCTGTTGAATCCCGGGCTTCATTCAGAGGGTCCTCGTGTGATTTCTCACACCTTCTTTGCATTGCAAAATACATGCATATGAATGTTATAATGGAGAATATTAATGTGAGAAAAATCCTCAAGGAGCATAATCAGGCCAGCTCATCAAGTAAGCCGCCACGGTCCAAGGATCACGGTGGAATTGTATCTGACCTGTGTTAATAGAGTTAAAACACACACACACACACACACACACACACACACACACACACAATCTCTGTATGGGGAGATTGTCTTGTCCTAATGTTTAAAATGTTATTGTTGTAATGATTGCATTTAGGCATCAAATCAATAAAATCATCATGCATCTTCCTTACATATGTCTCACAGCGTTAATCATCCATAGGAAGCTCCGAGCTTCAGGTTTTTAATTGCACTTTTAACTGACTTGTAATAGTTATCCCTCCATCTTTAC
Source organism: Cyclopterus lumpus (assembly GCF_009769545.1). Taxonomy (NCBI): domain Eukaryota; kingdom Metazoa; phylum Chordata; class Actinopteri; order Perciformes; family Cyclopteridae; genus Cyclopterus; species Cyclopterus lumpus. The sequence continues at coordinate 4,778,063 of NC_046987.1, forward strand.
AACACCGACTCCATTTTGTTCAGGTTTGAGTCTAATTTAGTAAGTTGAATGGCTTCATAATCACGATTACGGACACCACAATAGTAGAGAAATCCTCGGATGTATATTACATAACCATTCACCAGGAGATAATCTCTATACAACAGATTCTGCATTCTTATAGAATCTATAAGCAACGGTACAAGATTTTGATTTCTGAAGCGCTCCGGTTTCTGTTTGTAGTTTAAGTAGTATTGACCAACCATGTTTGAACCGGCATTGGTGAAATGCAGCTAAACAGTGCATGTGGAGAGCAACAGAGGCAGAGCGCTTTAGCCAAAATACAATGTTAAATGGTAAATGGTCCTGTATTTATATGACACTTTTCTAGTTGTCCGACCATTCAAAGCGCTTCAACACTACTTGTCATCATTCACACCCATTCATACACTAATGATAGGGGCTGATTTAGCTGCTTATTGGTTTAAAATTCATCTCCCTTTGAAAACTCCAGTCTTGCATCTCAAGTTGCTGATCGGATAAACAACAAGCTGCGCCACCATTAAAAAAAAAGACATCTGTAATATAGCCCCTCGCTTAGCTAAGCTAGAGGCCATCCGCCGTCAGACTGATAGTCGAAAGGTTTCGATGTTGAACTGAAAAGGTCATGGCTTTGAAATTATTGGTCCTTGGGGCTTTAAAAACACTGGCTGGTCCTCTGATTCAGAGTCACTTTGACTATGCCTGTTGTGATTGGTTCGATGGTTTTCCGAAAGCAACACAACTTTTTTTCGTCACAGAATTAGTTTGTCAGTGTTGTTCTGAGGCTATCGTGCCAACTAACTTGGATTCTTCTCATTTTGAAAGAGGGTTCAAGACATGATTCAATTATGTATGGTACTAAAGATTGTTCCAGAGATGTACCCAAATATCTTATTTTTTAAATATCTTTTGAATATATAATGTTGTCTGACATAGGTAACCAAAATCAGAGATCATTATCTCAAACTGATCCTTGTTTTCTTTTCTTTCTGCAGGTCCCCTTTATATGAACTAACATGGACAAAGTGGTCATCAGTCTCCTGCTTCTGGGAACCGCAGTTACGATGGTCCATGCATGTCCCAAATACTGTGTCTGCCAGAACCTCTCAGAGTCTCTGGGGACTCTGTGCCCCTCCAAAGGCCTGCTCTTTGTCCCACTGGACATCGACCGGCGAACTGTGGAGCTCCGGCTGGGCGGCAACTTCATCATAAAGGTCACAACTCAGGACTTTGCCAACATGTCAGGTCTGGTTGATCTCACCTTGTCCCGAAACACCATCAACGCCATCCAGCCTTTCTCTTTCCTCGACCTCGAGACCCTGAGATCCCTGCATCTCGATAGTAACCGGTTGACTCAGCTGGGGCCAGACGACCTCCGAGGGCTGGTCAACCTGCAGCACCTGATCCTCAACAACAATCAGCTGAATCAGATCTTCGACACAGCCTTTGACGACTTTTTTGCGACACTGGAGGATCTGGATTTGTCGTATAACAACTTGCGCAGTGTGCCTTGGGAAGCCATCAGCAAGATGGTCAACCTCCATCAAATGAGTCTGGATCATAACCTCATCGCCTTCATTTCCGAGGGGACTTTTACAGATCTGGATAAACTGGCCCGCTTGGACCTCACGTCCAACCGTCTCCAGAAGCTCCCTCCGGACCCGATCTTTGGGCGCTCCCAGAGCAACGCAGTGATGAGCACTCCTTATGCACCTCCGCTCTCTCTTAGCTTTGGTGGAAACCCATTGCACTGCAACTGTGAGGTGCTTTGGCTTCGGAGGCTGGAGCGTGAGGATGATATGGAAACCTGCGCCTCTCCTGCTAGTCTAAAGGGGCGCTACTTTTGGTCTGTCCGTGAGGAGGAGTTTATTTGCGAGCCCCCTCTCATCACGCAACATACACACAAGTTACTTGTGCTGGAAGGCCAAACGGCTAGCCTACGCTGCAAAGCAGTCGGGGATCCGATGCCAAGTGTGCATTGGGTTGCTCCTGATGACCGTTTGATCAGCAACTCCTCCAGAGCAACGGTTTATGAAAATGGCACCTTGGATATCACAATCACCACGCCAAAGGATTACGGGACCTTTACTTGCATAGCTGCCAATGCTGCTGGGGAATCTACGGCCTCCATTGAGCTGTCAATCATTCAACTCCCCCATCTAAGTAATGGTACAAACCGTACCACGCAGTCCAAGTCGGGGCTTTCAGACATAACTAGCTCTACCAAGATCAGTAAAGGGGAGCCTAAACCTCTACCAGAGAAGGTGGTGTCTGTATCAGAAGTGACTGCCGTCTCGGTTGTGGTCAAGTGGACTGTTAGCAAATCAACTCCAAAGGTCAAAATGTATCAGCTGCAGTACAACTGTTCCGAGGATGAAGTCCTCATTTACAGGTAAGAATTATTAATGCAATTCGATTACATTCAAGTACGAGCTGAGACATTTCAAATCAAAGTGGTAAATAAAGCCAGAGGTAACATTTAACTTCAAAACACTGGCTGCTCAGCTTCTTTAGTCAATTTGTAATTGTTTGCTGGGTGAGTCACTTGAGAGAGTCAATTTATCTGAAGTGTTACTCGGAGATCAACATTCATTTTTCCTTAATCCTTCTTGAGATTTTCCTTTTTACCTTTTTATATCGACAATAGCGAGTGCACATTTTTTTAAGAACTGAAAATGAAATCCTTGCCCTGAGCCATTAATTAGAAATCCAAAAAGAAAAAGGATTATAGAGCTTCATTTTAATATATCCTTCCTAAGCTGCTCAAGTCTATAAAGTGTGAGCTTGGAGACTGCAGCTGGAGATCTTTGGGCTCTGTGAAATCAATTTCCTATGTCAAATGAGACAGTTAAAGTAGTTGCATTCGACCAAGATAATTGCACTGGAAATATATAAAAGAGCCTCGTCGTTTAACATTATATCAATCTGGAGAAGCCATTAAAAAAGGCCAAAGGGCTAGCAAATAAATGGATGCATTTCTATAAGTCTTGTGAATCTATATCATTCACTTTATTACATCTTACAACTCATAGACATTTCTCCGTATTTGCCAATGACTATACCCTAAGCATGCTCAAAATGGTATTCACGGCATCAGAATAGCGTGGAAATTGGTAAACCTGTTGTATAGCAGTTCCAGCAATTTTGTGTCCGCTTCATGCTTCCTCCAACACTGACAATTGTTGCCGAATCCCTTTAGCAACGCATCATCCAAAAACTGATTCTGTGCCACAGTCCTACACAATTTACCTGTATTATGCATTCCAGAAATGAGCGGTTAAATTAAAGATAATTGACAGAATAAGGGAAGTTGGGTTATTAGCTGGGAATATGATATTAGAGCAGCACGCAATATTGAAGAAAGATATTGCTTTGTTCAAACACTGTGAATGCAATAAATAATAAGGTGTTTATCTGATTTCCTTGCGTGCACACGGCTCGCTGTGTCAGATTGTCATGCTAGAAAAAAAGAGAACAATATGAAATTGCAGTACCTTTTCTTTCCCGGTTATGGAAATGTCTGATGACTCATCTGCAGGATTGCAAACCAAAGACTGATGTATAAATCCCCCCCCCCCCCCCATCTATTGATTTGCAGCAGCATAATTATAAGTGGTTATTTTAATGTTCTTGTTAGCCCAGACTCATTACTTCAAACTTCCAAATAGCCCTCATTATGTGATTTGATGCTTAACAATGTTTTGTACTTCATAATCGGTGCACACGGTATGTAATTTATGTACAGCCGAAAAACGACCAAAAGCAATGTGGTAAATATGATATAATAATGGCTGTGCAGTCCCTTTTGCATGTCAGAAGAAGAATTAGGAGCTGGAAGGGAAAGATGACGTCACAGAGAAAGCCAACTACTGTTTTTGAATTAATATTACCGTGACTTCATTGCTCACACGTGCACACCTACTGAGCTCCTCTAGTTGGCTGACAGTGTCCCAGGGCTCAAGCAATGGCATGATTAAAAATCAATCAGAGCCACGTGGGGGAGGAGAATTATTGCATGAGTTCTCTCAAACATGTGAGCCAACGCAGCCTCTTCTTAGTTCTGGAAGACGGCAATTAAGGGTGAATAATAGGCCGCAGCCCCACTAACGTCTGGTCGATTCAGAGCGTTATGATTCATATTTTCCAGGTAGACAATGGCCCTGAAAGACTCTGTTTCCATTCTCCTACAGTTACACAGTCTTTCTACATACAGTTTGAATTTCATGATTTAATCATTAATGTTATTTACGTTTATTTTAGACAGAAAGAAAAAGTTACATGTGTGCTCATTTGTAAGTAATTAAAACAATCCACATTTCAAAACCGGTTCTCTATTCATTTGTAAAGACGTGCCAGTCACAGCTTTTCTTTTTGTGGAGATATTTGAGAGTGAAAGCCCTGTGTTAACAAATGAAGCTATTCTGTCCACAGAAAGATGACAGAGAGCCTTCATTTTGCAAAAGAAACTGGAAGTGTTGAGTTAGAAATGTTAAAGAATTGAACATTTGCGTGGTAAAAATAGGCCACCCCTGTGCCGCGCTGCTCACATAGGCGGTGTGGCTGCTATTACCCGTTAACATGGGCACCAAACACACTTACACACCGCACTGCAACCATAGAGGCCACTTGTAGACCTCAGTCAATAGTGCTAATTCAACACAAAGATTAGCAGTTTCCATGTTAGGTCAGGTGGTTGATTAACACATTTATATTTAAAATGTAAAGAAAACTGCATCTCTACTAGGATGAGGCTCTTTTCCTCAGAAGGTTTGGTCAAGTTTGCAGTACGTACAATCAAAGGATAACTGATGCAGATACATCTCTGTTGGAAGAAAAGAAAGTTGATACTGGACGATTTTGAAAAAACCCAGAACACGTTCAACACTAACATCTTGAAAATATCTGTGTATGTCAATTACAGTATGGTAAGGGGAAAACAAATTATGTCAAATAAGCTATTGCTTAGGTATGTCTAGGGTTAGGCCAGTAAAACACTCACATGCTCAAACCGCAACGCTTGACACATAATCAGGCCGTATTATGCTTTAATTATTTTGCCCACAATAACTGTTCATATTCTTGCAATTGCCTTGCAATTGCCGTGTTTACATGCATTCATTTCTACAGAGCGGTTATCGCCGTGAACAGAACGCCTGCAGCATAATTTACTATTAGTGTGTTACTGAAAAGGAGAATACAACCGAGACATTCTTCAACTTCCTTAATCTCCACTCTCAATAATCTCTACCGGCATTAAAAAACTTTGAGGCGTAAACTTTAACAGCACATGCTGACCATTTGCAATTCTTTGGATCCCCTCGAGTCTAGCTGCCGTAGCCCAACGTGAAGGCGTTAGTCGGCTACGGTTTAGGCTGTAGCGTGGAGCCGCAGAAGTATAGATTCTGATTAAGGTTGGAGAAGGCTAGGGACGGTGAGGCAATTTGTTAAATTAGATAAAGGAGTCATGCCGACCACACCACACATATTCAACTCTTTTAGCTACTAGCAGATAGAGTTGGAATGTCAGGTTAACAAGGGGAATGCATTTTGGTCATTTTGCTGACAAGTGGATGGAAACCTCCCCCTACTGGTCATAGGTCTGTGAAAGAACAAAAGTCAAACTTGCTCCAGAACAAACACCCATCAACCACACGAGCTCACTACCTCAACACATTATTGCTGCTGTGGCAAAAAACATAGAAAAAACATAATCATTGCATGTGTCTAATATGTATGCATGTCCTAGATCAATGGGGCTGTGTATACAGTATGCCGGCAAAGCGGTTGCAAACATCTCAATGATGTTTCATCCTGATTTAACGAGATGTGGTCAGGAGAGACGGTTGCGCTTGCAGCCCGGTGATTGAATTCCATCAAAGCACCACATTTACAAACGCACCAGCGACACGTTTCAAACTGTAAGGGCAGTCTCCATAGGCCGTTGAGTTTGTTTTATGAAAGCTTCCATCAACGCACACAGCACCACGGTTCCTGCAGCATTCCATTGATTGGCAATCCATCTTGGATAATTAACCCACTGCTGATTGACTGTTATTTCCCTCAAAAGCAGTGAGGCTTAGTTAATCAGTCATTCAAACATCTGGAATAATAACAGAGTTGAAACTACTGAATGCTTGTTAAATGGCACTTAAAAAGAAAATTACATTCAGTCAAGACAATATTCAAAAAGTGTCCATTGAATACTTATGTCATTGCTATTGCTTCATGCATGTCAAATGGAATATGCTGGGACCAATGAAGTCATCTTTCTGAATTACTCTGTGCATATAAATAGCTACTTAGCATGCTTCATTTTGGCAATTTATTTGATCTGCCCCAGCATAACAGACTAAGCCAATGTTGTTTTTAACACAAAAGTTCTGAGGGCGCTTTCACAAGCCATAGTTTTTTTGGGCTAATGCGAATCGGAGCGAATTGGATACTTTCGGTTTATGCATTTAGTCTGGTTCGGTTTCACAGTGCACAAATGCAAGTGGACCAAATAAAAAAATATATACATACGCATTTGCTGAGGGGGGGTGTTCAAAGGATCGAATTAATCGTTTTTCTCTCATGAGCTGCCAATTTTATGCAGGGAAGTGTAGACTTTGAAGTTCACTATGTTCACATTGATTCAACACTGATCTACTGTAAGCACAAATCCCTTCTTTTCTACTTTATCTGGAATTACTTCATAATAGTCACTATTTGTGTAGACTATTTAGCATATTCTCTCTTCAGCCTAGATGTCCTCAGTCCTCTCCCTGTTGATATGCTGTATCCATCTCAACAAAGGGCCTGCACAGGCAGCCTGCGTGTCCCGTATACTTCCTGCAATTGGGGTGAATTATATTCTCTCTGCAATCAAACCACACTAGGGTTTGCTTGAAACCTGCTTGTGAGAGTTGGTCTCAGACCAATTGTATTGGTCTGCACTGGACTACAATAACTATGTTCACAACTGCCCGAACAAACCGCACCAGTGGTTTAATCAGACCAGAGTTAGTTAAAAACAGACTAAATATAGGCTTGTGAAAGCGCCCTAACTTTGTCTAGACTGTCTATTGCAAGAGGTCTTTATTTCTAATGCTGTTTCTTTCTGTCTTTCCGTATCTTCTCAGGATGATTTCCATGACTAACAGAGCCTTCGTAGTGACAAATCTTGTCCCAGGGATGCAGTATGACCTGTGTGTCTTGGCCATCTGGGATGACACCGCCACCACCCTCACTGCCACCAACATTGTCGGCTGTGTCCAGTTCATCACCGGGGAGGACTACCCACAGTGCCAGTCCATCCACAGTGGCTTCCTGGGTGGCACCATGATTCTGGTCATCGGTGGCATCATTGTGGCCACGCTGCTGGTGTTCATCATCATCCTCATGGTGCGGTACAAGGTGACCAGTGGCATACAGGCTAATAAATTACCCAATGTGAGCAACACGTACTCTCAAACCAACGGCGGGTTGAACAGGTTCAATGGTGCGCCGCCACAGGTCAAATCCACAGTGGTGGTCATGCGTGAGGAAATGGTAGAGTTCAAGTGTGGATCCCTCCAGAGCAGTCTGTCCTCGTCCTCATCCTCCTCCAACTCATTAGACAGCCAAACAGGAAAGAAAGCTGGCGACCGCTACAGTATGCATGGCAGCGAATGCAGCACCCTGCCCAGCAGCAAGTTCAGGAGGCACAGGCACGGCGCCAATGCACGGCCAAACCTGGACCACCTTTTAGGGGCCTTCACCTCACTGGAGCTGCGAGGGGTAGCGAGGGACCACCATGGGGCTTCCGGAACTGCTACCACTTCCAATGCTGTGATGACGGTGGCTGTGGTACCCCCATCCGATAAAGAACCCCTGCTCGGAAGAGCCGAGTCCACCACCATGCTGGGACGTCTATTAGGGATGCCCCAGGAGGGTAAGCCCAAGAGGAGTCACTCGTTTGACATGGGTCATGTGGGGGCTGCGCAGTGTCGCGGCAGCTACCCTCGCAGGATCAGCAACATCTGGACTAAGCGCAGCCTGTCCGTTAACGGCATGCTTCTGCAGTACGATGACAGCGAGGACGAGAAGCCCCCTTTTGAGAGCTCTGAGTGGGTGATGGAAAGCACTGTTTGAGTGGGTCTAACTGTGAGGTCCACGACTAACAGATCCATAACAGGAGCTGAAGTAACACGAGTGTAGAGGCAGGGTGTTCCAGAAGGAATCTGCCTTTTGGGTATTGCATGAAGTTCATCCATGTGAATACTGTCTAAGTAATTATATGAGGAAAAAGACACTCAAATCGATAGAGTTCTGGCCATGATCTCTAATCTCTGACAGTGTCTGACTGTATTTGAAATATTGTTCCCATCTCAAAACCAACACCGAACCTTGGATTGTGCGGAGGGAATCGTTTCTCGTCAACGGGAACGGGAGATTGTCTCAGAACGAAAGAGGGGTGAAAGAAAGATGAGAAATTCAAAGTGGATTCACTACTTCTTTGTCTAAAGAACTCAATGAACAGGATTTGCCTCAGCCGTGGTGAACTGGATGGGCATCAAAAAATATATTGGACCCTCAGCAGGAAATGGGACTACTGCAACGGTAGAGAAAGACCAGTGGAGCGAATATAGAAAATTAAAAGAAAAGTCATTTTTATTTTCATCTGGGTTTTTTTCTACCATTTTGACTATTTATTATTTGAGGTGATTCATCAGCAGGCAGAGTGAAGTTATAATATACACCAACCGAAGCCACCCCTTCACATACAGCCATGACACATCACTCAACTGTACTTTCAGTCAAATTCCAATAATGATTTTTTCTCAAACACTATGGTCTTATAGACTAGATTTAAGTAACACTCCACCACAGTAAGCCAGTCTTGTATTTCTACCTCAGGTTATGTATCACATGAGGTTATTTAAATATGAAAGCAAATGGAAATACAACCAAACCCAAATGCACAAGAGGATCTCAAAACACAAAGTTCTTCACTTGTTTGCGAATGCTTCAAAAGAATGATTTAGTCTCCAGCCAATCACATTGAGTAATGTTCCCAGCTCAGGTTTAATTCCTGCTGACATGAACATTTCTTTTTGACAACCCTTTGATACGCTCCCCATTGGCCAATGCTGGGGACAGTGTCCCTGTAGGCTCAAAGGCCATTGATGTAAACCGAGTGTTTGCCTCAGGATACGGTTTCAGATGCTATCAGCACATATTACAGTCGCCAGACGGGAATAGCCTTTGAGTTCCATCAAGCCCACTTCATTATTTGCTTATCCCCACAGCAGGATGTATTATTCGCCTCTAATTATCTTTAGGTAACACCAACAAGAGAGTATGACAATTACTCATTTAGTCAGGTTGGACGGTGGAATGAGTCCAAATTGACTTTTATTAGCTTGATAAAGGTCATCACGCTGCTCAGGAGAGGACGTTAAGATGAGAGAATGATAACTTTTTAAGGGCCAAACTGCGGAAAACTCTCTAGAAATCAATTTCACGAGATTGCACGATACAGAACCTTTGCTGGTTTATGTATCATTTCAAGCGATTCATCAAAGGAAGCCTTTTTTTTTTACTGACAGTCATACGGAGCTGTACATTGCAGTAAGATACTTTGAAATAGTGGCTATTCTGGTTACTGCCTACAATCAACTCAGACATCCTGACATATTTAAATGCTGTTCTCAATATCTTGTGAATCTTTGCTGCATTTTCAAAATGTGGGGTTGTCATCTTTTTTTGTTTTTGGTTTACTCTAATTGTTTTCATCCCTAGGTGTACCGTTCTGTATATTGTCATTTTTTTGTACAATAACTGGGTGAGAATGTAAAGGGGGGGGGGGGGGGAATTGTGCAGTAGTACTTTTATTTTCATGTGAAGCAAACAGTGAGAAGGTGCTTTACTGTGTTGTACCAACTCATTGTTAGTTGGCCCACTGAGATGGGATTTCACATGATACTACATGTAAAACACATGGCGGTTTTTAAAGGGTCAGTTCATCAAAATGACATGATAAAATACATGTTTTACCTCCAGTGGTATCTAGTCATTTAGATACTCTTATTTTTATTTACTCAGGTTATCCTTATTTGCAATATCATACAGATACCATGAGGCAATAGTTGTCAGGTGTCAGAGATGTTACCATAACATTGCTACAACAGCAGCTATCGATTTATTACCACTGGGTGTTTTAACCATTTGTGGGCAATTCAGAAAATCCATGAGCAGGACTGTTTTATAGCAATATTGGATTGCATGTGATTTAGTCTAGTGATATTCTATATTTAATCTCACTGTCGATGAATCCTCATGAAAAGACCAAAACCAACAGTGCAATTGATTCTTCTTTCAAATATTCTCTGATACGCTGTTCCTCTGTGACACAGTGTTTATGGATTATGAACTCTAACATGGACACAATGAAGGAGGATTACCATAAACACAGGATATGTTAGGTTTTTTTGCGTCGATTCTGGGCACCGTGCAGACTGCTTGACTTGCACTGCAGCTGGATTCTCGGGATATCAAGCGAGAATTACGGGATCACACATAACGTGAAAAGCCATCTCGAAAGGCTTCAAGTAAACCAGAGCACGGGTGCTCTGTTAGGAGTTACCAAAGGCCTGGATTAGATGTGTGTGACGACACGGAGAGGTCGGCTGTTTATTCTAAACAAGAAGGCCCCAATCCTCAAGAGGTTAGATGCTGCAAACGCATGAGTCATATCACAATTTAAAGTATTTCTTAATTGACAGAAGAGCAGAAAACAACACTGAACCTTTTCTCAATGAAAAGGTGTTTTTGCTTTTTGCCAAATTTGATTGACAGATGGGTCATCCCATCACCTGCCATGTATTTTTTTGAGAGTGCCTTCCTTTTTCCACACAGATTCCAATGATGTTAGTTTTGTGTTAGCTTAAAATAGTCCTCAACAAATGCTCTATTTACACGTGTTTGAGGCAAAAATGTTGTAAATAAATTATAATTTCATGATTAAGGTTGCCAAACAGGGTAGACAGTAAAGAAACTTACACATTGTTGGTTTGGGCCTTTTGGTGGAATTGGCTGTTAAAATAAGTGTATACACAGGGATTCATGCATAACTCCCACTCTTACAATGGAGGGACGGTGGCATCCACGAAACATGCAGTTTTGCATCATTTTAAATAACTTTAAGCAAAGCAGGGAATTCCACTGGGCTTCAACAACTAATTATAAACTTAACTCAACGAATTATTTAACTCTAAGAACTTTGTCATGTTTCCCACTTGAAATTATTGCCAAGACAACTTCCTAAAATGTAGTAGTATTCCTGACAGAAAATGGTGTTAATGAAAATTGGATTGAAAACTGCATTCACCTCTTGGCTGGGGTCAGAAATCTCAAAGATGTCACAGAAACCTGGTGAAACAAAAAGGTGCCACCAGAGATTACTTTTTATTTGTCATTTGGGTGAACTGAGCCTTTAACCTGCCTTCTCTACCTGTGACGCCATGTAACATCCCCCTCCACTCTGCTAACTGACAATACAGTTTAAGTGTGTACTTGACTCGACGTAGTCGTGACTCTCACCTGAGGTTCGAGGACAAAAACAAGACGAAAAAAAAAAGCTGTTTCTGTGTGAAAACATTTTGCTACAAAAGAACATAAAATATTGATGAATTCCTATGAACCAAACTGGCTCCTCCGTGCTTTCTCTTCTTACAACGTCTCACAGACGCACCAATTATTTCACCTGCCTTGGATTACATTACTAATTGCATTTACATTTTATTTCCCTCTGAGCTTACAGTGTTATCTTAACCATTGCGAGTACAAAGGAGCTAATGGAGTGTCCTTCCTGCCTCGCTGTCTTTGTTCACTGGTGGATGAGCCAAGGGTTTTCCTCCCGTGGTCCAGCTGCTGTAATCAGGCCAGTCGCTGCCGACTCACCTTAGCGCTGCCCTTATTACAAATCACCGGTACACACAGCTCCTGGCCGGAGCCCATAATAAGGCCTTAATTCATACAGAGTAAATATGATCTCCACAGGGGCCCAGCAGTCCTTGATGAGACAGCGGTATGCACCTGCTGAGGGCTCAGGAGGGACATGACTGCATGTATGTAGGAAGGTTGTTATCATGTTCCATTCGGGTCGTCACCATGCCAACGCACTCTGCCGAAACGACACATGGATCCGGCAGCAACGCCAGCGTTGTAAGGAAGTAAGTGAGCTTTCACAGAGGTGATGGAATGATCCTCTATGCTGTGTGTGTGTGTGTGTGTGTGTGTGTGAGCAGGTGAGAATATCACAATGCCGTTGAAACAACAGCAGGACAACTTGCAAGAAGACACCTTTAACAAAGCTGACGAAATGTTCTAAATGCATTTTCTGTTTTTTGTTGCATTGAAATAAACCAGCGTATCGAACAAAAAAATAAATGTCTTTCACCCAGAAGTTATTAATGGGAAGTCAACGTTTATTTTATTTGTCAAGTTACCACGTAGTTATTTAAACCCAAACAACAATATTTTCCTAATCCTACCTAATTAGTTGCGTTGCTTAAAGCGATCTAAGTTGGTTCCTGTGAAGACAGAACTTTTATTTTGAAAAGCCTGTAAACATGTGACGAGTGGAAATTGGCACGTGCTGCTGGGCTTTAGTCACTTTTGCAAAAAATATAACGCAAACCGTTTATTCTTTTCATGTTTATTTGGCAGAGACAAATACATATTCGTAGAGAATTGCGCAATAATTAGCTAATTGTCCAATGCCCGTCCCCACAGGGGCCTTTAAAGTAACACACATCTTGTATTGTCCTACTAGGAACAGCAGTACAACATGCAGACATATACAGTATGAATAGTATGCATTCAGCCATACAGCCATAAACCCCCCCACCCCATACACATGAGTACATGACTGATACTTCATTTTGATTTTAAAATGTTGACAGTTTGTCTTTTTGGATTGGACATTCCATAATTTGGCTCTCTATATAGAAAAGGAGGTCTTCTGGTACAATACTTTGCAGTAGCATTCCTTTGGGTCAATCCGAGGGCCTGTAATGATTGCACGTAGAGCCTGAGGCGCCTGGCCATGGAAACTTTTTATTTATTTTTTTACTCAACAACATAAGAAAAAGCCTAGATAATAAGACCAATAAGACCTGCACATTTTGACGTGTTTTGTGTGTGCCTGTAAGTGTTTTCTGCTGCTGAACGTGGAATATTGCTTAAAGAGTAGAAACTGCTGGATTGCAGATGTGCATTCACTAACTGAGACCAAATACTAACTGGTGTCCGCTTCACACCAACAAAAAAAAAAAAGCGCTCAAATGAGGCATGGTGTGGGGAAAGATCTGTTTTATTAACTGTCTCTCTCTCCCACTGTGTGTGTGTGTGTGTGTGATGAAACAATCTCACGGTAATAAATCAGGTGCAGAGGTTATTTGTGTACATTTCCATTCCCTCCGCCCAGATTGTGCACCTCTGCAAAGGGAAATACATATTACATGAGATCATTTATCAGCAGTGACACTCTTCTTCCATCTTACCGGCACAAACATCAGTGCGGCCCTTTAGCGAGTAAGGACAACCTAAATAAAAGGCAGCTGAACTTAGGCACATGGTGTGGACCTCTTAGTTCAGCATATACGTGTGCTAACATTTGCTAATGACTCAAATGACTGCAGTTTTGCAGGTATATGATCATCAATCAAAGTATTTCACGGACATGTTGACCTGATGATGGAGCTCAATAGAAGGATGAAGGGATCACCAAGGGCAGTATATATATAAAGAGCGAGAAAAAGTCAGCTGGTCGGCCCCAACAAACACAGGACTTCCACCCAGGAGACCGCTGTCAGTGTTCCGTGTTAAACCAAGTCAATGTTCCCTTATTTAAGCTTACTTTTGCCACGTTACTATGCATTGTACATGAAAAACATTACAAATGTAATTACTTTAACCCCAACCAAGTAAATCACCAAAACAGGGTGTTGGAAAACAATACATGACACAGGCAAAAATGTACACCTTCTAAACCTCGCCACGTCTAAAACGTGACGCTAGAGGGGTACCGAGAGCGTCGCAGTTTGAAGTCCACTGACCAAGCCGCGGTATTTGACGAGTTGGGAACATAGGCACGTTTGCCTCTGGCAATTTGTTTGAATGTCTGTACAACATTTCACGAGTTCTCTTGGGAGAAGAGAAAAACAAAACGAGGCGACCGACTTGACGGAACTCTCGCACCTGTGCCAGCGCAGTCGGACCGGGCGCCATCCCGGGAGCGGAATTACTCGTTTGACATCCTGTCTCATTGGAGAAATCCAAACAAATACTCCTTTTGAGTGCAACCGATGTGCAACGCATACAAAGAGGGAGAGAACAGCAGATCTGTTGACTATCATAGTTCATTTGACTCTCGCTGCCTGCTGAGGGATAATTGTCGTACTCCTCTCTTATCTCTGTCCTTCTCTGTCGCCGTTTTATTCCAACAACTACAACAACGTGTTGCTTTGCATGGCGACGACCCCTTTTAGGTTTTTTGAAGTGCTTTTTCTGCCGTTCCTTTTAAGTGGCATTTCCTCCACGGCTCCCTGCCGCGCATCTACCCATCATCTTTTACCCCAAAGCACAGCCCGCACCGGCGTGCTTTGTCTTTTTTTTATATAACAGGGGGAAAGCACACTAAATTAGAGGTCATGACGAAAAGAAAGTTTGCATTGGGGGTCTCATATTCCCCATAGAGTGGGTATCCATTACAGGGAGTCCTCTTAAAGCAAATCTTATCTTTCCTCCGCTTCTGCAGCCGCATCGCCACGTCCGTGGCAGAACTCTTTATTCACATAATCCAATATTAATAATCCTCATTATTAAGAATGCCAGAGGGAAAGCGCGGCTTTATTATTTCCCAGACAAACTTGTCTAGCTGCAGAAAAGTTCAACAGCTGGATCGGAGATTGAAAATTCGAGCCTGCCAGAGTTTATTTCTTCTCGTCTCCGGTATTCCCCGGCTCCTTCTTAATAAGTATCTCATCCGATGTCACTCTTTCTCCCTCTCCGTAACAAGCAATTAAGTGATACCTGCTGGATAGTGTAATAATGTGTCACAATATAATACACTGGATGGCTATGTAATGCAATCACATTGCTACATTATGACATTACGGTATTTCTTCATAAATGCGCCTCACAAGACATTAACTCTTTGCAAAAAGCATTAATTCCCGAGATGAAACAACACTGTTAAGTAAAGCATTTAGAATTTAAAGTTACGACAAGGAACTTTTATTTTGTGGTGATTCTGGCGGTCCCTGTGGATGAAAGTGGTAGTGTGTCCTAGCAAAAGTGTCCCTTTTAAAATAAATATTTCATTTTAATGCTGCAGGGTCTGTGAGTCTGCTCTCAGTCCTGGTTCTGGTTCTCCCGTGCCTCTCTCCAGAGCCTCGGCAGTGAGTTTGTTGTGGCAAATAAGTATATTTGTAATGTAACTTACGTACTTGTTATGTATGCCAGTAAAGTAAAATAAGTCAACATTGACTTAGTAGTTTGGAGTGTGAATTGCACACTACACACTACCTTCTCAGCACCAAACAGCGGACCCCACTAAGTTAGCTACAAGCGAGTGAATATTGAGGCGCATTTAGCAGCCTAAGACCCAGATATGTCCCTCAGGAGCTGGTGGAGACCAAAATTGAGCTCAAAGGAAAGTAAATATTGGATTTACATTCATCAGGTGGCAACTCCACATGAATACTAATGTTGGTCCAAGTCAAAATATGTCTGGTTTGATGTTATACCAATGCAGCTTTAAATGAGCTTCACCTTGACCGGCGACAACAATATTGCCGCTTAATGCATCAATAACAATAACGCTATTTAGATTAGATTAGAAAACTTTATTAATCCCCAGTGGGGAAACTTATTTGCCAACAAACATTCATACAGACAACAATAGACACAGTCCACAGAGCACAACAGACAAGTAACACACTACAAAACAAACAAAACCTGCTAAGTCTAAATCTAAAAACACCTAAAGGTGTTCATTAAAAAATCGAACTGCTGCCTGAACAAAGGACCTTTGAGTCGTTCAGTAGAAGACTGAGGCATCCTTTACTGTGCTATATAATCATGTAATCGCCTGAAATGGTCAATTTGCACCAATTTCAAAGCTGTCCATTGAAAACAACTCTCCAAACGTGATATTCTAATTTTCAGACGAACTAAAGAATCAACTTTTTCTATATGGGTTCGAAAGCTACTTCCTAATGCAATGAAGTGTTAGCAGTACGACTACGCTTTGATAAGTTCAATATTTGTTCCGTACATTCACTACTTATTACCTACAGTTTAAGCTTTTTCATTGGCACAGATGTTCTTTTATCCAGATTTTGCACAGCATTCCCTTGTTTCTTAGATTTCACCCTCACCGCTTTATTTCCAGTTTAATTGAGTTGAAATCAGGGGAAGAGATTCATACAAGTGACTGGAGAGACTTCCCCTCCTGCAATGCACCTCCATTATCCCTTTAGATCCCTCTTTTCCCTGCAGGGAGATCCTCTGTTGTCAAATATCCAATCGCGGCGTGCCTCCTGTTGCACCTCCTATTGATTCGTCTTTCAACACCTCCAGCTTCTCATATCTCCTCCTGAAAGCTCAAGGACCAATGTGATATTTCCTTTGACCCTTTGTTCACCCCTTCTACGTGACGAGACAGTTGACACCGGAGTCCCCTCTGTCTGCCGCCGATAGCGCCGGCCTGTGAGCGCGTCAATACTCGCTGGTGCAGACCGCGATCTAGCGACTTGCAAAGCCCTTATCTCCATAAAGCTAAAACATAAATCTCCCCGTCAAATAGCCTTATCAACAAACACACATTTCAATAAATAAAAGTCCCTTTGTGGGCGCGTACTTTTCACGCGTTATCTCTTCGGCATTGCAGTCGCACACCTGCCAACTCAGCGTTTAAATACTTTACAGCTAATCGCAACAATCCGAGTAAAAAAGTAAGCCCACAAATATTTGCGTTGAGCTGAATTTAGACAGAAGTGGATAAAGCAAAAGTGCAATTATTGCCACGCCGTTTGGAAAACTCTGTCGAAAGTCTTTTGAGTCACCGTCGGGCTTGCTTATCGCCGCTTTGACACAGATCGTCGGAGGAAATGCGGCAGCTGAAATCAGTGGGACGCCAGAGAGAAGCGGAAAGGATTGTTCGACCATCAGCGACAGTTTGAGTTGAAGTATTAAAATGTTTGTATATGCGGCATCAAGATTAGATGTGTAGAGCTTTCTGAATTCTGCACCAAAAAAAAAAGATTTGACTCTTTCTTAAGATGTTTTTTTTGTTCTAAATGGGACATGGAAGGGCCTTTATTCAACGCTAGCTGACATAAGAACATTTTTATAAATTGCCCAGATGAAACAAAGAGTGAAGGCTTCTCTTTTCCACTTGAAGACAGCGTCTTCTTCTCCTCTGGTCACTGGCCGGAGATCAGCCGAGTGCAGCCAACGGCGGACCAAGCCACGCTGCAACCGACTTCATTCGCTCCTAGAGTTTGCTTAGATGCAATTTTAATTGGACAATTTTAATTTCTACTATCCTTTATATGCTTCGACTCCACAATATTATAAAGTACAATTTAACATAAACACATAGATTCGACAATAAAATATTTGTTCAGTTTGTATATAACATTTTTATGGAATAAATTGCCCAATCTTGTGTCGCCCTAAATATTTTTACAAAAAGTTGTAATGAACTGACTAAGGACTTCACCTTGACCAGCTACAATATTAAAATGCTAGCTAGTGTATAATTAATAATAACCCATTCATAATAATATAACAGTCTGAAAGTGGCCACTCTACATGATGAATCCCATCACTTTTAATATCATAAAGCTACTGTGAGGAACTTAAATGTATTTGTTGATATTTGGCGGCCCCTGTGGAGAAAAGCAGTACTATTTCCAAGTGTCAGAAAACCTCTCATTTTACTGCAGCAGTGTCTGACAGCCTTCCCCTCTCAGTACTGGTCAGAACTGATCCTGGTTCTCCCGTGACTCCCTTCCCTCCAGCGGACCAAGCAATACGGCCTGGAATGAAGCTCTTCACCTCTCGCCTGGAGCTCCAGCATCGTGCTGCCTGGACTGAAGCTCTTCACCTCTCGCCTGGAGCTCCAGCATCGTGCTGCCTGGACTGAAGCTCTTCACCTCTCGTCTGGAGCTCCAGCATCGTGCTGCCTGGACTGAAGCTCTTCACCTCCTGCCTGGAGCTCCGACGGCAGCGAGGCTGGATTCCGGCTCCGCCCGCTGAAGGAGTTTCTGCTTGCCAAGAAGGACTTAGTTGGATTTTTACGGAGAAGGTAGTATTAAGTTGAGAATATGCTTTTAATACATTTGAACAGGTTTGAATATATTTCTCAGCTTTTCGGAGGTATCGGACCTTACGACTTCAACCAGTGAATTATCATACTGGCATTGGATCACACAAACGTGTAGATCTCGTCCCGATGTAGCCACCTAACCCTCGTCAGCTAACACCTCCCGATGGAGCGCCACGGTACAGGGAACGCCATCTGTAGAATCACAGTATGAAATGGGGGAGGAAAAAAAGAGAGTTATCTGAGGCTTTATTCGAAAAGGAAAAAAGTAATGTGATGCATTGATTCATGTCTGAGCTGTACCTCCAACCAACCAGCAGTGAGCACAGCGTAATGTCTCTCAGTGTGACACCTGAAGGCGCGGCGTGATGCATCTCAGCGGCTCACCTCTGCTCCCCCCTTTGTAACAACATTGTGTAAATGTCGCCCGGTAAATAGAGCGGTGTGTGTGTGTGTGTGTAACCTTGAACCATTTCTCACCGTGTCCCCCCCACCGTCCCCGACTGACATCCGCCTCCGTGTCATCCAGCTGGTCGGGATGATGAATGAGACAAAGTAATTGCATCCAACTATAGCAGGTATGTGTGATAAATTTCATTCAACGAATTTCATGAATACAAATCCTCCCCTATAATTGAGGAGATTTTCTCTCTCAGCAACAAGCATTATGAATATTTTATGGCACACTTTCAAATAGTAAATGGTCCTGGAAATAAACAACAGGATTGCTCTGGCCTATCTGTCAGGTAAGCACTCATCCTCTGGTTATGTCATTTTTGTTTGCCTTCACTACAACCAAGGGAGGGGGGGGGGGTGACTGGAGAAGAGACCAGCGACTTACTCTGGTGTTTTTTACTCTGCACATTTTCTCAAAGCTGGAATATGCCAGAAAGTTCATTTGAAGCGGTGTGTATTGTTGTGTGCTCAGGTGACATGGGACAAATATGTACTGTGTAGTCTCTTCTTATATTCTCCTCGTCATTCTCCCTCTCTGGATCTCTATTTCACCGTATTATTGGCGTTCAGGCCTCGTTTATCTCCAGTCGAGTAGAGCCGAAATGCAGTATTTGCTATCAAATATATATGCATGTAGTCATAGAAATGTATTGCTTCTGTCAAAACACAGCATATGAAATGTGCAGGGTTTTTTTGCAGTAAAATTGTTTTTAAAAAGGTGGGGCAGCAACTGCTTTGGACAGACGCAGAAAAACGCAAAAAATTACTGAATTTCACATTTCCTAAAAAGTTCAACGTGGGCAATAATCCCCCCCCCCCCCCCCCCCCCCCTCCCTCCTTCTGTAGGCACTGCCAAGTCTACCCCCAAAGCCCTCGATTTCAAAAGATGGAAACATAACTTTTTGAATACCAAGTGTGTAACTGCCTGGCCTGGTCTGTATCCAGCAACAACCCAGCAGTCTGATCCAGGGGGTCCCTGGAGACGGCAGCAGAGGTTAGAAGAGTGCCTGAGTAAAGCTGCCTGTACTTCCTGTGGCCTGCAAGCGTGTACCCTCTGGCCATGTCTGGAGTCCCTCTGGACTACCTGTGCTGACAAACACAGGATGAGATGGAGGAACAGGACATGGCTTGCAACTGGAGAAGTGGGTTTGCAGGTCTGCGGAGACTCACCGTGGAAACTTTACTGAACGTTTTCAGCACATTAGATGCATTTCTGACTGAGTTATGATTTTCTTTGCTCATCCCTCTTTGTTTAAGTTGTGTGTATTTATGGAAAAAAAAACAAAAAACAACATAAATACTGTTTTCAGATCAATGGACTTGATTTATTGAGAGAAACCAAACATTTATGTGTAAATCAGTAATGCAGCAACCTAATACAGCCCGAATGGAATGATACTTTGTGTCATAACCACATGTTCCCGTCATTGTGGCGAATAGATGATAATAATAATAATAATAATAATAATGCATTCTATTTGTAAGGCACTCTTCATTCAAGAATCTCAGAGTGCCAGATAGAATTGTCGACTGTTCAAGGTCACCCCATGTGCACATAATTGCATTTCTTTTCAATGGCCCCTGACATACTCATTCTTAACCAGGTACAATCCTCTCCAATAAACACACTGGAAGCAGATCGTTTTCTTGCTGGAGAAACACCCCACTCTAAAATGTTTTTTTAAATGGCAGACTTAATGAAAAAAAATATGAATAATGAACAAAACGATAGACTTCGATTGAGTTTTTATTTCCTAAAAAAATAGAAGATGGGACATAAAAAATAGAAAAATAGATGGGACATAAAACCAAAGCAGAGCGCAGTATGTGTGTGTGTGTGTATATATATATATACACACCTTAAAATATATGGAAACCCAAATCAGTAAATAATGATAAATGTATGTCTGTGCTTGCGTGTACTAATGAAAAGTGTGACAAAACGACAGTTTGCCCCGGTGTGGGAGATTAAAGACACCAGTACGTCGGCAAACGGCTCCTTATGGCTGATGTTTAGGGACGCTTCCTTGCGTCATTAACCTGCAGCGGTTAGCTACAGCAGGCGTCCACACAGTCTGTGCGTGTGGCTAATTAGTGCGGCGGTGCTTTCTTAATCCAAAGCCCACTGTGCGACGCAGTCTACACGGTCATTCCGCAGGCTGAATGGATTCTCTGCTCTCAGCGGTAGCATTGGAGAGGTCTCGGTGCATGCAGCAATAAGCATTAGCCGAGGTGGACACATAATAATTAGTCCAAAAACAGAACGGCACTCGTGGGGCGCATTTCCAGGAGCTAAAGAAACATTTTCCTTTAGCATCGACAAAGTTTTACATTAACAACAACAACAAAAAAGTGTACAAAAATAACTTTTTGTGTAGCCGCCTGGCCAGTGTGTATCCAGCAGCAACCAACCAGACTGATCCAGCATTCATTCCCCCTGAGACGGCAGCAGAGGTTGGGAGAGCGTCTTAGTAAAGCTGCCCGAGCTTCCTGTGCCCTGCGAGCCCGAACCCTGCGGCCATGTCTGGAGTCCCTCTGGACTTCCTGTGCTAACAAACACAAAGGAGGAGATGGAGGGAACCAGGTGGAAAGTGAACTGCTTTTCAGCTGCGTCATCGTTGACGTCAAGGGGCGCATGATTGCACACTGACACGTTCATTCATGCACTTTCTATACCTGCTAATTGGAGTCCAGGGTCACTTTCCAGCAGTACCACCTTCATCTCTTTAAAAAAGGAGAAATAATCACGGATCCCTGCTGCCCTGTAATTCTGCGATGAGGGCGATGAATGTGTTAATCAACATGAGGGTCTCGGCCAGCTGACTAATGGCCGCCGGGTGAAAGACATTGGTGAGAAGGTGCGTCTCGTTTGATTGTTGTTGTTGAATAAAGTCTTGAATTGAAAGTTTCACGACACGTGACTGTGTTTTTAAAGTGGACCTTATTTGCAAACGGCAACTACGATACAGTTGGTGGAGAAAATGATTGCTATGGCAAAAATACTTTGTTTAAAGGGCCAGTGGGTTGCATTTAGGGGGGAGGGATTTAATGGCAGCAATGGAATATAATGTTCATAACTGCGCTTTAATGAGTATACAATCCCCTGAAACTGAGAGTCGTCGTCTTCTCGTTTGCTTAGAATGAACTTTTCATATCTGCATAGGTCATCTTCACAGAGTCCACCATGCCGTGTGCTCTGGTAAATAATTTAATCGTGAACACATTGGTTGTTAATGTCGGGTTAATGTCGGGTTTGCCGACATGGGCGGTCTGCGTCAAGCTGGGAGCCTCGTATAAGTATAAACCATATACTCCGTATAGATCACGTAAAGTAAACACACACACACACAGTCGACGTCAGGTTGTTCTGTCCTCTACAGCGGTGGTTTTACATTCCAGGCCCCGTGTCTGTTGCCGTGCCTAATCCCATTTGCCCTGTGCTTTGTCCGGCCGCCTGCATGCATTCCAAGCCACCTCAGCAAGCCTCGCCTCGCCATCCCCCGGGCCCTTGCTCCACACTCCCTGTCCTCTGGAATTTCTGTGAAAAATCGTACCAAAGCCAGCGTTGACTTAGTCTTGGTTACAGTCTCCGGGACACGGAAGTCAGGAGCATCTTCGGCTTCTGTTGAAATATTTGAAGACACGTCCTGCACTCGGGGGCGTTTACAAGAAATGAATAAAAATGTGTGGACCACTAGAAAGCCGCACAACATGAAGAGATGTGTGTTTGGATGTCAGTGGGCGGAGGTCCTTTCGGCACTCCTTCATCCACCTCCTGATCTAACAACATTCTGCAGCAAGTAGTTATAGTTATACTATGACTAGTTATGACCTTTGAGTGTTGACAAGATACTCTACTGTGACATTTTACAACAAAGTCACAATTGCAATAAATGGATTCAAAAGGATGCCATTAAAACTCCATGATGATGTTTTGCTTTGGCCTTTGAATGTTCCGTTTCACCCAAAACATCTAATACTTGCAGTGTGTCTGTAAAGTTTTAAAATATGTGTATATATGAGGGAGGAAAAAAACCCATGTATTCTCCAGTCTTTCATCAACTTCACTTGAACTCTGGAATCCAGCTGTTCATGATTTTTTTCTGTCTCAAAGTGGGATATTAAATTATTGATTGACAGCACTAATGGCATTGCACATCTGCCTTTATTCTCCGTTTTCGTTAGAAACCAGCGGACACTGGCAGCTGAGCATTAATGGTGCATGCTGGGAGAAACTGTGCAGGGCGGAAACCACGGGGGGGCCGGCGGGACATCCAGTGCCTCTAATGTGAAGCGTTATCCTTACAGCAGTCTACAAAGCAGAGCTTGGCGTTGTGAATGTACTCGCTGTGTCTTTTATTTTCTACAAAGCAGCTTTTCCCTCCACCAGTATCGGGGTGTTTCGGGTAACGGAGGCAACTTTTCTTCAAACTGAAAGGAGCAGGTCACATTTGGATTTTAGAGGCATAATGCTCTCAAGTAAAAAGTTCAGCATTTCCTGGCAGAACTGGGACACATGCAGAGGGAAGTATTATTTTTGGCACACTGTGAGCAACCCTAAGAAACAAAAAGTATTGCTACAGCGACTGTGTGCTATTTACAGACATCCCGGGGGGGATGATGACAAAAAAGGGACTGGATACCGTTTAAATGATGCTAGTTAGCTCTGCCAGCTAAGTCGTGTATCAAAAGGTCAATCCAGACACTCATCTGAAGGACTGTTCAAGAAGATCAATGACAAATTAGCGCTTGGTGTTGTTGTTTAATTAAGCCGGTGGAGAGGTCTCAAAAGGCCAAATAAGGAGCGCCAATGAGCAACCAATTTAAAAGTTAAAGAGTTTTCGCTGGCGTCGTCTGTCGAGGGGCATTTACAAATTAACCTGTAAGCAAACGGCACTGTCGGGTGGAATATAATTGTATTTATTAAATGGCTTTTTTTATTCCTATCAGCTTTTGTGGTAATGAGATCATGTCTGACACACATCATTGACATGGAATTGACTGCTTACTAAACCCCGGGCCTCCACGTGTTTGAATGGGGCTCCAGTAGACTGACACTCCTGCATTTATAGACTTTGGAGGATGTTTCTTCTCAATAACAGAGCAGCAGTCGCTTCAGCGCACGCAGACAAATTAACTTGGAGGCACGCGGCGTCGCAGAAATACGTGAAAAGACGACGACAACTTCCTAAAATGGTGAATGTTGATTAGGATCTATAGTGGCGGACACAAATTAAATGCTCAGAGCTCGTGACGTAGCACAACCAGTGATCATGGTCGATAGGCGGATGCGTCAAACAAACACAGAACTTTCAACCAGGAGACCGGTGTTTGAGTCCCAAAGTGTTGTTGAGTTATTGTGAAGTTACCTTAGTGGCTTTTGTTATTTGGTTACATATTTTGCTTAGTTCTAGTGCTTATTTTAAGCACAACCAAGATGTGTTTTTTAAACCCAACAAAGTGAAAACCTCCACACACAAAAAAAAGGGTTTCTGTGGTGACAAAATATTGTTTGAACCAATTACATGCCGCCGCCACCACCTCTTGTCATGTTTACCGGGAACACACTTTTAAAAAGCTAAGCTCCATCTTGCATATCAATGTATAATATATTATAGCACTACATCTACATGGATTCTGACTTTCTGGGACATGTAGCAGCTTCAGCACTTTCTCATGTGCAGTATGGAGCCACTAGTTGGATGGAGACCACCAACACATGAAGCTAGCATGACCATAATTAGCCAGCTAGCTGCAGCGGTTGTTATTTCCGTTGGCTAGAAATGAGAAAGCTGCTTTTGTCATACCGTATCCGAAATGACTGAGCATTTTGAGAAGTGTATCCACTACTTTGCAGTTCAAACAAAAACAAGGGGCGGAAGGACCTTCCCTCCCAAGGTGATGGTCATGGTGTCTCTTATTTCTGAGCCCACGGCGCTCAGCCCCCCCCCCCCCCCCCCCCCCCCCCCCCCTGGCTCAAGCAGTGTGAGTGTATTTCTATACTCGAAGGCTCTTCCCCACCACTGCTCTTCATGAAATGAATAAATGTAACTGCATGCCAAGGCCCTGTCTAATACACACATAGTCATTATTCAGCAGGTAGGGGGGGGGGGGGGAAGAGAATTTTGCTCCCCCACATAGAGTGAAACTCCCGGGTGTATTACTTAACTTGTTACGGAAAGGTCAGGTCTCGCAGGAGCAGAGATGCAAGGACAGCAAAGAGCGAATGTTTTCAACAAGAAAAAGCGTAGCAGCGCAGCGGTAGAAATGATCCTGTGGGGTGGGAGTTTGACCATATTCCACAATATGTGGGGGGAAAAGCACCAAAAAATAAACAGAAATATTGACACACGCAAATGGTGAAACGCAGCTGTACGATTTACTTAAACTGGGTAACTGAAGCACTGAAGTGGTTTGTCGACTAAAGCTCGTTTATTTCAAGATGCAGCGACAGTATGCAGTGACCGTTGTGGGGCGAAAAATAAATAAAGTTCCCCGACATGTCATATTTGAAACGAGGCAAAAATGAGAGTTAAATAATCAATGAAGTAAAGTTGCTCCGGCTGGTGCGTGAATGTTCACGGAGGTTATGCTGCAGTGGGATCGCTGCAGGTATTAAATAAACAAAATAAAGTGCGTACAAAATATGGCAAATTGCACTGGAAAACTTTATGGACGTCTCTTCAGTTGCAATATGAATTGGACCTAGAGACGGGGCCAGATAGCGGTTGCAAATGGCAAAAATGACAAACTCGACCCTTCGAAACTGTAGTCCCCAAACCAATCGGTGAAGTCCCGCTGACGACGTCCACTTCCCATGTACAGTTTATGCTGCATAGTTAGCATGAACTGTATTAATGACCATACACACAAAGAAAAGAGCCAAAGGAACTAAAAGTCCAACAGTGAAATGCTCACTCTTTGTCTTTTCATGCTATTTCATAATGGTGTATCAAAATGTGTATCGCTAAGCCTGTTGATATAGATTTGGACAGCGTAATAAAGAAACCTCAAAGCTATTGTTTGGTCCTTGCGCCAACAGCCGTGATCCGTCTTCCGTCCGACTTCTCCCTGGGGTTTTTTTCTGCGCGAGACGTCTCACACATATTAAGTCGTGCTGAGACACGTGACCGTGGCGAGTTACAGATTAATCATGTGTTGGGTAAGGGGGGTAAATAAAGTTCACCCTCACCTCCATTTCCCCTCCGTTGTCTCAGCTCACCTCTTTGATCTCACCTGACTCTTATTTCACACGCCACGGGCAGTTGAAGCTTCTTTTTTTTCATCACATTTCAAGGGATGAGAGGAAATGTGCTTTTTTATCTTTTCCTTTTAATAGATAGCCTTCTAAGACTCCCGATGGAATGGAGCCATGCCGGGGCTTGCACATCACAGACGATCCTGTGATTTTCTCTTGAGTTATGATATCGGAGCGTGACCTCTTGGGCAGCCACTCTGACCGTGAGATATTGTCAGAGTGGAGGGACAGCGGGTTCATCTGGTCATCTCGGATTTAGATGAAAAAAACAAACAGCCGTATGGTGAGGAAGCATCAAACGGAGAAAGTGAGAGCGCATCCAGCCTTTCAAAATAAAATGTTCATCTCGTTTGGGCCCGTTTTTCTTCTTCCTTTGTCCACTTTACGCCAGTATGTCGTTGGACTTGAAGGATAACAAATGTACCTGCTTCCCCGACTCCCGGGAGACACCCTGAATAAAAAGCCATCCATGTGACAATAAAGTCTGTCAGGTGACATGTTGTGAGGGGTTGTTTTCTCAATGACACTTCCATTTCTTCCTGTCGCCGTCAGCTGATTGACAGCGTGCAAGTAGCGCAGCGCTGTAATGTAGAAGAAGAAGAAAAACAGATGGGGAGGAAACATGTTTATTCTGTTAAAGTCTGCTAAAGTTCATTTAAAATTCCCCAGATACCATTTAGGGAGAAAGATTGGTGAGAGCAGATTTTTTCATTTCTCTTCTTTTTTTTTGACATCCAAAAGTTGTTTTGTTTCCCACAGCAAGACGTAGCTGATAAAAGAGGTCCCTTTGTAGTGAGCAAAGCTGTAGAAATAAGGAGGGAAAATACGCCAGGGAGTTGCTGACTCTGTGCCAAAGGCCCTTAAATTCATCAAACATTAAACGGTCAAACTCCAGGGTTTGGAACAGTTTTGGGGAAATCAGATCATTATCAACATGTGTACTAAAAGGTGCTAAATTGGATAATGGAACAAATCTGTTGCCTCCGCATGGTGACGACTAGAAGATTACTGTGCAAAAACAATGCTAACAGTGCTGATGGAGCCAACGGTGTTTACCCGAAGGGGTAGCTGGAAGTGTGTGTGTGTGTATTGTGTGTGTGTGTGTGTGTGTGGAGGGGGGGGGGGGTGCTCGGCTTCCTCGATGACTCCGAATACACTTCCGTCTTCACACAAAGAAAACTCAGTTAGGTTTAGGCAACCAAACTACTGAGGTGTGTTGAGGAAAAGATTGTGGCGTGGGTAAGAATGAGTACGGAAGTGATGTCACTGTTACTCTACAGACAAATCAAAGATGAATCTTGCAGGTGTCCTCGGAGAGGGGCAGATTCTTTTAGATGGACCCAACTTTCCTCTAATAATGAGTGTCGAATAGACCCTTTGAACTTCTTCTAAAGTCACTAATATGATCTATTGCCTCCACTGATTGCTTGGATTTCTTGTGTTTTCCTTCTCCCCTGTTTCTCCTGTTGTGGGCGAGCCACATGCACAACAATGGCCATAAAAATCTTAGTTAGGTAAAAAATAAATAATAGTGCAATAGTCAAAATCACATCCTCTCAGGCACAAAGAGGATAATGTATAACTGTAATTAACTTGGATTGGGTTTAATCACAGTTCTTTTGAAATCTCAACAGTGTTTTTCTCTGAGCATTTTCATAACTCTTCCCCGATAGCTGTGACGCGATGCCACGTTGCTGCAACAATATTTTTAGAATGCACCGTTTATTGTGCACTTTCTGTACATTGATCCGGTTTGTACCGGCCCGCCTCCTCAAACACTCCCACGATCGCAACTGAAAACAGCAGCGCGTCAGCCCCCGCCCCCTCGAGCACCTGCATCTCACTGATGTCTGTGGATTCCAACAGCATCAATACGTCCTTCCCACCCTCTCTGTCTTCTCATTTCCCCCCACCCCCCCCCCCCCCCGCGCTACACCAACCTCTCCCCGGCCTCATAGTCAGAGACAGAGAATCGATGCGGCTCGGCGTCCCAAATCTTATTGGCTTTTTTTGTTTTTTTCAGAGAGACTCCATAAAGAGTCATCGGGGAGATTCTGTCACTGCCTGTTCCCCTGGCATTAAAAAAAGACAAGAGGTTGCAGACGTCGAGCTCCGGCGGCCCGCACGGCCACTGGAATACCAAATAACGGGGGATGGAGACGGCGGTGCCACTTTCCACTTGCAAGACAAACACCACCCGGGTCCTTCAGAGATTGAGAAAATAGGACTGGGGGGGGGGGGGGGAGTCTGGAAACTGCAAGATATTTAAATGATTTCACATGATAAGCAGCAGGGCAAACTGTGTATAGGTGTTTGTCTTTCATCTGGACTGTCGACGTTTGCCAGATTTGCTAGGCGAAAGTTTTTGAACAGATCAGTGGAGGTCGTAGAGGATTAAAAGTCTCTTCAAATGTTTAATAGGCTTTTTCAAACATACACGCATACTCTATATTCTCATATAAAAGTGGCTGACACGACCCAATAAAGGCTGGTCCCTGGTGAAAAAGAACTGGTTTTCGGGGACGACTGTCCTGCGATGGCTCAGGTGGTGAATTCAGCAGAAATGTGCAGTCCCACAAAACTAATTCCATCAGTCTACGAGGAGAGGGAGGGAATACGTCCCTTTGAGCTGCTGCAAAGCTTTTAATGTGAAACATCTGTGCAGCTTAGTGGGAAGCTTTCGGTTTCAATGATGGTATCTTCACAGCAAGCAAAAAAGGCAAATCCGCAATGAATTAATGAGTGACGACATTATAAATACTGTACATGCATAACAGCAAACATGTTTGCAGGGCTGGATTACTGATCAGGTAATCCCCCCCCCGCTTCTGATGAAGCCAATGAGGATGTGGCTTCAACTTCGCTTTAATGGCCAGCAAGAGGCGGCGACTGGTCAGATTGTATAGAAGTCTATGGGGAAATGACTCTACTTCTCTCTTGATTTATTCCCTCAGTAAACATTGTAAACATGAGTTTATGGTCTCAACCTCTAGTTTCAAGTCTTCTTCAATACAGCGTGATGTTCATTTAGTGAAATATGGTCCAGTTAGAGTTAAATACACCTTAAAGTAGGTATTGAGCCAACGTCCAGTCTGGGAGTTCATAAAAAGAAAAGATAAGATAACATTTTACATATTGTTTGAGCCAAATAAGCCCTGACATGTGTTTACATGACTGTGGAAACATGTGACGTCAGAACCGGGCGGGCGCGCACAACGTGGCATGTTGTAGTGCTACGTTACTCCTGTAGATGAAAACACAACTTTTTTTTTATCCTGAAAGTTCAAAGGAAGCTCATTATTTAATCATAATTTCAACACTCAGTGGCACAAACCTTTATTTCACTAAATAAATGTTTTCTTTTTTACTGAATGTGTTACTCATGGCCGTATCTGATTCGCCTTTGAGTGTAATGTTTTGGTTCGTTACAAAACTGCATCCCATTTTAAGAAATGATCAGAATTGTTCAAACTGTAACAAAACAAAAATGGATATATTTTTTATGCTAAAAAAAAAAAAACGTAGGTATCACCCATCGCTACCAGGAGCAGATAAGAAAACAGGTCTTACCAAAATATAAAGAAATATACTTGCATGGTTGGGAACATCATGCAAGACTAAGGCCCAGTCCTCTCTGCGGTGGTGGTGAATAAATATAAGATATCATAGAAGGAATGTTATGCAGCGACTCTCCGTGCAGCGATGATGCAGGCAGATGTGGAACACAGACGACATCATTCCCAGCGACCCACACATCCTCTATGGTGCACAAGTGGGATAATCCCATTGAAAAGAAAAGGCCGCCGCTCATCGCCGTCAGGATGGCGGCGAGCAGATCAGGTGACAACGCTTTGAGGACGAGAGGGGATCTTCTTAATTTGCCTTGGCGCGAGAGGCGAGCGACCCCACCGAGGTTCTTTTTGAAAAGGATGCTCTGGTGCGGTGGGTGGAAGTCGTCGCCATGGCGATACGTGACACCTCAGGGAGATGAGTTTCGAGCCAGTCCTCGATTGCAACTTTTTTTCCTGACGCCGCCTCTCTTTTAATTTCAACTCACAAATGATGTTAATGCAGACATGATGATTTATTTTCCAGATTCAAAAGTCTGGAAGATATATTGTTATATATTTATAATCTCTGCAATTAAACAGAGCATGTACAGTTGTTTGCCTTTTTATATATATTTACACACACACACACGCTTTTTTTTAATTCATACTGGACTTTGAACGACCTCATTCTAGCTTGCCTGCTTCCATGAAATCAATAACTTTCTAAAATGTGTGAGGACTGGGGAGAATTTGCTTATTGGATTTGAAGAAAAAAAGAAAAGAAAAAAAGATTACTTCTTATATTGCTCGAAACCTACGACGGTCACCAGTCCAGTTATGAGCCTCCAAAAGCCCTGATGCCATTAGTTGACATCTTTTTTTGTTGGCAAGTGGTGGGATAAGATTGCTGTGTGCAATATATATAGATCCAAAAATAAACAGCATATTGTAATATTTTAGACCAACTCCACATGGGAAGGATGCTCACGGGTATCGCAGGAAGCAGGACCAAATCATTACTCATTTCGGACTCGCCGGTCCCCGAGATGCATGGTGGGACAGTAATCCATACAATAATGTCTTTTTAGGAACGCCCCCCCAACAGAATCCCGTTAATGCTAAATCGTGTCCAGCCGATTGGAGAATGAGATGGAGCTCGCTGGCAGGAAGTGAGCTTTACCACAGTGCGTCTCTCTGGCATAGCGAAGGCAGCTGTCAAGCCTGAAATGGATCTGTGCTTATCAATAACTTGCTCTTGCAGGAATAGATCAGTCGTTAATCATTTAGCAGCAAAAGGCAAAGAAAGGAAGAGGCAGATTACACAATACCTATATATTATGGGTTTGTCAGGATCCCTGTCTGACCCATTGTGTGTTTACCTCTGTTCTCCCAAGTCTCCTTACCTCATGTGTCTGTCATCCCCTGTTTGTGTTGTTTTTGCCATGTGCTTGTTGTGTGTGTGTGTGTGTGTGTGTGTGTGTGTGTGTACCTCCAGACGCTGCCCGTGGCCACACCCCCCGAGCGGTGCACAGCTGTGGCCTGTTGGATCATCAGTGGCTCCATATCAAGCCTGATCGTGCATGCCTGGGTTGTCAGTCTGTTACGTCTTCTGCCCCGGTAGTCTCCACTGCCGCTCCATGAGATTGTCCACTGGCTCGTTACAGTCGGTAACTCTCTCTCTCTCCTTGTTCGTAGAGTACCTGCTCTCTTCTGCCTGCCTCCGGTGTCGTGCCTCGGGACTCACACCGTGATTTGCTGTGCCTGCCTCCGAGGTCGATCCTCGGTACTCACGTCGTGATTGCTCATCATCTTTTAGGGAATAAAGTTCCTTACCCTTATCCTGTCTCCTGTGGTCTGCTCTTGGGTCCTAACCCTGTTCTCCCGTGACAGGGTTGGTGTTTTAATCCACAATCTTTGGTCACACTTTAAGTGTATGAACATAAAGTAACTTAACTTAGATGTTGTCTACATGTTCTTTGTTATCTGTTTTGCATTTTATCATAATTAATATTATTATTATCACTTTATGTTGGACAAGGGGAGAAACACAATTTCAGATCTTTGTATGTTTGCACATCGAAGACAAATAAAACAAATAAAGCTGACTTTGACTTTGATAAAGGGTAAATGGCGAATAATCTTTCTCCATGGAATTATGGTGTATCACTCTGGATTTTTTTTCTTTTTTTTTCTCAAATTACTGTAAATGAGGGACTATATTTTTCTATTTTGAGTAAGGTTTAGGCAAAGTACTACTTCCCGAATGTTCTCTGGCGCTTTCAGCCACAAATCATGGTTTTCTTTGTCGATGGGGTTCGCTCCTTTTTTTTATGGATAAATAGAAGCATTTAGAAATAAATAATTACATAGTTAATAAACACAATGGACATAATTCCATGAATACTTCATGAAACACACATGTTAACAAGAATAGTAATACAATAAAAAACTACATAGTGCACTTCAATGTCCTTGTGTATACTTGTAAAATATTGATTGTTCATACCGATGAAGAGAAGTTTAAATAATTGTTATAAATATTCCAATGTAAATAAAAGTTCCAAATTACGATGGAAATACTTTTCTAATAAAGGCCACATTGTTATGATTGCATGTTTCCTCTTATGAAGAGAGGACCAAGAAGTTTTGATGTGAAATGAGTTGCCCGCGTGGACCATTTCGTGCCACGGTAAGCTGTGCCGGAGTGGAACGACTACATCGAACCTGCTTTCACAAATCTTCTCTGACTGCTCCCGAGTCATTGGCCAAGGCCGCAATCTTTCCGAGGAGTATAATCTGAGCGACCACCGAGGCCCCGAGCGCTGACTCACACCAGTGGCCACGGCTCCAGAGTTCAAATGCCCGGTGTGACCTCCCCTCCAGACCTCCAGACATGTCTGAGTGAGAGATTATTCCAAGGAGGAGAATCAAGTTGGACAAGGCCATAACTTGTTTTGTATGTGTTGTCAAGAAAGACAATGACAGAGATGTAAGTGTGTTCCTTTTCTATCAAGGTTGGTCCTTCTGAGGAAAAATACATGTTCTTCTATAAAGCATCTGGTGTAAAAGTTTTTTTTTTTTTACTTACTTTACTTCCTTTACTAATTCAAATTAAAAAACTAATGATTCTTATTGATTTAAGTAATTTGTGCTGCAATATATTCTTTATATATGTTGTAGTATTTTCTGTGTACACCACACACACTGAAGTCATTTGAAAACCAAATGACAATATTTTCCAAAACATAACTAAGTAGGTTTTCTTGCCCTAAACTAAGTTGATTCCTGTGAAGACGATTATTTAGAAAAGAACATGTGCGTGTAACTAAATGGTAATGGACGCACATTGATGGCTTTTGTAGGAAAATACGTGAAACACAAGGGGTACATTTTATGTAAGATATCATACCGTGTATGAGGAGACGTTGCACAATGACAAACCGAGCCAAAATGATTCCAACCGGTATAATCCAGATACCCAAATTGCAAAGGAATCTGGCAACATTTCTTGGGAGCTAAATCTTTCCCACTAAAATACATCAACATTATACAAGCAGCACAACAATACAACATATTTTAATGATGTATATTCCAGCAACCTTAATGGACCACACACCACTGCCTCTAGGGCCTCATCATATGATCCCGCCACACGAATAGATTCTTGAAAATCTATTCCCATCAGCCTCAGCTGAAATTGTTGTGCTCAGTGCTAATTAGCAAACGTTAGCATGATAGCGCACCAAGATGGTGACCATGGTAAACAAACCTGCTGAGCACCAGCATGTTGGCAACCTTTGCATTCAGTTAAAAACACAGCTGTGCCTGAACGCAGCCTCACAGAGCTGCGAGCATGGACATTACGGTTCTGTCTCACCCTGAGCAAACGTACGTCAATTAACTGGTTCAAGGCATTCTATTTGCTTTTATATTTTAGTTTCGGACGAGTGATGCGTTACAATTTGGGGGGGGGGACTCTAACGGAAGTGACACACTTCTGATCTGGTAGCTCTTACTCTCTTTCCCAGCCGAGAGGTCTTCAGTGTTCCCGTTTCTCCAATCTTCTGATATCATGTGAATGCGGCAATTATTATCAATTAATTTGATTTATCGAGTCTGCATTGCTCACCTAGCCAACAAATGCTCAGTGCTCTGATTTTGAGACCGCAGTCCAAGAGGTCAACAGAGGTCAACGGAATCCTGCAGAGTCAGACAGCGGCCCAACACCAGGATAGTGTCTGACTCTGCATCTCCGGCCTGCTCTGCGACGGGATCGGCGACCATCACTCAGGCTCCATTATTTGCTGGAGAGGGAACAGATGGTCAGGGCGAGCATTGCCTGAGGTACTTCTACCCATGGCTACTTTTCCTGTCCTCTCTTGTAATTATGCCTTAAGGGGAACAACACAAAAGTGGCTCTCCAGCGGCCGGCTTTAGCTTTGAGACTCTTTCTGAAGGAGGAAGGCTGTCTTGTCACAGGTTGTTGGGTCAGCATGACAAAGAGAGCTTCGGCCAAGCTGCGTGGTTTGAGTGGATCAGATCCCAGAGACGGAGCGGAAAACGCAGCGAATCTGGACTTTGAACTAGAACCGAAAGTCTTTCATCACATGCATGCGTGACGAGTTTGAGATATACTGTATGCTCAGACTCTCCCGACCACGAGGGCACACAGCGAGATAGGGATAATGTTTCTTTCAAGTAATCAGATATTATGAACGGAATTCTATTTTTTTCTGATTAAAAAATAAAAGAAAAAAGGTCACAACGGCAATAAAGGGCCGCCAGAGTTGAAAAGATTAGAAAAGGGCATGAGAGAGGGGGGAATAGTGTTAGAGAACCACTTCCTGTTATCGTTTCTGATGCTGATACCTCAATGCGTGACATTTTCTTTTCCTGGGTTATGAGAAATTAGAGCAGTTATCAAGGAACAGCCTCGGCACATCATCAAAGCGCACGTGTGTCTGGGTATATTACGAGGGGACCAGACAATAGAGAGCCGACTCCACCAGAAGAAAGAATGAAAGGAAGAAGAAGAAAAAAATGCAATAAGTGACCTCGAGGATGGTCTGAATTGGAAAAATGCAATTTGTCCAGGGTAAACCCTTTACCGCTACGTGACTATTCGCACAATGCAAGTGTGACAGGTTTGAAACCATGCACTCTTGAGCAGGCTAGAGAGTAGGGAGATGTCATGCTCTGTTGTGCTTGATTGTGATTGTTCATAAATGACATGATAAGTGTTTAGAAGATTAAGGTGTTGACTATGGTGTTGTTCTTAAATTATTTATTTTGTTCATTATTGTGCAAGTTAATATAATAGAGTAAAGAGATGAGTGATCTACTAAGCAGTCTGGATCTTTTCCTCACAGAAGTAAAGTAAAGTTGAGGTAAAGACACCAAATCACTCTCGTGATTATTTATCCCCCCTTTTAGGGGTGTAACACAGGGTTGCGGCTGGCGGGTGTGTGTGAGACAAGCCAAGCTCCTTATGCACTCTCATGATTAGGTTACTGTGGCATCTTGCAGTGTAATGAGGTGTGATTACTTAATTTTGTTATTTTCTTTTTTAATCTTCTTATTTTCCATCATAGTACATTTTCACATTGTTGCCAAGGGAAATGTAATTAGCTCCCCCCCCCCCCCCCCCCCCCCTTCTTTCATCACCTAGCCACACTCACTATCACAGCAACACAACAGTCCAATCTCATCCTTTTGCTGCCGAGTTGTTTACCTAATCTCGTACAACGATGCAGTCCAAAATACAAGAAAAGGCTTTCGCAATTACATTTGCAACTCGCACTCCTGTAATATCGCTGTTGTGCTGAGCCAGCAGTGGGAATCGGGGTGACGCTCGTTCAAACGGCATTTGGGATTATTGATCATGTTGGACAGTGTTTTCATTAAAAGTAGGACTGTACATCTGCACAATTGCATTACAAGATCACGTGCCATATTATGTACAGCATGCATATATGTATGGCAGAGTAATAATGCCGTGTTTAAAAATGTAAATGTGTTTATTTTTTTACGATTCATTTCATTCTCTTGCTCATAGCTACATCCATGCAGTTTGTATCAATAGCTCATAAAGAAAGAGGTTATTTATCACTATAACGTTCTGAATAACAATGTAGACCTTACAGAAGTTTTGTTTAATTTTTATTGCCACGGACCCGTAATAACTGAACACAACACTGACAAATGACCAGTTAGGATGTACATTACCGTTGGTTTGGAGTGATAATAACTATAAATCCAATAATTGCTCTCTTTTAGCCTCTATGAGTAGGGTTAACCGGATATTTCTCTCAGACATCGGTAAAGTTGTGCTCCACAATTAGATTAAACTCTTCAAAGTCACAGAAAGCCGAGGGGAGCTGCAGATTCAGACGTGGCTTTCATTACGTCAAACGCACTTCATCAGGAAGATCTTGTTTTTTGTTACTTATGAAAGCGGAAACAGCACACAATAAATGGTTGTTTTTCATTCAATTTGGCCAAAGAATATTCAACAAAATATGTTGTGATAAGCTTTATAAGTGACCACGAGGCTATTACAACAAATTATTTTCCATGGAAATAAGCACCGGACAGCGCTGATGTAGCAAACATAATACATCCCAAAATGTGACAAATTGTATTTATTCCATATATATATATATATATATAGACAACTGTTGGGAATAATTGGTAATAATAACTGCCACGATGGGAATAAGGGGGCAAAAAAGGGCAACGGGGATGGACCCAAAAGCAGAGAGACACGAGAGAACAGAAAGACAATGCAAAGTAAAGATTAATAAACAACACACATAATCCAAGAGAAACCTGGCAGAGAGGGGAAGTCTAAAAATGAGCAGCAACTAAAAAATCAAGCACAAAACGGGATAAGGAACTTTAGAAACAGGGTGGCAGGGAAACATAGCAGAACACATACGAGGGAAAGACGCAGACCAACCAACACCGAGGGGCGGGGCAGCCAATCGCAAAGGTGCAAAGGCAGGAAGTGAAGTGACAGAGGACACAGGAGGCAGAGAAATTCAAAATAAAACAGAAAACATACTAAACAAATGGTGACAAATAGTCAAATGGCTACCACTTAATAAATACTAAAGTGCTTGAGTGGGATAACCGGTGCCTTGGCTATTATACCCCTTAGCCTATCGGTGTCTAACAAAACCTTTAGCATAGAGGTGCAGAATCGTTTTTATAAGGGGCATGTTGACCTAGAAACAACTTATGTTGTCATTTAGGTATGAGAAAGCACAACTACAATTACCGCCCGTGATAGGTCTCTGATCTTATTGCTATCATTTTAATAGACACCTCATTTTTTAGGACAATTACAGCGCCTGATGACCGTGACAAATCGAATGCGGAACTTGAATCTAAACGGGATGCAATAAAAGAGCCTTCATTAGGTGAATAAACAGAGTGGCTATCAGCGGCAGGTTCTCTTTTCTCTCATTTCAGGTGCCAATAGGGATTCTAAAAATCTTGATTTGCCAAATTAAGCTGCCCATTCCTTCATAATCAAGAAATTAAGCCACACTAGCAGCAGAATGATACAACCATGATTGAGTAAATGTGAGGTTTTGTATAACTGAGATGTATTTCCTTTCAAAATGTGTTAGGATGCCCGAGCGGCCATGGAAGCAACTGAGCCAATCATTTTTATTTTTATTTACATCAACCACCACACAAATGTTCCCCCAGTCTCTACTGGTCTCTACCCGTCCCCCTCCACAAACAAATGTAGCTCTTTTTATATCCCTTGTGACCCTAATTTGACCAGAATTAACCATCTAGAGGTCAGTTTATTCATAACAAAAATATGTAAATATACTAACACCCAAAATATCCATATTAATGTACCCCTATTTATACTTCCTATAAATAAAGTAAATTATACATCCATAGTTTTATTTAAATAAACACAGCACAACACATATCTTCACTTCCCCCTCCAGGTTCTATTTCCTCCAGTTGGTAAGTTGTTGCAAAATATATATATATATAATTCTGCCACCTAACTAGACATTGACCACAATCAAGTGCAATGTGTCACTCACTGCAGACGTCTGTTTGTTGGCAGGGAGAACAAAGGACCACTGTCCCAGCTGAGCACATGGCTCCCAGCAGCCACAGTCCAACAATAATGACTAAAATGAACTTGTGTCCTCCTCCGGTCCTTCTTCACACCACATCTCACACACTATCCGTGGTCTCGGTAACGGCGGTGCGTCATTACAAAATGACATTTGCCACCTGGCAAACTGCGGCTTAATTAAAACTATTAAAATGATTGACCGCACAGGAGTTAGACCAATAATTATAGTGCTTTCTGGAGAGATGGTACAGCACCCCGAGGTAAAGAAAATGTTAACGCTTGGAGAGATTGTCAATGAAACGTTTTCTGTAATTATTGTATTCATTATTATTTGGGGATAGGACCCCTCCTGTGTATACTTACTTGTTCCGGACCTATTCAGACTGTGCGGCTGTTTTTTCCACAATTCTATTTTAATCAGCAGATATGATAGTTTTACCAGAGCTGTGAGCGGCATGTGAATCGTGTACAAATGCATCCTAAATTATAAGTGACAGGAAGGAACAACTCATCCTCCATTGCAATGTTTGGGCAAAGTTTAAACTTCAAATGTTTGTGTGTGTGAATTCCACCATAAGCTTTTATACCTATAAGAACCAATTAATCTAGCCCATAATAGACTGCATGCTGGTGGATTGTTCTACTGATTGGAAGGTTCAGACTCCAGCGGTTAATTGGCTTTAACGGGATCTACTGACATCCACATCTCTCTTAACTCCCTAATTTAATTTTCAATCCCAATGTAATTATCGCATGGACCCAATTATTGATCAGCTGCAGGTTTGATGACATTCGGGACCTTTCATGAAAGACATTTTTTTCCAGTGATGTGAAATACCAGCTGCTCCTGTCTCAGCCTGTCCACACTCTAATAAAAAAAGTAACACGAGGATGGGATACATATTGTGAGAGCCGACAGGGCGCCCAGCACTGTGATGGGAACTAATTGGAGGCGACAGCGAGCTGATAGGCTGACATGATCCGGGTCGGGGTGTCACTGAGAATCTTCCATCACTCGCCACCGTCAGACGCTGTGTGTAAAACGCTTCAGGATCCGTGGTGTTTTAATATGGGCTTATAGTGCACACCTTGTTATGTGGAGTGTCTTCTTTACTTCTCATATACTTCATTTGAAGAGCAATTAGTTTCAGAAGTAGTAGTTTTTTTGTGCAGTTCAAAGTGTGACTTTATTGGCAAAATGTGTTATATTGTTATATGTAATATTTATGAAATGGAATTAAAAGTCTGAGAAGAAACAAAATCCTTCCGGACTGTCGCAGGACTATAATAAGCCTGTTCAGTGTTTCTGACTTTGCAAAATGTAGCAACTTTTGGAGCTAGTGCTACTTTCATTGGAAAACAGTTGGCAACACTGTTGCTGCAGCTACAACTTGGAATGAGCTACAGAAATCCTTGCAACTACAGTCCTACGTCTCCAAGTCGGCCTTTAAAGCCAAGATCACAGACTTGCTGAAAGACGAATGCGGCTGTTGTGTTGGTTTCTCCTTGGCACTTTTTAACCCCGTTTATTTATTTTCCTCTCCTTTTCGCCTCTTGTCAGGCCACAGTTGTAAATAAGAATTTGTTCTTAATCTGTTTCGCCTGGCTAAATAAAGGTTACATAAATAGAAAAACAACACTGGGCAGTGTATTTAGGCTGGATCTTTATTTTTAATCAAGCATACTCTTGATAATTTCTCAAGATTTCCAACCCTAGTTTTAAACAGCATTTTAGGTAAAAAGGGGACCGCAGGACACTGATGAATTTGCCTCCTATAATAGTGCAAACAAGTGCACGTATACGTTCAAACTAGAAAAGGCGCAGCCTTGACAGAATATGGCAAAATGTTGATTTAGGTGGAAACGATGTACCCAGATTCCTGTGTTCACAGGATCCTACGTTCCCAAAGTAATCCTACGTTCTCAAGGTGGTCCTACATTCACAGGGTCCTATGTTCCCCATATTTTGTTAACACACAATTAGTTAACTTTTCAAAAGGTTTTAAGGTAATTTTCCCAGGACCTTATTTTCAACTCTCTGCTATGTTCCTTGAATATACCCACATATACAAACACCCATTCTGATTTCATATAGGTAATAGTATCTGTAATTGTGTCTGTGCATAACAGATAAAGAAACATGTATACGAGGCTAGTCTTCACCGAAGGAGGCATTAAGCTATGACCTTTTATGTGCTATATAGAGTTAGGGGACATTAGGCCCTCGTGACATAGAACTCCGGGAGAGCAGACGCAGTGTGTAGAACCGGGAGAACACAGGACCCTTTGTCATGTTCCCATTATGTGCCGTATAAATCTGGGGGATATGGGACCCTGATTGGGTCACAATTCTAACTCACTCAGCAAACGAGAGACAACACATATGTGTCTTTCAACCTGCAAATTGTGGATTAAAACATGACCCAGATGTACAATTGTTAGTTGAACAATATTTCTAATCTATTAGATAATGGTTGCGTGGGAGTCCCCACAGCCAGTGTCCAAGAGCCACACCGCATGCACCATAAATCATATCAGAACTGGTTGATATTGTATTGGGTATTTGAGGAAACCTAGCTACCTTAGTGTGTCTCTATACTTGATAGATAATAATAGTATAATAATACTAATAGATGAAGCATGTGTTGTCTTGTTACCCTGCCGCCTTCCAAGTGTGCTACATTTGCATGATCCAACAAACCCATAGAGAGGATCGGTACCTTCAAAAGGCGATATAAGTCTTGTCCAATGAAGTAAATGTTCGTGACACGTGGAAGTGATCCTTCAAAGGCAGACATAGCACATGCATGATTTACGTTGTTGGAAGATAAAAAAAAAAAATGCTAGAGTCCATAATTCTCTCAGTGTATCCCCGGTGAACTGGTTATTAGTTTTCCCCTCTCATCCTTTCAACACATCTATCTCAATCAGCCGGCGCGCTGTGATCTATTGAATTGCAGGACTGAAATAGATTTGCAAACTTTCACAAGTTGGAGAACTGTGTGACGAGAAGTATGCCGCCGTGTGACTAACATGACAGGGTGGGAGGGGTAGGGAGCAGATTGATGTGGCACTCACTCTTTCCTACTGTTCATTAGCAATTTCTGAACCGTAGGCTCTTAGTGCTATTGGGGATAAGGGAGAAACACCATCAATCATTTGCAGACTGTTGGCTTTAACCCGCGTTGTGCAATTATTCTCCCTACAACTTGACTCAATTGTCTTGCATTGCTTGAACGGTTGGAAATTTTTTTAACTCAACCGCTGAAGGAATTATGGAAAGGATTTACATGAGTCTATGTTAAAAGGGAATCTCAGAGATGTTCCTCGGCAGCACAGTGGACCGTTATGTATTTCCTCCTTCCCCACTGCTTGAATGAATGTAAATCAATTCCCCAGGGGGAATACACTGGAGAGGAGCTCCTTGGGGAGAAATGAAGGGTTAAACCTACCACTTAGACCCATGTGGTGTGGGTGAGACGTCACAAAAAAATGAGTTGGGCATCTTTTGCCCTGTCCAGCCGCTCAGAGGGGCCGCCGTGGGTTCAAGTGGCGGCTAACAGACTCAGGGAGCTAATTAAAGGGCAATCAGGTGAAGTCTTTCGATTTCTAATTGCCTCCCTGGGGCCTAAGGGCTATAAACTCAAAGAGGAGAGTGGGACATTTTAATTGGAGTTATATACTGTTTAAAGAGA
The DNA here is from genome assembly GCF_009769545.1 of Cyclopterus lumpus. Classification (NCBI taxonomy): domain Eukaryota; kingdom Metazoa; phylum Chordata; class Actinopteri; order Perciformes; family Cyclopteridae; genus Cyclopterus; species Cyclopterus lumpus. Next base: position 4,819,512 of record NC_046987.1, read on the forward strand.
GACAGGGAAAAAAAGGTACTTCGAGGAACATTTGCAGTTTGACTATTAAAGGTGATGATACAGTGATTTAGAGTAAATAAAATGTTTATCATTTGACACTATACATGTAATGTGCAATAAAACACAACCTTGAATCTCACAAACAAAGGGAACTTTTTGGGATAAAGATGAGGAGATTAATACTCTTATTGTGCTAAATATGGACACTGCGAAACACTGATAATGGGGGGGAACAGCTAGTCTTGCTGAAGCTATCTAATTACCATGTTACCACTGGTTTCTTTAACGTGTACCAGCCGTTTCCCCCTGTTTCCATCTCAAAGCCCCTGTATCAGTCTAAAGCCAATATTGTATTTCCCAAAATCTCAAACACTTTAAAGTGTGATTAAAGCTGCTCTTAGTTTTCTTCAATAATGGATTAAATGAGTAAGTAGTGGGAAAAAAAAGATTTGAGGTCATCATTGGAAACTGGTTGGGAAAAAGGACATGCCATGCCTTTTTCAAAAAATAACTTGGCAGGTGAGTGGATGAACCATCTGTCAATCAAACTCGAGCCGGAGCCTCTGAGTGAAAACATCTTTTAGAATGAAGAAAAGCCTTCAGTGCCATTTCTGTGGTCTTTCAAAGAAAAAAAGCACATGCTATTATAACTGCTAATCTCTTCGGGAGCGCGAACAGGCGAACAGTCGAACAGTCGCCTCTCCGTTTTCGAGCTCCTCAAAGGACGCCGATTGGTCCGTGGAATATGTGATCCCGTGGCTCTTGTGCAGCTGCTGTGCAAGGGTCCACCTGTCGGCCTGAAGTGAAATGCAGAGCAGAGAAAAACAATGTGTTGGGACGTTGTTGAGAGAAACGTTGTGATTCTTTCTCCAACGCCTGCTGAGGGCTTCCTAGGGAGTAAAGTGCTCTTACTAAGTTATTGCGGAGAGGCTGTAAGCTGAAGTGTCAATGCAGAGCATTGTAGATGAGGGCTTTCGTAGTGCCTTTGAATGTTGAGTGGGAAATGGGAAAGGCGTTTATGGAATGTCAGGCGTTTCAGTTTTACGCTACAATGGTGCCTGCTTCTTTATATAATTAACATCCATCCAACAGTGTGAAGCTGATTTTAAATATTGATTGATATACACAAAATTGTTTCTTAATGCAACTGTCCATCTGCAATGTGAGTAAACACCATATTTTCAAATCCCTAAAGCCGGAGTCTTTAAGGAGCAGTTTGTAGCATCTCCTGGCACGGCTAGATGCAGCCAATTACAACACACTGGCCCTTTAAGTTCTGTTTGTCTCCCAATAACACTAGCAAACACAAAACACAAGATTGCATTTCTGTGATATGATAATTGATTGTCAGATTCCTTTTACAGCTAAACACAAGGTATTTGTCGGCGTGCATAAGCACAGGCTGCCGGCGAGATGGCCGACGGTGACACATTCTCTCTGCCAGCTATCGTATATTTCTATCTGGCTGTCGTAATATTATCTTTCATATTATCGCCGTTTCTATTGTGCATTACCGAAAATATACTCCAAGCTATACGGTGCATTTCCGTTGCCTGTTACTTTGCGGAGAAGAGACTGACTTTCCCATTAGCATGACAGCGAAACCGTTAGCGGTTCTGTCAAAACGAGTCGCAAGCGTCACAACGGCGCACGGATTGATCGACGCACATATAGACGAGTCAGTGTGGAATTCAGACGCCATTGTTTATGCTTTTATATTGGGTTAAGAGTCAAACAGAACATGATGAATGTCTGTGTGAGCGCTGTAAAACGGGACATTTTAGCGTTTTACAGTTATTCGTCCGGACTCGGGACACCAAGAGAAACTGAAACGGGCACATTGTCCCTGTTAAAAATGGTTACAAATAATATAAAAGCACAGGTTCCTGTTGCTACTGTGTGTGTGTGTGTGCGTGTGTGTTATCTGTTGAGACCTATACGGTAGTTTGACTTTGTTTAAAATAGCCCCTGAAGGTGATTGGGAGTGTGTGCATTTGTACTTGTCTTCACCTCACGGTGGACTGGCCTGATAAACTGTCTGTTCCTTGGCTTCAGACACACTTTTTCCACCAATCATTTTCAGACTAAAGTACACTAGAGGGCTCTGGCTTTGATTAAGCTAGCCGCCCACTGCAAAAGCCCTCTGGAGCAGTGGCGTAACACCACAATATGCCCCTTGGCTTTGGCTATGAACCGGGGTAAGAAAAGGTGCTGCGATTTTTAGAGAAGGACAGGGAAAAAATAATGGTGTTTTTCTGCTTATTGCTTCTGTGGGGGGGGACCTGTTGGGTTAGAGAGACAGCAAACTCCACACCCCTGTGCGTGTGTTTAGTCATCAGCCCTTTGTTGCTTTGCATGCACAACACGGGGCCCGGTGTAATTTGCCGAAACCTCTTCACTCTCGTAAAAATGAGCGCGAGCGCTGCAGAATATTATCAGGAGAACATTCATTATTAGGCACTCTCCGGGAATCTGAGCTGTGGGTATTGAACGGTTACCCGGTTGTTTTCCCATCTCCATTATCTCCTGCTGCTCTTGTTGGCCGACTGCCAACATTTGCATCAAACCATTTCTACTTTTCCATGTGCTATCATCACCTGCTTTGGTATCCTGGAGCTATTCCACATTAGTGCATTATTCCAGCTAAGCCTTTGCCATGCAGCACCTCGACTCCCTTTACTTCTGGACAGGAAAGAACGGTTATTGTTGAATGATCTAAAGGCATAAGTATTGTTCAGTTTGTCAGCAGTTTCATCACAGGGGTAACAAACAATAAATATTATGCAATATAAAGCTAATACGCCTGTGAAGCTTTACGTTCTGACAAATCACATGTTCTAACACTTTCGCACTCCCAACTCATCAAATCCCGACGCTTTCGTCAGTGGCCCTAAATTTCAAAATAAGTCGCTCTAGATTCCCCAGTAACGTCAGTTTTGGACGTGTAATCTGTTTTTTGAGTTACGTAACAACAGTACTTGGTTAGGATTTATGCAACAAAACCACATGGTTATGTTTAGGAAAAGGACGTGGTTTGGCTTAAAATAAGTATGTTTGTTACGTAGAATAACTATGTAAGAAAAGTCAGGAAGTTATGTAACAAAACTAGAGTAAAATGAGTCACGCGGGACATGAACAGCAGTCTCCTGATCGAAGGTTTGTTTGAGTAGTCCAGCTTCAACTCCATCCCACCCTCCTTGTACTTTCTTTCAATTTAGTTGAAGCCGTCAGTTGCTTTACCGTCTGATACAACATGCTAAAGGTTGCCTGTGCGTCAGTATCAGACACTAATCATAACAGATTTACAATTATTATTACAATACAGTGCTATGTAATACCAAATTATTTATTTCACTATGACAAAAAAAGATGTGCCGTTGAAGTATGAAATAATACTATTCAAGTATAGCACTATAGAAACATGAAGATAATGATTACCTATGGATCCGAACACAACATATTGTATAATGCATTGAAAATGATGATAGAACACGATATGATATGCTTGTGAGTCGCCCTGAGATGAGTCTGCACTGCCTCCCCCTCTCCATCTTTACACGGGCTCTAATGCTGAAAAGGATATGAGAACGCTGCCAGAGCACAGCGAGTGATGCAATATCACATGTGAGGCTGATACAGAACTTCATGTGTCACATAGAACAAAATGATGACACAATGTTGTACGTATTACTGAACATGGCACAATATGCGTGTCATTAAAAAAAAAACTACTCTGAATCCTCTGCAATATCAATATTTAGTTTTATTAGAAGACCTCAGAGTACATTAGCCAATCCGAGTGAATCTGTTCCATAATATAACATGATATCAAGTAACACACATGTAGGAAAACTATATATATATATATATATATATATACATATATATATATATATATATATATACATATATATATATATATATATATATATATATATACATATATATATATATATATACATATATATATATATATATATATATACATATACATATATATATATATATATATATATACATATATATATATATATATATATATACATATATATATACATAAGATGTAATACTGGATGAGAGGAAGTGATGGAATAATACAGAATACAACATCACGCTTGAGCTTACGCGTGAATGTCTGTGTATATTATTCACAAACATCACATTATAACTGTTTAAGTATTATTAATTATTAGAATTTAATAAATTTATTATAGAGATTATGATTTGCAGATCTACCACCTAATGACTTCACAAGAAAGGCGTCTTGTATAGAAATATATTTGAATGAATTCAATGCACCGTCAAAGTTCACCGAGTAGGATTTTAGCCCTATAGGCCCCATTGTCTCATTGATCAGGGAAAGTTTCTGCTTTCTCGTGCTGACGTGCATATTGTGTTACCATGGTAACCAAATGATTTCCATTAATATATACATTTCTTGACCAGATCTTTGTGAATAGTTGGCAGATGTATTTATTAGTAGTTTAACTTTTAATTCCGTAACAGAGTCTTGGAAGCGAGGAAAAGGAGACCCTCCTTTTCAGTCAGTCCCGGTCCGCTGGTTCGGTCCTGACCCAGATTCGACTGTCAGGTTTCCCACCAGATGTAATTACCAATAAAAACTACATGTTTTAACCCAGGGGTCGGCAACCCGCGGCTCTTCAGCCCCTCTGTTGCAGCTCCCTGAGGCTTTGACAAAGAAAGAAGAATAACAGCGGACAAGCTTTCAAAGGGTACACCTCTTATCTTGGAGTTTGAGGTGATACTGTGTCACTGAACTAGAATGTTTCTTGCTGTCGAGCACCTTTCCCTGCAGGTGGCTAATCATGAGATGCAGAGCCCCGCCCTCGGTAAACTGTCTGGAAAATAGAGATTTCCATTCTGCGTGGACGTATTCATTTGCTTTCACTGCCAACGATGCTGGCTGACCTGTGTGCGGCGAGCAATTAGCGCGCAACAACAATAATTGATGTAGAAAGACACTTCCAGAACAAGCACAGTTTGATGAGCAAAGAAGAGAGATTTCTCAACTCCTGCAGCAAACTGAGCAAAGTACTCCAGACTCGTGAGATATTAAGGCGTCCGTGAGTAAAAACCTATCCGTCCTGGGGAGCGTTTCAAACTCCTCCGTTTTCGGTGCTCTAGTCTCACAAACTCCGGCGTAGTGTGGACGCTCAGTTTAAACGTGCTTTTATTCTTGTTCTATAATTTTATAAATACAACAAACTATAGTTGTTGTATGTATAATATGACTATATACAAAACGTTATAAGCTGTGATATCAAAGACACAGACACATTCTATTTGGTGAAAAATAGGGGAAAATGGCTCTTTGGATTATAAAAGGTTGCCGACCCCTGATTTAACCGAACCAAGCAGTTTGAAGTGTGAAAGCACCCTCAGAAACGTTGCAGCTGTGTCCCAGTGAAACGCCCGCACCACCGCACAAACCTCCTCTATCACAGTTAGGACTGATCGGTAATGATGTGCTTTAAACGCACTGGGTCGTTTGTCTTTATATATGGGGATCACTACTGGGCCTGTGCCTCGTGTTGGCATCCAAATCCAAAAGAAAATGAGACTTTGCTTCAGCTCGTTCTCCGTGCCCTCCTTGCGTAGACGCTTTTGCATTTGAAGTGTTTCTTTACAAGTTGCAAGTTCAGGCTCCAGTGTGTTCACATGCAAGTTAAGCGTCGCGGTGGTGAGAAGTAAAAGGTTACATGGTTATTTCACACCAATTTGCTGTAACAGGCCTTTCATTTCAATGTCCTACGTGAAAGAACAGTGTGCACTCCATTACTGTGGCAGCTCACCACCAAACAGCATGCATTTGATCTCAGAGAATCAGAAAAATGGGTACAGTGTACCTGAATAACGTAGCGTAGAGTCTGCACAATGTAACACAGTTTTCTCGCTCTCAGGATTTTGATCCAATAAAATGAAAGAGAACCTCATTTGTCTCTTTTGTGTCTTTGTAACACCTCGAAAATAAATACATTCGGTTCACTTCTAATTGCACTATGCAATCAGTACTTGCTAAGTGTGGCCTCCATTCAATTTTATTCAGGAATAGAACATGAAAACTGATGCCAATGTCTCTATTTGCATTCCCTCTCTGAGTGTTGATGACCTCTTTATGTACAGTGGAACCACTGCAAACCCCTCAAAGCACCGCACATAAAGGATCAAGTGGGAGGTTATTAGTAATATGTCGAAACCTAATGGGCATGGAGATGCAGCCATTACAATGGCTCTTCATGTATGTGAAGCTATTACTGTTACCAGAGCCCACTGGCTATTAACCTGTCTCCTCTGATTAAGTGCAGCTATGGCAGAAAAAGAGAGACACAGAGATCAGAAGACAAATGACACTACTGGGGCGTGAGTACTGAATTGTACTGTGGAATGGTTTGCCAATTGGATGTTATTGTTTCTACCTCGTTTTATGTATCTTGAAGTAAGTGAAGGCTAAACGCTGGACATTTTGGGAAAGGGTTTTGAAGCTGTCCGTTTTATGATTGATGGATCATAAAAGGGATCAAAAGCAGATCAAATCTAAACTGAGACCAAGTCAAAACCAAGGCAGGGCCAGAACAAGGTGGCACAAGACCAAGCAATACGTTGAGGGGTTAAGACCAATGCAAGGAAAGACCTAGACAAGACTAACAATTTCACAGTTGAGACCAAGGCAGGACGAGGACAATTGACCAAGACCCAGACAGGATGACACACTTAACAATAAACAATAACATGTGGATCATGCAAACAATAGGCACAAATTGATCTGAAACATCCACATTGCCATAAGAACACCCACATAAACAGTCCTCTTCATTCAACTTTGGTATTGCCGTATACAGTGTAGGTGTGAGAAGTGTGAAATAATAAAAATGCATTGCAGAGATGACTTTCAAGTGCAACCACAGTAATGATGATAAACCAGACAATTTAGTGATATCCCAGCAGTTCTGATCTTGGTGACTTGGCCGATCTTGAAATAAAATCTTGGGTCCTCTTTGTCTGTGAAGTAAAACTTCAGAAAGTAAGTTCAGAAAATAAAATATATTACTGCATTCAAAGTGGCAATCAGAGGTCAATCTTTGCAGTGTTGCACTTCACTGAGAGGTACCTTTTTACATTCTGAACACGGTACACCAAGAGTCTGTCTAAAGATTTGGGCTTTGTTCTTTCAGTTTAAATCGCAGACCCTTTAGAGGAGGCTTACGCTCTGTGTCTTTCATGGAGGACAATGCAGTGGATTCTTGAGACAAAATCAGTCTCTACTATACAGTTCAGTATATTTATTGTCCTTCATTTTATTTGGTTATGAGGCCATGAATCCCAATCCGATTAGGGGACAGCTCTAACCAAAGGTGTGAATGCACCCAAGACTCACCAGTCCCACCGATCCAGAGCACATTCGGATGTGGTTTGGGCCGCAATTTGTCACATTCTCTTTGCAGCGTGTACGTGGATGTGTCCTGGGCCAAATTGGAGGTCGGCCTGCTCCACTGATGCCCTCTCCATGAGCGGAGGTACGTACTCATTTGAGCAGCAATGACGTCCTGGCAACACAAGGCTTAATCTCAAATCGCTTGATCAAATCGGCTTTGTTAAAGAAGTCTGTAATTTTGGAAAAGTCCATGCAGATATATTACAAGTTGGTCAAACATCTTTGGTGATTCGGATTGCCTGGAACGCGCCCTGGAATTGACACTTTACATTTCCAGCAGACTAGGCCCAGGAAGTGCAAACAGAAATGTTATATGTGTTCATTTGCATATAGACTAGGAAGGGAGATCCGATCACAAAGTGGTCCCTCGACATGCTTTCTAATGCCAGATGTGAACAGGCCCTTTGTCTCTGAATTTGCTAAAATCAAGCAGTTTAATGCAGCAAACAAAAAATGCCAAGAAAGCTTTTAGAACATGTTATTCATCAATGGGCAATTTATCTAAAATAACAAATAAAGGCAGCATCTCTATTTGTACTTTTAGCATTTTGTAACCCGGTAACAATAACACAAATGGCAACAGCAGGAAATCCATTGTAAAATTGTACTTCAAGAATAATGTCATTAATAAATAATTTAGTGCTCCAGTTCTATGCCTTCTATTTTTCTTATTGCCTTTGATTGATCAATCTTGACTGAAATCTTAGAGATCTCATCCTCTGGTACTCGTGACTCAGGGTTTGGCATCTGGGAAGATAATTGAAAAGGAAAAGGAAAACAGTTCAGCAGGATGTCAATGTCCAAGTAAACCTTTGAAAAACACAAATTATACACATATGGAAAACCAAATCAATTGTTTTGAGAGACATTTTGCTTGGCGAGTTTCATGAGGCCTAAACACGTGTTCCAAATTATCCGATGATGTGCATTTAGATTCTTCACCACAGCAAGACGTCCTCCACTGCCAAATACATATATATATATATATATATATATATATATATATATATATATATATATATATATATATATATATATATATATATAGAAATACATATAAATGTGAAGAAAATGTTCCTTGACAAAGAGCTTTTTTTTGGCCTTGGCGAAGGTTTTGAAGGAAACATTTTCCAGTAAACTGTTCTGTTCTGAGAAGTAAGGATCTTCAAAAGGGTGAGTTCAGAGTAATGTCCCTAACACTTTGACTAAATTAGACTTTGAATTTTCAGATGCCGAAAAAAACAAGGTCCAAAAGCTTTTTGGACCTTGCAAAATGTTTCACAAGTTCTGACAGTTTTCCATATCGATTTATCTGAAGATGACTTATGGTCGGTGTCAACTTAGTTAGTGAGGAAAGAATGCTGACCTTAATGCACTTTTGCGACAACAAATGCTTCTCTGGACCCCGTCCTCGAGGAGTCTGTGACAGACTGTAAAACACTGACCGGGACCTGCTCGAAAGGAATAATCACCAGGTGCGCCGAGCAATATCTCTTGATTTATTGAAGTATTGATTTTGTATGGTGACACACGGGGCAGCAGACAACAGATACATGTTATAAAAACAGACCCACCAGCAGAAACTCGTTGCATCGGTGTAGTGTGGAAGGGTTTCTGGAGAGTCTCATCCGGTGTAGAAATGTGATGTTCTTCAAATCCCACTTCAAAGAAATCACTTAGGATGATTTACTCCAACGTGCCTGATGAATAATTGATGAAATGGTTTTGTGTGTCCAGACTGGAGTAAAATCATAGTTATGCTTGTTTATTCTGCGTCTAAACCGTGCAGACTGTGTAATATCTTCTCATATTGCCTCTGTCCCCTCTGTATTCACTGCAAATACAGTAGTAAACATTTATAGTACATATACATAGATAATAGTACATTTAGAGGAATCTCATTGTGATTTACGAAGACCATTAAATTGTCCCATTAGTTTACTTCGGAGAATAACAAGCTTATTCAGAGTAATGACTATATAAACTACTGAAAGCCTGTACTCAATGACAAATAGATGCACTTTCTGTGAATACGAAGAATATTTTTGCGCATATGGCAACCTGGCGCCGAATGGTGCAGTAATTGTTTTTGCAAGCTCGATAAAAACGTCCTCGCTTTTGTTTTCCCATCAAAGTGCACCATTTTAGCTGCTGCACTGGAGGCAATCATGTGGAGTCTGCTCTGGTCTTCAGAGGTCCACGACGTCTCCGAGGTGGATGGCATTTGGTGGTAAACTGAGTTTTTAAAAACAATCAAGAGGAGGGCGTCGGAAAGGGGTCGCAGCTAAATGCTTTTTCGACCAACAGTCCGTCGAGATCTATTGGAAGGAATCAATAATCATATATATATATAGATAGAGAGAGAGAGAGAGGTGTTATTAAAACTGACGGAGGATTGGTGAGATTGCTATAGTCAGCAAAACTGACACTGCCGGGAGTTTCTTTATTAAAGCGGAATTCAAAGAGCGTGTTGCTCAATGTTGCCTTACTTCACCAGCTGGAAGTAAAACTTATTTATTACACTTAGTGCAGTCTACTCGAGTTGGACAGATCTGCATGAGGGGTCCCACAGTTGGTTACTCAGTTTCTTGTGACTTGTGGAGGTTTTGTTGTCAGCTGTTGGGCCCGCCACGTACGACTTCCTTGTTTTATTGTGTGATTGTAACAACTAGACTTTGACGTCTTGCCCTGTTCTCAAGGCCTGCCTTTATCAAGAATAAAGGGCTACGTAAGACGCATCAGACCGCATACAAGAACCTGTTGGTATTCTTACAGCAATAAACCCTTTTTGTCTTCTTATGTTGGACCCATTAGCCTGACCCAAGTCAGATTCAGCAAACGCTCCCAACTTCAGACAACTGGGTAAATGACCAGCCTAAACATGATGAATGCCACCTGTGTGTGCGCTCATGACAGTTATACATTTGCATAATTAACATCTCAGTAATAGCAGATAAGGGAGATCCATAAAGGACAGTTCATCATTTTAACAGCGCCAGAATTAAAGGACCTGCTAAAGCCAATGAATGGTTTTATAATATAATGATGAAGTGTAATTCATATAGGCCTTTCTCACGCAAAAGCGCTTCAAAGTAATACAATACACAGTTAATTAATGAGAATCTTAGGCTTGGATAACAGCAGACTAATCGCTGGTTTAAGCCACTTAAGAACGTTTCCTGATTTTTGCCAAGATAAGAAAAAAACATATTGTTTTTACAGTCCAGAAATAGTTTGTCCAACAACTGGACCTCGACGTCACTATACTGCTGAAGTTATTCTCTCATCTCTCCAATGGGCATGTGCCAGAGCTATCGGCACACGGCACAACACATGCCCTCATATAGTGTTTAGGCACCACTTCCGCCATCAACATTCAGTCTCCTATAATGTTAGATGTAAAAGTTCAGAGAATCTCGAGCTACATGGTGCTTGGAAGAAGAAGCTCTGAAGCCAGAGATATATAATAATCATTATTTAATCATAACAAACAAGAGTCATCTGTATACATACATGGTCCAGGCCCGGACGCACTCACATGGCTTCGCTTCCACAGTCTCCTGACTTAGCCAACAGTTTCTGTCTGGCGTCACCACGTAAGAGACCAAATTCATGTCTTACAATTAGTTTTATTCACAGTCCATTCGCTGAGCTAAGCTCCCATTGGTTAGTGGAGGTATTCATGCAAATACCTTTCAGAGACACAGCATGCTACGCTGACCAGAGAATAAGACATAAGGTTCACACCTGAAGGTTAGTTCCATTGGCCACTTCAAAGAATGCCTCAAATCGATAAACTAGCGGGGTCAAAGCTCACACGTCCGGTCAAGGACAGGAAGTTCCCCTTCAGAATAAAACCCTATTATCCTGCCTTCAGAATAAAAGCAACATCTCAGGTTTCAATCGGCATCCCTTTAACTATTGTCTAAACAATAAAACATCCATTCATTCTCATGCATCATACGATTAATCATTACATTTGTCATTAACAAACAGAATAATGAAACAGTGGATCCTCTCTTATGCTTCATAATACATTCCTCAAAATATTCCTCAAATTAATTATCATATCTTTCTTTATGTATTAATTTAAAACATAACCTCTCTTATCTACATGTGCAAGTGTATATAAAATCCACTACAACTCAACATAGATCACACCCAAACCCTAATCAGGTTGTTTTATGAGGACGTCAAACCCAATACGTCAATATGAAAACTTTAACAATACAGCAACGGGGCCTTTAAAGGCCATCCATCTCCACCTTAACAAGACAGGATATTTAGAAAAAAAAGAGAAATATCTCATATTGTATTGTTAGGAAGTAATCGATGCTGAGGCATGATTAGGGGTTTACTCTTGAGATTTCAATCAATAGTGGAGAACACTGAGGCCAAGCCCAATTAAATGCATGGGCCCATTATATCAAAACTGATTACATCGGCCGCACAGCTCCAGACTCGACAAAGAGAGCAGTGATCAATAGACATCCTCTCCAAATGGACACGCTTAAGATGGAAGATTTCAAGGCGGGAGCAAGAACACTGAAATCCCTTTAATTACCTTTCGAGTTCTACTTTTAAATATGGGACGGGGATTCATCAATGAAGTGAACTGTGGAAAGATCACATATCTTTGAATATTGCCCAATAATGTATTTCCTATACAATGCATGCATGACAGTGAAGCCTCTTTGAACATAAGTTGATATTTACTGTTTATTACACAGTTGTTATTTTGCATACATGCGTTTCATTTACTTATGCAACAGCCTAGTTTCCTGTTATATAAAGCATCTAAATGAACACACCAGTGCTTGCTGTACAGTTAAATAAAATGGACCAGAGCCACTTTAAACCCGTCATTTTGACAACAGACAAGTTTAATTTAGCGGTGTCTATTACGCCAATTTCATGCACCGCTGACTATGTCCTTGGTTATGACCCTTTAGCCCACTGTTCTGAGCCGATGGGTATTCCATCCTGCCATCTTTTAGCTTTTCCTGAGATGCTCTGACTGGATATTGGGGCAAACAAAAAGATGTTTTGCTTGGATGACATAATGAGGAACACGGGTGGGTGCCGCTGACCCTCATTAATCGCAGGAATGCCTCATAGAAAAGTATGCAGCTAATTAAATACCTTAAATAAACTTTTTGCCACATCCACCAGTCTAATTGCTTTAAAGTCGATGGAGAACAGGTCTCTGTAGATATGTAGTTTGTAGTTTTAAAGCACTCGGAATAAACTGTATTTAATGAGGATTGCATGTCAGTTTACATATTTGTCTCCAAACACTGTGTATAAATTAGAGAAATATGCACAGACATTTCCAAGGCAGCCTTTTAGTAAAAATGATTGTTGTTGCTGGACACATAATTACGAAATACCGTAAGGCGTATTTACTGAAATATTAATTAATTTGCATTTCATATGAATCTGGACAACAACAATAACAAGAAGTTTTTCAAGTGTCCCACTGAACCCCCAACAGTTTGAAATATGTCCTATTGGTCCATAGTCCAACAGCCCGTTATCCCAAAAGCAAAAAGCTCACTTTTTTATTTGACTTTGCAGTTTCAGGAAGGAATCTTCACCTTCACTGATATTTAACTGAGGAATCACGCAAAGATGTTTATGTCAACTGTTAAATTGAGCAATATGTGAACAGATGCTGTAAAGTAGTATTTTCGGGACAATGGGCCTTCAGAGAAATGGGCTTTTGTTTTTGGGATGATTGGACAATTGGCTTTCAGTCCAGTTGCACAATTTTCCAAATACCAGGGTTTTGGCATAATAGGCCTTTGGACCAATGGCAGTCCCCATCCGGGGATAATGTGATTGTGTGCGACATTGGTGTAGGGAGCGCTATATCGTGTTATCGCTGCTGAAAGGACGGCTTTAAAAATGTCATGCAGCTGGATGCAGTGCAATTCTATATTATTGTAGATAATGTACAAACAATTGTATTTTTAGGGGCTATTGTATAATAAGCTAAGATAACACTGGCCAAGTTGTACATTTTATTATGTATTTAATGAGGTTATCGTACAACCGTTTTACATAGCTTGTGAATAATATTGCCTCAAAAATGTGTTGGTGGGGTTTAGTTAGTAATAAAATGGCATGTTGTTTGTTCATGTTGGAGGGCATATATCAATAAAATAATTTTTTAGAACATAGTCTAATTGGGAATATGAGCTATTTTGGGTCATTTTTGTGAGTTAAACTGCAACAGGATAAAGTTATTTTGGGCACAGCAGCTCGTCTACATGATTGTTGTCTGGTTATTGAGGGAAAGACAACCACTCTGGTGCGTTGTGCATCCTGTGGGAGACTTAATCATTTATGTGCTACCCACTCTTGCCTGCTTCAATCACTGCTGTGCTATTGTATTTAATGGTTCGGGCATAGCTTGACATTCTCAGCGGGATTCTTTATTCTGCACGAGCTAATAGGAGCTAGTGTAGGAGACGACGGACCATCTCTGCTTCACTACAGTTTGAATAATTTTTCTGGGAGGGCACATGATGCTCTTACATTGTCACACCTCGCAAGATTCCTTCTCATAACCTTGGGTGCATGTGACAAAATGTGTAAGAGGAATGGCTTATTTTTAACTAAAACTAACATAGCTGGCATGCTAATGCTAACCATGGTAGTGGCACTAAATTTCACTCAGTGCTTCATGGAATTCCTGGATTAGATGCAATTACTGCTTTTGTCATCTCTTTGGTTAACACTACAGGATTGTAATCACTTTCCTTTCCGGCACCATTGTGTTACTTCAACTCGTCAAGCAACCTAATGTGGCGTCTTAGAAAGAAGCACCCTTTAGTGAATGTTTGGGAGTCGCCGGGCTTTCAACTAACTCCAATGTAGTCAGCATAGCCTGAGCAGGAAAATCAACAGAGCGTGATTAGGAGTAGAGGTCGGATTGGTCAAACCAACGCAGGACTTTCACCCTGGAGACCGTTAGCTTATTTGACCTGAAGTTTGTTACAGAAATGTGGTACTTTATTAATGCAAGTTACTTGACAAGCACACTTATTTTAAATAAACAAGCATACTTATTTTAACTGACCACGATCTTTCCCTCAGCTTACCAAGTATGTTTTGTGTCAACGCGTTCCCATTCCAACTGCCGGTTGGTTTCAGCTCGCATTAGTAATACGAAAACTAATGCGCTGACATTTGTAGATAGCTGCCGTTCGTTCCCCATGTGAGACAGAAAGACAACGTTCATGTTTTCTGTGGTTATTTCAATCCAATGAAATGATCTTTTCCAAAACCTAACCTAGTAGTTTTATTGCCTGAACCTGACTAACTTGTGTCCTGGGAAGACAGAAGTTTATTGTATAAAGCCTGTATGCATCTAAAGAATTGTATTTGACCACCGTTGTATGATGATCGGACAGGACGCTGCATTGCGGTTGCAGTAAAAGCCTCGTTAACATTGTGAATTCAAACAAAAGCACTTGCTGAGTTTAAGCCAACAAAACTACTCAGGTTGATGAAAATCATCATGGTTCCAATAAGTACGTTAAATAAGTTAAAATAGAAACGACATTACTCAACAACCCTAAAGGACACGAACCCCACCCTCCTTGGTGAAAAATCCGGCTGACAATATTCACCTCCCCCCTTCCTGTATGTTTTTTTGTTTAATTTTTATCTTCACACTATACGTCATCACACTACTGGAGCATTTTCTCTAGGGGCCTAACAATGACCCGGATGGGTTTACAGTGTAGCCAGCTTGTGCATCCGTTTCAGGCCTCGCAGAGTGAGACAGAGCGTTGGTATTGCCGAAACACAAGTAAGCCCAAACAAATGAAGAAAACCTAAGTTGGAAGCTCTTTTTGAGAAGAACGAGTGGAGACTGACAGCGCGTCAGGGTGCACCTGTATTCGACAACTTGGGAGTGAGCACGTGTTGGTTGCTTCCTCACCTCTCTAATAAAAGTCATCAGTCTCTATCACCGACCTTTGCCCCCGTAGTCTTTTATTGATACACTCGCCTGAGGGGTGACACTCGTCAGGCCCTTTACCCCCTCCATCCTTTTCCCTTTTCCCTCTGCATCTGTCTTAACAATCAGACCTGCTTGTATCAAAGCCTTTCGCTGCACTGCTGAACTGATAATGTGCCAAAAAGCTTTCCCAGAGATAATTTATATATCCTTTACTTTCACCTGTGCGAAAAAAACAGAATAATGTATGTGCTCAGGTAAGGCAACATAATGATAGCATCTTGCACTGTTGGAAAACCCACAAACAAAGCCTTATGATCCATCAATATGGCTGCATCCATTTGATTTACATCAAAGTACCTTTTATATCGGTTTTAAAATGCAGTGTGTCTGGAATGTGTTTGTATAACGTCAGGGGAGCATTTCACAGGTTCAAGAGTAAGTACAATGTCAGCATCCTCATTATCACAAGGGAAATAGGTGTTGCCATCCCGGCCATCATTTTCAGTGAGAAAATGTTATAGTACAAAGCGGCACTGGAAACAATTTATTCTTTAGCAGTGTGTTCGTAAAGAATACAGGATGTTGCCTCTCGGGAGTTTAGCTATTTGTTCCTTCCCCTGTTTTGTGCCACACTCAATGAATTTCTATTTTTCTTTTTTTTGTTTGTTGGGGGGGTGGGGGGGGGGAGACGTTTCCGAGGCTTTCTAGAACATTCCCTCAGAGGTGGGCAGAAAGGAAGTCCATTGTCGTCTGTACTGAATTGATTAAACAAGCCAGTTTTGTTTAACTTCTAGTTTTATTAGTTGTCTTGTCTCTCCTGGCTCTGCCTCACCTGCAAATTATTATATACAGCAAGAATAATAAAGGTCTGAAAAACAAACAAGACACTTTAGTCAGTGCCACTCGCACACAGTAGAAAATTCAAACAGATGATTTCAGGCTAAAGGTGCACTCTCGTCAAGAAGTGCGACTCAGCCAGTGATACGCTGATGATGTCCGCTCAGAGACTACACATATTTAACAGAAATCCTTTGTTTGAAACTGAGGAGAGATGATCTCAACCTCTATTGCAAATATTGTGTGTATATTACATCATCCATGCTAGCGGTATGGGCATTGTGGGTTGGTCACACTACTTTGCTCCTTACGGAAATATCTCAAAACTGTTAAAAATGTCATCTCAATCCACCCGACAGAGAGTTATAGTGCAGAGATCCATATGACTTTGATGGTCCCCTGACCTTTTAGTTTGTGGACTGCCGTTTTGAAGCCTTGAGTTTGGGCCGTCGCCATTATGTTTTTTGGCTGTCGATATCTCGCTTTTTGACCTTATCCATCCAGAAGTGATAAGATATGGAGCTAACTACAACCAAACACTGAATCATTTCAGAAAAATGTTGAGCCCACCAAAATGTTACAATTAACTTTCGTGAACTGAAAACCCATCTTGAAAGGGTTAAAGTTCCAAGACCCAAACACGGACTAGTCCCAGACCGGAAAATGTTGTAGATGTAGTGACCTGTCCATCACAAACAAAGCATCCCGCTTTATCGTCTATTTTACTCTATTTGGGACCATCATTTAATAAATGAATACCATACTAGAAGAAGGCTTGAAACGCGCAATTGATACCATTAACAAATGCAATGTTTACTGAGGCAGTGAGAAATACAACCATTTTCTCATAGACTTCCATACGTTCAGGGTTCTTTTTGTACCCAGAGGAGTCGCCCTCGGATGTCCATTAGAAAGAATGCAAATTTAAGTCACTTACGTATTGTCTTCACTTTTGCCCTTTTGAGTGAAACTAAATAGCGATCCAGTTCTACGGATTTCCCCAAATGTGCAACTCATGGATGCATTTATGTTTATTGTCTGCCATGTCTTCTTGCACAAAGTCACAGGGGAAGAGATGGGTTTCACATCTTTCATAAATGGTCAAAAGAAATCGTAAATTAATTGAGCAGAGGTAATTACTGCACAGTGGAATGGCGGGCAACCTACAGAAACTTAAACCAGTGTCCCAGTGGTTAGTATAACTATCCAAATGGGGTCAAAGGGTTCATCTCATTCAACTGGCATGGGTATTGTTAAAGTATCCATAAGATGCTGACACCCACACACCATGTATTGCCCCCTTGACCACCTCAATTACTTTTGAAAAATGTAATGTGTTCTACTTAATGAGGACAACTGGCAGACCGGGTACATGGCTCGTCTTACCCATTATGACAAGTCTCTGAGGGCTTGATTGTGAACAGATTCTCATAAGGTTCGACGTCCTATTCTGCACCGTATATATTCCAATGAAGCGTTTGACTGAGTGCTACTGTCTGAGACAAAGATCCTTTCACACCTTGTGTCGGAATCCGCCGTGGAATTATATTTACATCATCATTTTGTTGCTGAAAGAGTGTTTACTCTGAATCCCAAGATATTACTGCCATCTATCATCCCCATTATTTTTTCGTTCCTATTCGTCTGCTTTTTTTGTGTTTTTGCTGAATTGCTCCTCTCTGAGGTCTTGAAGGATGTTTTCGGTTAAAGTTTAGAGCTACTTCAGAAATCACCGCTTCTCTCGCCATATTTCATCTTGAGGGAGGCATTCATTCGACACGGTGGCGTCACCTCGGAGCTTTCTGTAACCGCGGCAATAAGATAGAGGAGTGTGTGTGTGTGTGTGTGTGTGTGTGTGTTCCTTTCTCGAGATGGGAGGGAAGGAGCACCCTACCACATCATCTCTCCCACACTCCCACACACACCCATCTTCTCTCCTCCCACTCCATCCGTTCCATTACAATGATAATAGGATTTGGAGGGCTGCATTATTGCTGCTGTCTGAGCTGGGCCTTGTGATATCCCTGTCCGCGCAGCTCCTCCTGACTTGCATGTTAGCGTCTTGATTCATACTCTATTCACTGAGGCTCTCCATTAAAGGCTGAGGGGAGTCGTTTGGTTCAGGGTTGTTATCGCCCTCTTCTATATGGACTGCTGAGTTTTATTCTTGGCAGACTGACCAGTCAAAATAAAAAAAGACTGATGTTCGGACGGAGGTTGTGTTTATGGACGCTCACGAGAGGCGATTTTTGAAAAGCTGTAATTTCAAGTGAGAAGGGCAGCGGAATGGCCAAGGTCAGAGCTGAAGTCAATATACAGTATGCTTATCAGTGATAACGTGGCAAGGGCAAAGAGCAGCCTCACAGTTGGCTGCACGACAAGCCGTCAAGCAGTGCTCCTTCTTGTATTTCCACAGAGATATGTATTATTCATGTCACTTAAAGGTTGACTTCTTTATTTTCTTGCAAAATGAAAAAGAAAGAGCAGGAAAAACCAGAAAGAAACAAGATGTGTTAACACGCCGTCTAAAATTGAGAATGTGGTGCGTTCACAATGCAGAGCGCGTGGATTTAGTGTGTGCGAGAAATGCAAGGATGTATACGACATGACTGCACACACACAACTGTCCCACGATGCATCTGGGTGCCTCGAGACCGGCAGATTTTGAGCCAGGCAAAAAAGCTGTAAATATGTCACAAGTACAACAGTATTCCCAATATGTGGTCGGTTTATTCATACATCGTCTGTTTGCATCGTCTATGTGCCGGCTATCGGTCACGTGATCCGTCCTTGCTTGAGAATACCTCTGTGTCTCCTGGTAAAATCACCGTTCATCAGTGTTATCGTTCATTTAGTAGGCAGTGTGCAGTAACGTTCAGTATGCATTTAATCAGGATGCCTCCTGGGCGTCTCTCACTGGAAGTTTTCCAGGCACGTCCAACTGGTAGGAGACCCCGGGGAAGACCCAGAAGGAGGGATCATATTGTATCTCCCAGCTGGCCTTGGAACACCTCGGGATCCCCCAGAATGAGCTGGAAAATGTTGCGGGTGAGAGGGAAGCCTGGGTCGGCCTGCTGACACCGCGACCCGATCTCGGATAAGCGAAAGACAATGGATGGATGGATCATTGAATATTTTATGGTTTTTGAGATTGTTTTATGCCCTTGGTTGTTGGGACATGTGAGTCCGGACCAAGTGGTGGATCCACCAACGAACCAACAAACCCAATAGCGTGGCTTGAAGTAAAAGACGGTAATTGCTGCCTCCTCAAGCAGCGTGGACCTAAAGCTACACTTTCTTCACGGTGCTTGTTGAAGAATGTCATGCTGTGCGAGGGACGGGACATTTGTTTAGGGGTCACTGCCAGCTCACAGGCCCTCCTGGATGTTTTTACAATGAACTCAGCGGCGATTTCATTCTCATTGTAGGGGAAAAGGGAAAGAAAATATAGACATGTTACCACTTCATCGTTGACAGGTCTGTTTTTTTCTCCAGCCCCTCAAGGCAGCCGCCTCTTTGCACGCAGTACAGTGGTGGTAGATGTCAGTGTGGCGTACTGTACTGTACAATGTATCAAGTCTTCTCAGGCGTTAATGAGCCGACTGCAGCTGCACGTGTGCCCAACACAGTCAGGATGTGTCTGCGCGATAGGCAGCTTCAATGACACCTAACGCGTGTAAATGGCGCATCCTGGACACGGTGCTGTATGTTTACACACAGTTGAAAAGCAACGCGTCTACATGCCATCCATTTTTTTTGGTGCAATTACTAACTTAATGATGGCTGCGACTTTCTCTGCAGCCAGCCATCTCTGTCACAGAACTTTCCAGCACACTCGGGTGCATGGCGGGTGGGCATGTTGTTTGGCTTGTGCTGAGCCACATCCCAGGCTGACATCCCTGGGGTTAGGATCCTGCTGTTTTTATCAGTGCTCTGTCCAAAACAGCTGGCTGTTTTGAGATTTCCAGGCTGCTCAATGTGCACTTTGCGCTAAAGCAAACAGCATCAAAATGCTCTTTTCTAAAAGTATATTTTCTAATCCATGAAAAATATTATTAAATCAATTAATACCTCTGAGCTGAATAAGTATTCAATCTTTTGCACCCATTTATCACATACACACACTCAGTGGCTGTTTTTTTATTCTTATAAATACTATTCATACATTTATGAAATACATTACGGACCAGGTTGTAGAATTGACGTGTTCATTGCAGTACACGAGCCAATGTCTAAAGCAAAGCATAACACAATGGGCAAATCCATTAAGGAGTTACGGATTGTATTGCGTAAAGGTTTGCGAAACAGAACGGTGACAAACTGACCGCCATCGTTCCGGCTTCATCCATCCTGCGCTGTGCTGAAGGACGGCAACATTTTGTTGGCTGTTTCTGGGCAAACCGTTTCACTGGGGCTTTAAGGATGTCGGGTTTGGAGCCATCTGTCTGAGATTTCTGCGTCCTTCTCCTCAACGCACAGTACAATGAGAGAGAACCAAAGACCATATGGATGACGAGTCTCCATTTCAAGGGTTTCCCCATTGTATGAAAGTGAAGCTATCCTGGATTCAGGTGTAGCCGTGGTGCCCCTTTTGACAACATTAGGAGTATTCTACACAGGGTTAAATCTCAAAGTCCCCACCATCCGAAACGAGCAGATGTACTTCTTCAACAAACCTCTGGCTCATTAAGCTACTGTTGTTGATGGACTTGAGGGGTCCACTCAGGGCTCTGATTAGTCTGAGAAGTCTCTCTGAGGAGGGCATCATTGTAATTATGAGCTTTTTCTCCACTTTTAGATTGAAAATGGCATTGATGGGATGACTTGTCCCACAAAAAAAAAAGGTCCAATAATCTCATCGGCATTCAGTCCTCGAGGAGGTCTGCGTATCTTCTCCCCATCTGGGAGACTCGACTCTGGTCTTATCTCGTATCTGGGCTGCTATAATTCTCATTGCATATAGGTTGCCTGCTTGGCAAAGGTTATGCGAGTTGTTTCAGAGTAAATAATTTAATCAAATGGAAGTTTATACAGCCAGTAATGTTCTCATTCTAAGAGGCAATCATCTGGACCAAATCAAATGAAAAAACATATTAATCTTCAATCTAAATCTTACATTCGCTTACTGAGAGGCAACCTCATTTCCCTTTGGCACTTTTACAGGGTTTTAAATCCTACTGTTCCTGTTGTTATTATTATCATTATACTTGCAGCCAGAGAATAATCCATCTCATGCAGCGTTTGGGTAACTGATTTTTTTAAAGTAAATGTATGGACTCACAGCCTGATCGGTACACAATTATATCTGGTAGTGATTTACCCCGGCTTAGCAGACAGCATGACGATGAGGCACTCCTTCATTATAGCAACAACCTGTAGACTATAATTTACACTGCTTGTTATTGACTGGAAAAAAACAAAACACGCCCTTGGTGAAATGTTAACTTTATCAATAGTTCCCAGAACAGCAAACTGTATCTTGTTTTTTTCTTTGATCGTTATGGTTGAGATCAGTAAGAATTAGTTCATTGTGTGTTCACAGTGTGACTGATAGATACGCCCTCATGCATCAACATCTTTGCATAGTTTGAATACTGGAGTAAGTCACTAATATGCAATTATTCCTCAGCCTGGAACTAATAAAAATACGTTCCTGAAATGATTAGACTAATTTAAAAACGAATTCTCTGAGAATTCCTTCTGCCAGGAAATTGTTTAATACAATCCTCAATGCAGGACTTTGCTGAAGTCCTGTGTTAACACAGTGAGTCAAAGCATCTAATTGTGGACTTTATTATCTCATATTCTGCCTAAGTAACAGAACGGAATTGGAATTTAGTTTAATTAGATTTTGGAGTCACAAAAGAGTATGAAGAATTGTTGAGGTGAGCATGCGTATTAGGCTTTTGTTCAATATAAATTGATTTTAGAATGTATGTGAGGTAACTGAAAGTGAGTATGAAAAAAGCATCCACATTTGTATTAACAAGATGAAGGGGGGTAATAACCTAGCCTGTTGCAAATTATCGTCATTTAGTGCAGTTGTAACAAATGTGGCCAAAAATCGCTGCATTATGAAACAATTGAAGCATTGGCTTTGGTTTGGACTGGGCGTCAACTTGTGGTTCTTTAAAGTGAAGCCAATGCAGAAGTGCCTTAAACCCGCACTATTTCTCATGGCCATCAGGGGGCGACTACTGCGGTTACAAAAAAGTCTGTTTGTATAGAAGTGATTTATTCCCTCAGTAAACATTGTAAACATGAATTTATGGTTTTAATCTCTAGTTGCAAGTCTTCAATACAGCGTGATGTAGTGTGTTTTCTTCTTTGCACTTTCACCCTTTGGCGGTGTGTTTTCAGTTCATTAAAGTTAATTATAATATAATATAATATTATATCTTTGGTTCAGTTGTACCTCCACCCTCTCCTCTGCAAAATACAAAGATGACAATGCTTAAAAACCAAGATGGTGACAGCCAAAAAAATTCAAGGTGGCGACTTCCAAAATGCTGAAGTCAAGGCTGCAGTGACCACATCCACTTCTTATAAACAGTCTACGGTTTGGACCCAACGTTGGCTTTTCATATTCAAAACAAAAAGGTGCTCACAGATTGTCTTTGTTATGATACCCCGGCTGCCTGTTTCTTCATTTCCACTGCTTCCTCCCAAGCTCTGCATCCATACATCTCTAAACTGACAGAGACACTAAACAACAAAGTGATGGCTTGGCAGTTGTCCAAGCATAGATATGCACATGTGAGGAAGAAAAAAAACAAGGTGGAGAATGAGACAGAAGGGCAGGTTTTCTTTTCTCCTGTTCATACCTCCCAACCTTCCCTGTTCATTTACTACAGGCAGCGTGCGGCAGCTGTGGGGAGAAGTAGCCGAGTAAATTGGGCACTGAGCTCACACTTCCCCCTCCGGTGACTTCTTTAGGGCCCCCAGGACACAGGAAATGTTGGTTATTCGTTTCTTCTTATGTGTGTGTGTGTGTGTGTGTGTGTGTGTGTGTGTGTGTGTGTGTGTGTTGGTGGGGTCTCAAGAAGGTGGAATAATAACTGGCATTTATATTCCATGTTTGTACTAAAGACTCACACCCAAGCACACTGTGACAGTGAAATCTCCCACACTTCCCACACACGTATTAGCTCAGCTGAGCCAGTATTCCCTGCAGGGGCCGAGAGCATGTTGTGATATACACGTCCTGGGACTAACCCGGCGGGTTGGGGAAATGAAGAGGTACTTCTCAAGGAGAAGGGTTCAACGACTTGTCATCCCCTCGCCCATCATCCCGTGTCACCCGCAAACCCCCAAGTCTATCTGCGCTCTAATCGTTGGTGGGGGACAGGTGCATCGCCCCATTGGCTGTCCCCTCATCACTGAACCGTCCCTGCAAGCATCACCCCCACCTCCCCTCCCCCCGGACCCACCACTTTGAGGGGCCGGTCGCATCGCAAGAGCGAATCTGTCACAGCGTATGGAGCCAAATAGTTTTGTTTGTTTGAAAAAAAGATTTGAAGCTGAAAAATTCAACAATGTATTCAAAATAAAAATAAGTGTATGAAAAGTTTTGTTGGCTTGAATATAATTTATTATATATTTATTATAGTTATGTTTTTTTTTTTCGAATAAAATATATTTTTTCATTTTTCAGTAGCAGATTTTATATTTTCAACTTTCAATCTTTTTTTTTACAGTTTCGAATCCTTTTTTCAGGTTCAGACTTTTAGCAGGGATCTGGCGTTGGGGCGTGGTTTCAACTACAGGGGCGTGGCATCATGAGTGACAGCGTCACAGAGAAGGCTGAGGACCTGCTTCAACTACGTTGCCTTCAGGAAGCGTAGCTACCGAGAGAATTATGACTCAATACTTTCGTTAACAGCATATTCACGGGATTGGCAGTAAACAAAATTGACGCTAGTGACTAAGTTATGTTTAGCGAGCTGTTTTAGACCATAATTGGTAGTATAAGAGTTATAAACTATGCCAGGTTTCTGCCGTTCAAAAACAGCATTAGAATATCTGACGTTTCGCACACCACTGTGAACACAGCGTTCTGTCCTGTTGTCTGATGTGTGAGATGAACTGTTTTTTAATGATCTGGTTTATTAGTTGTGCGTGAGGAAGATGAGCCTCTCTGTCACATTCGGTTTAAAGACTATAAACAGATCAGTTTGCTGTAAACTTCACTACCAGACCCTCCGAAACCAAGACGGCGACGGCCAACGTGTCAAAATGAAGGCTTCAAAATGACAGTCCACTGACCAATGGGTGACGTTAGGGTGACTACATCCACCAGCTGGATACAGTACAGTCTGTGCTACATCTTTACAGCTGGGTATCGGCATTCGATACCTCTGAGGCGGCGACTAAAATAACCCCGTTTAAGTAGTATCGAAACTTGACGGCTGCACATGGTTCTCAACATGGAGATGGCTGGCAGCTAATGGTGCTTACAGTGCTTACAATGACGACAGTGCTGACAGAGCTAACAATACAACTCCATTAGAATTAATATCCCTTTACGGGTGCTGGCATTGGCATCATCATTTTTTTAAATACCAAGCCCTATTTGTCATCATAATCTCTACTTTGAATGTGGTAAAACAGCAACGTCACTCTCTCTCTCTCCTGAAAGTAGCCTTCCTTGCTTCATTAATATTCAAATATATGAGATAAATACATGCCCAGATCTGTATTGATGTGTTAAAGGCATTTTTCCAAAAAAACGGCACCGTGTAATTGTTTTTGTTTTGTTTGAGTCTTAATTTACATTGTCACAATAAATAATGAAAAGAAGAAGAAGAAGAAGAAAAAAAAAAACCCTTTATCAAATCAAATTCCTGGCACAAATGAAGCAATTTCCCAAACAATCAAGAAACGACTCGCACGGAGATGTGATGTTTCCACTCCGGGAACCGGGCAATCAAGAACTAATAATGAGCACATCATTTTGTTGCCGAGCAAAAACCAATTTGAGTCACGTCTGAATGAAAACGCAGCTATCATGAACTCGTGAAATAGGCCAGAAAACATTGAGCTGGGCATGCGGCAACATCTCCTGACAAGAGCACGTCTGAGTGTAATGCGTGTCACGGGTTTAAACCAGTGGTGTTGCCTCTTGGTGTTAATACCTGGTCGCCAGCACCTGATTTCCCCAATCCCATCCCTAATAATCCGTCTTGACTCTCTCCCTTCATGCCATCACCACGGAGCATAACATTTGGTCTCCGTCTCTTCTACCTATCCTCCGTCTGTTCCTCGAGACCTTTTCATCTGTCCCCATCTGCCCCCGGAAGTCTGAAGCTTTGATCTGAGCTCATTGGGCTGCAAACAGTTTGAGAGACTGACCTCTCACTCTCTGTCTTTCAGTCTTTTGTTTGCTCTCTCTTCTACTATCAATCTGTTCCCACTCCATCTTCTGCATCCAACTCGTCTATCTCTGTCCTTTAATCACTTACTTTGTGAAAGGGTTAATGACATTTAAAGCTGCTTCTCCCAGTTACCGTCTAGCTCTACCGCTAAAGCTGGTGCTACCTTTTTTCTTTTTTTGTTCACTCTATCCTCACGTAGCGTTTAGCATTTCAACATCAGTGATCCATCCCATATATTACCTCGTGTTTGACTATGAATACAAGCAGCTGCGTTTACATGCTGCAGGTTACACTAGAGCAATGGTTCTCAGGAGGAAGAAAACTGTTCATGCCCCACCGGCAACAAAATGATCTATGCTGACTTTTTATTGAAATAACTTTTTGTGACTGCTCCATCCTCCTTTTTCAAATAATAAAATTAAGAAAATTGCAATCTCTTTCAAGTAAACCAAATGTGCAATCACAGTGTTAGAACAATGCAAATAAAGTTATACATGTCTAAAAAAGCACACTGGCAAAGAAATAGCTTATTGGGACTACAATGCACCTGTTTTGCACTGGATATCTTTTCAATATAATAACAATAAGTGCAACCTGTAAAAAACTAAACAAAACAAGTTAAAATATTTGGCAATAAAGAGTTTTACACTGCATACATTTTCAAAACAATAATGTGCAACCTGTGCAAAACACAATTTGTGCAGATATGTGTTTTATTAGTATTAGTGTTTTATTAGTATTAGTGGCTGCAATGAGCCGGCTTTCCACTACAAATCTGTTTTAAACGGGGTTGCAGGCTTGATACAGCCACTCTCAATTCATGCGCAATGTAGAGCTCTTGTTTTGAAGGGCAACAGTAGAAAAGCCAATCTCAATTCATGCTCAATGTTGAGCTCTTGTTTTGAAGGGCAACAGTAGAAAAGCCGATCTCAATTCAAGCTCAATGTTGAGCTCTTGTTTTGAAGGGCAACAGTAGAAAAGCCGATCTCAATTCATGCTCAATGTTGAGGTCTTGTTTTGAAGGGCAACAGTAGAAAAGCCGATCTCAATTCATGCTCAATGTTGAGCTCTTGTTTTGAAGGGCAACAGTAGAAAAGCCAATCTCAATTCATGCTCAATGTTGAGCTCTTGTTTTGAAGGGCAACAGTAGAAAAGCCAATCTCAATTCATGCTCAATGTTGAGCTCTTGTTTTGAAGGGCAACAGCAGAAAAGCCAAGAATCAGCGAGTTGCCAATAATCTTGGCCGTCGCGCATACACAAGCGTAACCTGTTAACGGCGTAATGTAAACATGTACACGAAGGTACGGGCATTTCAACATTTATTAATGACTTTATGTCTGTGTACTTTGAACTTTTTGTAATATGTGAAGTTAAATCAATAAAAGGTCTTTCTGCATTTCCTCCTGCGCCCCACCTGTAATACCAGTGCGCCCCACAAGAGGGGTGCGCCCCGCAGTTTGAGAACCACTGCACTAGAGAAAGTTTCACAATGCATAAATAAAGTTATTATTATTATTATGCAAGAACATTGTCCAAAAGTGTATTTCACAATTGTAACAGGAGGCCTTCTGCATCTGACAGGGGCCATTCGTAAGTTCCCAGTTACCGTATTCCCCCGATTTGATGGAATATAATGATAGAGGGTCCCGAGTACCCAGTGTCCTCTGTTCCCCCAAGACAGTCATGCCCCAGCTTGTCATGGACGCTTGGTCAGGACCACTCGTCGTCAGATTAGGTTTTAGGCAACACAATTTGGGACTAGGAAGAGGTCACGGTTTGGGTTAATGTTAATACGTTTTTGACCGCCTTGGATAGCCTCAGAATGATGTTCCTCAGCTCTATTCCCTTAATAGAACATGGGCTATTTGGGGAACTCGTTAAAGGGAACATAGCATGATTTGAACTTAGGGCCTTCTGGAAATGAGTCCCTGACAACACACGTGTGAATAGGCGACTGTTTGCCAACGCGTTAGCCGCAGCAACTTAATGAGGCGATTATGTTACGTTGAGCTTGTTCCGCTGCCCCTAAGTGACCAAATAAATCTTTTAATGCAGGTTTAAGCCTTTGATATATTTAAACCAGCAGGCCCCGTCTGCACCGCCCTTCTCCAGCACGTTGCTGTTGACATATTGCTGTTGACAGAAACCATCAGGGCAGCCACCAGCCCGGCCTTATATTTACACCATCACATCATCTCTTTTTTTTCTCTCTGACAAAATCCCCTTTGATAAGCTCTGCCAACATCACGGCAGCCTTTACATCAGCACTGGCTTCCAACCGCACCTCTGTGTTTACTCGGCGTCGTCACTGTCTTTCTGCAGTGCCAGAAATCACTGCTGAGCGTATCTACAGTGGAGGTGTCCTGGGTCTAATTCAATGAAAACATACCACGCTTAAAGTGCAGCCAAGGAAAATCGCTGCACCTGGAGCTTCTAATCTAAAGTGCAAACGCCACCTGAAACACTGACCCACGGCTCATTGAGACCTTTGCACGCCTTCTTCCCATCTTCCCTCCACAGATCATCTTATGTCACTCTCCTCTCATGACGGCCCGTGGCTTCTCAATTCTACCCCCCCTTCCCCGTGCCGATGTTTCAAGGCTTCAAACAGGATTTGCACCCTCTCTAACTTACGGTTGAGCATACCGCCCCCCCCAAGTTTGGGGTGAAACTCGGGCGGTACGACGGCGGAGGCTCACCCCAAACTTGGGGGGGGGGGGCAGTATGAAAAGCATACCGCCCCCCCCCAAGTTTGGGGTGAGCCTCCGCCGTCGTACCGCCCGAGTTTCACACTAAGCTCGTCTACTTTGTCCAGTTGCACAGTGGGCGCTCAACGAAGGTTTGTTGCCAGGAACCGGATCCGTGACGTCTCGGTGTTGGACTGCCTGTGTTCGGGTACCATATCACAGCGCAGATCCGGATCCTTGTGTGCGCGACGGAGAGAGAAACGCAAACCTACGTAAAACGTTTGTCTCTTTGTGCCTCCCCCCACCCTCTGATTTTTGAGTAATTACTGTAAATGCTCTCACTAAAATAGATTGTTTGTTATGACAGTTTGGTTTTGTTCAACAGCTCGCAGCTAGGCGTTGTACAATGTGTTCCAGGACAACAATGCCTACTGATTTACAAATTGAGCTTGCGATACAATATCAAGAAAAAAGTAACGTATTAATTAATAATTAAACAGGTTGGAAATTCTGTAAACAAGCAAGCGACGTGACACCTTCTCGCCAGCCATGACGACATCATCAGCTAATAACTCACCTGCGGATATTAAATTCATTTGCACAGCGATGCGAGTTTGCGTCAGCTTTGAATACATATTGAGCTGGCAGCGGGCCAGAGCGCCGCCTGGCAGTCTGAGGTGCACCGCCGTACAGCCTAAGCTACTCTAAGCTACTTTGTTGAGTTTCCTTTGAGTGAATCTGAGCTCCCTCTGGTAAACCGTTACGCAGTGTGTATGTCCAGGGCTTTTATTGTGAAAGGTCAGCACTCAAGGAGTGGATCTGGTCTGCAAGGTTGAAAGGAGGAATAAAGGTTGTCGCCTTGGTTTCGGACTACGCAGCCACTGTGTTGTTGTACAATAGTGTACGTTTGTATTGTCTGTTCTTTGTTGCCTTTGTCGCCCCATAATATTCAAACTCGTGACAAAAACACTACATTGACTTCTGAGTTAACCACGAAGGCTTTTATTGTGTAACTACACTCAAACTAAACCTGCTCCAGGTGCCAGATCCTCTCTCCCTGCACAGCCTCCTTCATCCGGTCTCCGCTCTGCGACATCATGGCTCATCATCACAGTGGTTTGACCTGTCAGAACAGTAGCGTCCGTAATCCTCGGTCAGTGCGGTTTAAGGATCCTTTTATTCAAGTACTTCACGTCAGCCTCCCCGAGTCACCTCCTCTTACCTCTGCTCGGTCTAATCCCTCTTAAAAACAAATCTCCTCCTGTTCTCCTCGTTGCTTATTTTCTTCCCCTGCTATTTGTTTATTATTTTTTTGTACAGCAGTTCTGCGCTCACAGGAAATTGTAAAGGCTCCATGACTTTTAACTTTTCAGTACTTTGCAGTGATGAACGCTGTTTGTGGAAAAAGAAAAAAGGTTTTCATTGCAATTGGCTGCTGCCAGTGCTAAGATTTCATTTGCTTTGGATAAAGAAGAATAAAGACGTAGCAATCTGTCCTGATCGAAAAGTGTGATCGGTGGGGGGGGGGGGATCAGCGGTTTAATGGAGTCGATCAAGCAACGAACACACGAGGCTGTGCGGCGTTAGAAGGATGAATCTGTGATTGCAAAAAATCTATATGAATGTTCTTGGAACACGTTTGTTAGGTGCAAATGTTGCACGATGTAACAATGCAGACGAGACTAAAGTCAACAGGTTTCAAGGAAAAGAAGTCCTCAGAGTCCTCGCCACAACATGCGAGTTAGAAAAGCATGGAAATGATGGAATGAGCTAGTTATCCATAAGATGATATTACAATATATTAAGAAAAATTGACATTAGACTCCAATAGCCTTTTGACATAACAAATGTTTACCCAAATACACTATACGTTATTTTTGCGACACAATGTATGTAAGAAGAAACAGGGAGTGGGAGGGGCCTCGAAGAGGGCCGCCTGCTGTGTCTCATTTATCTGTCCTGTTGTCAGGTGGGTGAATAAGTCAATAATAAGTAAATAAGTGAAATGAATCTTGCTCAATAAAAATATAATTTTAGTATCCGAGTAACCAGAAAATATATTCCCGTCAGGATATATTAATATGTGTGTGTGTGTGTAAGTAGCTTGATTTTCCGGGTTCATAAAGTCGGCGCCGCGGTGAGCTTTGAGCTTAACGTCAACGTCCATCAAGAGTTTTATTTTTGGCTCCATGAACATTTAGGCCGTAATATTTTTTTGCTATTGTGTCAAACTGTTAAAATGGAAGATTGACAAACGTTGAAGCCCTTTGAACAAAAGAGAAAAGTGTTAAGTTAAAACTGTAAGCTCACGCACTGGATGGCCATGTGCTAATAATAGCAGTGAGCTGGGTTTTATTTTTCCTTTGCATGAGGCCACCGGGAAGAGGAGCAGTTATGGCTTTTATTTTATGTTGGTGAAGTGAGCCGACAGAACCTAGAACTCAGGAAGAAGACGAAGTGTTGAAACGTGGAAATAAACAACGTGTGGAGGTATTAACGACAGTCTTTTTGGAAGTATTTTTCTCATGAGATACAGTACGACAATGTATAACTGATGTCAAGCAGATTTGTTTTGCATATGGTGAATAAATTGAATCTGCTGAGCGAGGTAGACAAAAAAAAAAAAAAAAAAAGAAACTTGACAATTCAGCTCCTTTGCATGTCGATTTAAGGTAAAAAAAAAAGTGAATTACACTCATTCAAGTCCCGAGGAGGTGCCTTCACATTTTGTTGCACTCTTTTAATTCTTTCCAATGGCGGTGGACATAATTTTAAAAAAAGCTTGATGTTACATAACCTTTTTGTCAGTTTTAGTGAAAAACACCAACCAGCCAACGCTTCACCCCGGACTGACCAAACGCACCCCGGCAGACTTCATGAAGAAAGGCATCGCTGCTCGTGTGTGTGCGAGCGCCTCCGTAGCTCGAGGCTTCCAGCAACACAGCGCTGAGTCAAAGACAATCCCTGCTGAGAGTTGACCGAGATCCCAGCGTTTAATATTCGTTACGGGCGTCAGTGAGCGGTGGACTCCACGCTGACGGGGCCCTTGCTCCGCGTTACACGGGGGCCGGGCAGAGAGTAAAAGCAGAATTTAGATAGGGATCAGAGTTTTTCTCGGAGAGCTACAGAGGAACGAAATGCCTTTCATGATGGGAATTCCAGTTTTGCTTCTGTCGCGCGCCGATGTGTTTTCATGTCGACGGATGGCAGAAACGGCACTTAAAGAGTGACGCAAGAAGGCGTTTGTTATTACCTACTCAACTGTGAAGCTTTAGAGGGGCATTTTGGGCAACTAAAGTGTGTGTGTGTGTGTGTGTATGTATGTCCTCAGGGGACGTGATGAATTATTTCACATTTTATTACGTGTCGTCAGATTCAGAGCACGTTTTATTTATTTTTTTATGAGCCAGACTTTTGGGGGGAAAAAGCAACAAAGAGAGGCAGATGCAACGGCTGGTTTTGGCCGAGCAGAAGTGCACACGGCCAGATGCTACCTGACAAAAAACAGCAAGTTTTATGGCGTGGACTGTCGGGGGGGGTTCTGTTGCAAACACCAGCACCAGAGGGAGCGCTGCTTTGTGTGACACAAGGAGTGCCATCAAATTCAGAAGAAACTGAGTGAGCAATAGCCTCACAAATTCTGTTCATATGCAAATGTTTGGCAAGGTCGGCCCACCTGAATGTTATCTTTCTTACCGGCATTATCTTTCAGTTTGACACTCCAGTGAGATGCTCACTCAGCCACTATACTATAAACATTTTTACTGGTTTGGAGCCAGTCTCGATTGAGCGGACGCAACCTCTGCATACAAGAAAACCCTCTGATGGAGCACATGATCTGGACAGTTAATAAAAGTTATGGCTTGTGTATACCCAATCTATATTCCCATGTCATTCACTATGGATGAAGGGCTTTCATTTTATGGGTGGTTTTTAGTTTTAAATGTAGAAGTAAAGACCTTGTGGAGATTGATAAATATAACATGTTCTTTCACAAAGGCTTTATGTAATTCAATCTTTAAATTAACATTATAGGAAAAAAAGGTTTTTGATTTCACGCTTGTATAACCGGGTCCATTTAACATCCTGACTATGAACATACTTAACTGTAGGTAGTGAATACTGAGCGCTAGCAACACAACACATTTCACTGTTCCACAGTCTGCCTTTATGACAGTGCTCATGGTGCAAGTTCAGTGATGCGACAAAGAACAATGACAAAGACATCCCACCCTGACGAACCCCCATGACGTCCCCCCATGACGTCCCACCCTGATGTCCCACCCTGACGTCCCACCCTGACTTCCCCCCCGACGTCCCACCATGACGTCCCACCATGACTTCCCCCCCCTGACGTCCCACCATGACGTCCCACCATGACTTCCCACCATGACGTCCCACCCTGACGTCCCACCATGACTTCCCCCCCTGACGTCCCACCATGACGTCCCACCCTGACGTCCCACCATGACTTCCCCCCCTGACGTCCCACCATGATGTCCCACCATGACGTCCCACCCTGACGTCCTCCCATGACGTCCCCCTCATGGCTTCCTCTCTCTACTTACTTATATCCCCTTTCGGTCTCGACGGGTGCGCGCACTAAACAGGGATAAATCAATCCAGGTTCTTTGGATTTACCTTCACCTGGCAAATGATAGATGGACTTGAACTTGTACAACGCCTTTGTAACGCTTTCCACGTTATCCCGTGAGTCTCGGGCTGAATAGAGGAAGCCACACGGAGTATTGGGGTTCACAAAACCTTTTTAGCACACACACACACACACAGCTGTAACACAAACTCTCGCCCCCTGCCGCCCCCCTCTTCTCCATCGCTACTGCTCCTTTTGAGAGAAGACACACACACATACACACACAGATTAACCACCATTCCCTGAACCACACCCCCGCTCCACCCACTCTGCAGCTGAGCCTAACCACACCCAGGTGCCACCGCCTTTTTCTAGGCTTCCGACCACTCAAAGCGCTGCTCCCCCCCACCCCGTTCATACCCTGATGGCCACCTGCCCGTCAGGACTAACTAACAGCGTTCACATCACACGTACACCGGAGGGGGGGGCCCTTTGTCACCGATTGCTGGGGGCCGACCGGACGCTCGTGAAATACGCCACAAAACATGCATTGCTCGTGTAATGGCCCGACACTTCTCTCAGAGCACGCTTTTCAGTCAAAAGTACTTGTGGGATGTTGTCCTCCACTTAGCCAGACAGACTGGCAGACAGGTGCTGTGTGTCTCTTGCGTGAGCGGAAAAAAAACAAGAGGAAAACCAACAAACTCTGTTCTGAAGTGGGAGAGTATACCCCTCCCACATGGCAGCAGACAGGCACGGAGAGGACGACGAGTCATGAGCTTCACAGCATTCGGAGCAGTTTTAAATGAAACGTCTGGTTTTCATTTCATTTCCACTTTTTGGACCGAGATCTGAATTATTTTTCCCCTTCTCCTGCGAGAGCGCGTTTGTGAGGCGCGGCGGCGAGAAGCGAGCTGCGTTTTGATGGCACGGGAATAAAAAAAAAGATGCTCGATACCGGAGAAAAATGTAAATCGTCTTTTAGAGACTAGAAGATAAAGTGAAGATAGCGCGTAGTCTTCAAGTCGGGCACCTACATGAAGATGAGGATACGAGCTTTGTTGCTTCAAAAAAATATTCCAAAATAATGAGGTAGCTGTGGGCGAGTCCCGGCGCCTCCTGTTCTTCTCACCTGCCGTTGGAGGTTGTTAGTCTGACACTTTGGAAGGTTTCTGGCGAGACTTCACATCGGTGGCCTCCAGCCACGACATGCGTTTTCCGTCAGCTCTTAATCGTCGACGGCTACAATGACAACTTATTCAACACCTGCAACGTGCTGCCGAGATCCCGGCTGCACATTTTAAAGTGAAGCCAGAAAGAAACGTAGGACTTGTTGCAAGCTTTCACAGCATAACCAGTTAACACTCAGTTATGAGTCACAAATCTATAAAAAAAATAGAGCAAAAAAACACTTCAGCTTGTAAGCTGTTATTACTTTTGCCTCTCTGTGGCCTCTGAAATGGACATGATGAGTTTCAGCTCTCGGTCATATAAGATACAAAAATGTGCTTTTGATCCAATTTTGAATTGACTCTCGTAATCTGAAATATAAAGACGTAGAAACACGACTGATTTGATGTGAAAATGTCTTTAAAAAGAAGCGAAATAGTAACTCTCCTCTCGTTTCAGGTCACTTACCCTTCCTCATGTGTCACCAGCCTGATTCCTCCAAGAGAGTGATTTTGATTTCGTAAGTTTTTGTGTCCTAGATTTAGGTTATTTGTTAAAGTTGTCATAGTCTTTTGTTTCCTCCGTAAGGAGTGATTTTGTTTTAGATAATCTTTCGTAGTGCCTCCAGTTTTTAAGGAGTGTTTTTGTTTTCCTCCAAGAGTGGAGTGATCTTTGTTTTGGATAATCTTTTATAGCCATGCTTTTTCCTTCTTATTTATAGGAGAGTCAGTCTTACTAATAAAGACAACTTTACCTGGAAAACCCTGCATTTGTGTCCTGTGTTCTGCCCGGACGTGACATTGATATTGTAGTGCTGTAGAGTAGTGTCAATAGCCAATTTTGGATTACATAATTATTCAAATTATCAAACCTAATGTCAACATTACTATCAAGTGTAATTCATAAAGGGTTTTCAAATGCAAAAAGAATGTCTCAAATAAATGTAATATATATAATCTACAAGTGGAAACTTGGATAACGGCAGACTAATTGTCCGTGAATAAAATTGTAAATTGTGTTTGTATCTGAGAGAAAATTCTAAATATGAAAACAATATGATCATTCTCACCCTCTCCCATTATTCATCTCGCGACCCCTCTGGCTTATCCGGTGACCCTGTAGAAGGGCTTGACCTCCAGCTTGTGTACCACTGATTTAGATGCTTTCTGTGAAGGTCCACAACATGGCATGCCTCTAAAATCCAGGATGGCAATAAAGTTTCGAAACAGCTGGAAGTCAGGTCTGGCTGGGTAAGAGTGATTCTGAGTGTACTTTTAAAGTAAGGTGGCCTCCTTTTACTTCTCACACACACACACACTTCCTTTGTATCGACCGCTTACTCGTGCTCCTGCATTACTCACTTAAAGACCCTCGGACACCTTGCACCCATCCAATACACCCATCATTCTCATTCAGCCCCCTGTCATAGTCTCCTTCACATTCACCCCGACCCCTCTCCCCCACACACAGACTTTGTACAGAATGTCACTGTTATCACTTAATTAATTAAACTTCAAGAGTCTGGCACCTCCGAAATAAAAAGAATACATTTACAGAAGGAGAGCTAGAGGTGAGACGTGTCAAAGACTCTGTTATCTGACTAACTGGGCTGTGGACTTCACTTCCTTTTCACTTACGTATGATCCACTGACTCCGAGAGGTCAAACGGAAAAGTATTAAGTATTATCTCTCTAAAATGTGTGCGGTCCAGCATTATTAAGCTTTTCAACTGCACGTTCTCCTTCTCCACTGTTTCCATTGCCACTTCAACTTCAGGTACGCCTTTACGTCTTATAGTAGCTTCAACTCCAGCTTCCAATATAAAATCCAATTTCAAAATGTCTTTTCCACCGAAAAGCTATAAAATGTAACCATTTCCTGTCTTTAATACAAAGGGATTCACTTCAACTGAAAGGAATGGACACTCAAGCTAACGATTTTTGGCATGTTCTTGGAACGGCTTCATTTGGGGCCGCTGAATTGAGTCCAATAGGGCTGCTTTCATTTTTGTGTACACTGATAAGCACACCAGCCAGCCACATTTGAGGTGTGCATTTATCTGGCCACTTGTAGAAACAATAGAAGTGGATTTATTGATTTACTACAAACGCAACAAGGATAAGCGCAGCAAAAATGGCATGCTTGCAAATCCCTGACAACACAAAGGCAGTGCCTTAAAAGCATACTAAAATAGACTGCCATACACATACATGCGCACAATAAGTCAGTGCAATAAAGTTGTCTTTGGAAGCAAGCAAAGGCTCAGCAATGTGCCTGTGCCAAAAAGAAAGATAAGAGAAAGAAAATGTCAATGTAAAATGGCCTTTTCATCGTATATGTTTTCCTCACTCTGATTCTAGTGTTGCAGCAGAGTGAAAGGACCTGCTTTTCAGGTCAGCGGAGATGGTGCCAAGGCCTCTGGCTGGTCATTGGCTCAATCCCCGAACCTGCTGAGTGCAACAGTGCGTGTGGAAAAGATATAGATGACTTATTCAAAGTGAAGTAACGCACTGCGTGGCCAACTCTCCAGGCAACAATGGCCGTGTTTCTAAAAGCACAGGCTGATCTGTTGTTAATCGTTTTTCTCCCAGCCGAAGGGCTGACACTGCGGCAGCCAGATGTCCTTCTGCCCACCCACGCTCCTCCTCCTGGGGACCTAGAGATGGGAAATGTAATCTCGTCAGGGTCCGGGTTGGCCTTAGTTCTCCCGCTAGTTATGTATGTTAACCATACCGTCAGATGCACGAACAGCCCCATTAAAAACTCTGAGCCCTAACACTCATTTTGGCTTACTTACATCCGCGATCTCATTCTTTCTGTCACTAGCACACATTCAACGAGCTTCATTGTGCATTCATCTAGTTTGACCTTTAAACAAGCCGGTCTCACTCCCAACACAGTTTTCCAGTGCCCCGCCATACCAAATTCTTTCAAGTTTAACAGTTTAAAGTTCCTTTTTATCGGCATACATTAGAGCCATGGACACAGCACTAAATAATTAGAAAATAAAATACTTTATACACTTTGAAAGCTTGTTTCTGAGAAGCAATGTAGCATTTAAACAGACCACATGACATCACTTCTGTCAAATATTAATATTATGTTTCCGAACACAAAAGCATCCGACTTGACGGCACGTGAGCGTGTCGCTCACTGCCCGTAATTACCGTAGAGCCACGAAATCTGGCATCATTTTTGACATTTTCTGATGCTTGAAAGGACATCATTCGGTCCCAGCCCTAGTCATTAGTCAGTCAAATGAACGTCAACAGCGCTCTTTTCCCAAACCTACGCCTAACCAGGCGCTTTTGTTGCCTAAACCTAACTTCCTGTGAAGACAGAAGTTTATCTCGTAAGGACAGTATGCACGTCACACGCTGTCCTCGACACTTCCAAAACTGATGCCAGCGAAGGTTAGAGCCACAGACCAAGCGTCGGTATTTGACGAGTTGGGAGTGAGAATGTGTTGCGTAGAACATAGAATGTGGTCGTTGCAACATTAACAACCATGATCTAATTAGCCCGCTTGCCATTTGGCTGATAAACAGTCCATTACCTTGAGGTCTGTGAAGGAGCAGGAACACCCTCAGTTTCCTCCACGCCCCGTAAAGGGCACACTACTTGCTGCACTGGCACTGGATTAAACTGTGAGGAGGGGAATGGTCTAAAATGGACGGAATTGCCAACGATGCTGGGTTGCAAAGCTGCAGGTCAATAGTTTAAAGGTCAACTTTGCTATGTTTCAACCTGGTACACATGTTTTCGTGTCTGACTGATGGCGACGACCATTTTTTCATTTTGTGTGACGTTGAGGGAGTAAGTTGCAGACGGTGCAATTGCTTGGGGCAAGCCGGCGCCATCATCATTAACATCCACTAAAAGTGCTTGTTTTTGCCAATGACGTGCTCAGATTGTCTGAAAACATGATGCTTTTTTCTTTTTTTTTAAATCTGCCGTCTGTTCGCTCTGAGAAGTCTCATCACGAAATCCAAATGGTCCAAATCAGCTCAACATCAGAATCAGAATAGTTTATTTGCCAAATACGTTAAAACATACAAGGAATTTGACTAGGTGAAAGGTGCATAACAATAAACATAAGACATAGAATAAAACAATTACAAAACAACAAACAAACATAACAGTACATTCAAACAAGGATATATTATAAAATAAAAGTGTATTTTAATAAGAAGGTAGTGAGAGTCAGGGCCAGTGGGGGTCCCGGGCTTTGTGGATGACATTGTCCGCCATACCATTGAACCTCTTTTAGATAACACTAAGGTATGCTAACCAGCATCGGTCCTCTCTTCAGCTCACCGACGCACATTGACGTTGAGGTGTGATGACATTGCCGTATTGTTGCTGCCGAGTTTGACCAACTTCCCAAACAATTGTTGTCTTCATTAGTTACAAAAAGGTCCAGGTTGGGGGGAAAAAAAACAACAGGCTATGTTGATATATGTCATCTTTATTGAAGCACAACCACATCTCCACTGGACCCTAACGATGGTGCCACGTCCGGGTCGAGGACATTGCTCACGCCGTTGCAGAGTTGCCAGAACTTGTCAAGCCGTTGAGAATTTCCGGGCTCCTGTCCTGCGTTGTCCTGTTCATTAGTCCGCTGCCGGCCAATGAGGAGATGCCAGAGGGAGGGAAGTGAAATACTGTCTTGACAGCTGAGACTGCTGTGACAGCCCAACTATATTATCTGCATCCTCATTATCCACTGTTCCTGATATAAAAACACTGCCGTTTCCATTTCCTTCCGGTGGTAGTTTGCCCTGCTGCAAGAGCCTGTCAGTGAGGAGAAGCCACGTCTTACTCCTCATGCCACCTGTAAACTCCCTGCTGTGTGTGTGTGTGTGTGTGTGTGTGCGTGTGTGCACGTTTGCGTGTGTGTGTTCTGTATAGACGGGACTGCAGAACACACTGGGTAGACGCTCCAACGCTCGGGGCTCATTGATTCCCAACAACTTCACACGAGACATTATAAACATGTCTCGGGCCGTATTCATAAAACTTCCTCGCACAAGGAGTTTCTCTTTGTGATGGAATTCAAAGAAGATTCTCAGAATTATTATGAATAATGTTCCTAATCATTTCCACTTACTTTTCCATTATGAACCAGGCCTTTTAAGAGGGTTGAAGTAGGAACTAGTTCACTGTATTATGAGGAATTATTTGAGAACAATAGCTTTTAAAATGCATGTGCTGGGGTCAACTGTAGATTGACTTTGGAATTAGTTTGGGTAACTTATAGATATTCAGCGATGGAAGAGGCTTTAGCATACTTAGTAAAATGAGTTTATAAAGTTGGACGTGTTGAATAAAAGATTCAACCTTTTACCCACTGATGGAATATTATCAAATTGTTATGTTAATTGCTGAAGAATATTCTGAAAAGTTGGAATTGATTGGAATATGTTATGTGTGCGGAGGAGGGGGGGGGGCGTCATTGGCAAAGGGGACTTACACTGGCCCCCAAAAAAATAGACTCCTCTGAGCATCGCAATGTATGCACAGTGATCCAGGACAGGTGGCGTGGTATGAAGTCCACGTGAGGCGGAGGTCGGGGTGGACGGGCGGGTCAAACAACCAGGACTTTCACCCAGCAGACCGTCATTCGTGTCCTGTGTGAAACCAGACTTATTATTCATATAACCTTTGAAATTAAGCAACCCTACTTCTGCAGTTATTTGAACTCAAACCACATTTCTTTTCATAAACCTAACCAAGTAAATACCATTGCCTCAACATTGATCGTCCTTGTTGCTGGACACATTTCCTAAGATATCACACAAACCCCTGGATTTGAATACGTCGGTTTAGAGCACAGGTGTCAAACACAAGGCCCGCGGGCCGAATCCAGGCCGCCACGTCATTTTATTTGGCCCGCGATCACCATTTCTTAAAAGAATGTAAGAAAATAATCCTGTGCTTTTATTTTGAAGGTGCCGTCTGTTGACTCTCCTTCACGCTGGCGTTCAACACCAAAAGAGAAGCGAACTTTCGCGTTGCTTTACTCGCCGGACTATTTGAGATCATTGGCGCTAGAAGCTCCGGAGAGGAGGCGTGGCTTATCGCCATGAAAACAGTTCATTACCGCCGTCCACCATGGAAGAAATAACCACAAGT
Organism: Cyclopterus lumpus; assembly: GCF_009769545.1. Lineage (NCBI taxonomy): Eukaryota > Metazoa > Chordata > Actinopteri > Perciformes > Cyclopteridae > Cyclopterus > Cyclopterus lumpus. The sequence goes on from NC_046987.1 coordinate 4,859,735, forward strand.
TCTGCTTTGTACGTGTTGTGGAAGTCCCACAAATGTCGGACCATCAAGCCCTTGTGTCTGGGTTCATAATATTAAGAACCACTGCCCCAGACCAGTGGAGAACCACATCTGTCACACATGTTCTGAGCAGCTCACTATTTGTTGGACCAGTTATGTCTCAACTGTGACAAAAAAGCTTTGAACAAAGTTAATGTAATAACGTGCGTTTTTGAGCTTTTGATACAGTAATGTTGGTTATATAATTCAATTAAATGGATTTATTTTATAATATTAGAGAAATGTGCTTATATATATTTTTACATTTATACAAATGCATGTACAATATTTTTACACTTGAATAAACAATAATCAAATGCAAAGACAGTTATTTAACAATATGTTCGGGAGTAGTTACAATTATACAGTGTTAGTTACAACCATGATGCTGATGTGGCCGACGGTGAAGATGAGTTTGACACCCCTGGTTTAGGGGGAGAGCGGGGTTTGGGGATATGAATAAGTACCTCGTTAAGATTACAAAAATGTCATGAAAAACAAATGTTTACAATAACGACCACTCGATTATGTATCAACCCGACGTCCTCCTTCTTTGGACTCCCATTACTTTATAATAACATCCTCCGATTCTCTCGGGTCATAATTCATGGCGTGGCTGGGGCTCAGTTGGTTCAAACTGTCTCCGGGACATCTCTGGAAACCTGTTAGACGTCTACACCTGCTGATGCGGCCTCGCCTCATCTTCTTGAGGACCCTTCCTCTGGGTTTTGGCAGCAGTCATCCGTCTCACATGGCGAGGTGTCATGGGGAGTCAATTTGGCAGCTCCTGCCGTCACGGCTTGCCAGTTCTTTCCACAGCCACTGGTACGCGGTGCCAACACCGAGAAATGAAGCGTGCTATCTGTAACTAATTTAGTCCATCTCTGCTGTGGGATTATCAGACATCTTCCAGACTCTCCTGTGTGAAACGCATGCTGGAAAGTTCAACGAGCTGATGTCAGAGCAGCTGTAAACCTTGTTTGGTTTTAAACACCTGAAATGTCAGCTGGAGATACCACTGGATATCCATGTTGAAAAATTAAAAAGTTTTGACAGGGCACATTTGATAGTGTGACATCATTTCCATCTACGATACTGCACCTTGAAGGGATCGTTTGGGTGTTTCCAAGTGGGGTTGTATGAAGCATTTCTCGACATGTCGGTACAGACATAGTATGGAGAAACAGACGGGAATAAATACTTCTGTGGATGGGGGCAGCAGCAAAATGTATTTTAGGTACCAAAAACGTTTCTTTGTAGTAAATCCGAAGTAATCCTTTAAAACACTAAAATGTTCTGTTTTTTTAGTCCACGGAGTCTCGTGGCTTTGACGAGAACATAAGTAACAACTTCAAGAGATTTTATTTTTGGTATCTAAAATGCGTGATGCTGCTGCCACAGTCCACAGCAGTACATCGCTCTGCAATTGTGCTGACTATGGAAAAATAACTCATACAACCCCACTTTAATGTTGATATTTTGTCTGTAGATTAAATCAATTTGTTCTCATTGACACTTTAGTTAAAGGCGAAATCTCCGAAGGCTCGCTCACTAATTAATTCATCTTTTCACGGGCAGACTTGAAGCCTTCTTTTGTTTGCGAGTCACCGCTTCCTTCAGAGTCAGCAGCGCCGACGCGCGCGATATCTCCACGGAGGCAAGACAAACAGCGAGCAGTCGTGTCTTCCGGGCATGCAGCTGACAAAACTGCAGAACAGTGGGTGTCCATTTCTTTCCAAAACACAGCTTTTAGTTTTTCAGCTTTCAGTCAAATAAGGCGTCCTAACTTCCAGTTTGTTTATGTGCGCGTTGGACAGAGCGGTGCCCTGCGGGAAGGCTACGCCATCCAGTTGGTTCAATGCTTTCCCAAGGACGCGCTGGTGAAAACACACCAAATGTGGTCCAGATCATAACCTCCCCAGGGGCGTGCTTAATAATTTTCATCAGGAATGAGAAAGAAAACATTAACAAATGTTTGAATCCTCAGTCTCAGAAAGCACAGTCCCCAGCACTCGTTATTACAACTACGCTGTGCTGCATAGATTGACTTAAAGGGACAGTGTGTGACATTTAACGAGGCGTTCGGGGAGTCGGGATGTGTTCCGAAACCCGGTATCAAACGTGCCCCCGTGCAAAATAATAATGAAAGATTGTAGTATTGACAAGCCCCGACATTACTGGTGCTTTTTATTAGGACAGGAGTAGAAAATAAATGTGTTGTGGCGGGAGTAGTTTCTTTGTTCCTTAATTAGTTAATAAGTTTATTAAGTGTTTGCAGTTGTAATACTCATTTTGGCCATGAGGGGCTGAAGTGCACCACTACCCCATGATCTAAATAGGACGGAAGGCATTCGTGTTCTCTTCCGCGCTGAGTTTTGATTTATCAAACACAAGGTATAATGTGTGTTAGCAAGTTATGTAACGCTACTTTCTTTCTTTTGGTTTGTAATGTATTTTATTGAGTGCGAGGGAAACCTTTGACAAGGTAAGTCCTATTTAGAACATGGCGCAGTTTGACCTTTTTTTTTTACACCAGTTATTATTCATTCATCGGGAACTTAGAAACATTATCCTGACAAAACCTTTATTTTATGTTTTTCACCTGACGCAGGAGGGTAAACTAATTAGATCAGTGTTCGAACATGAATCAACAGAATTCTTCTTTTCTTTCACTTGCCTCAGGGCTTCCGTACGTCTAAAAAAAGAATGCTCATTTTTGACAGCAGATAACCACAACTCTAAACTATTCAAAGAAAGCACACGCGATATTCTTTGCATAAGACCCTCTTTTGCTTGATAGATTGTCAATTAAATGAGTGTCTTCCAGGACTTATTAGAGATGAAGGGAGATCTGAAATGGACGTGTGGCGGTTGAGGATTCCAGAAACGATGAGCAGGGTTTTAATCTTTTGTCCTTTTAACAGGCCGAGTGCATAATACCAGAGAAGAAAGTATTAATGAGACTGAACAGAGTGGTGGTGGGGGGGGGGGGGGGGGGGGGGGGGGGGGGGGGGGGCTGTAATGAGCTGGACTTTAGAGTGTAGAATAGCCGGCATGTAGGTTTTAGTGGCAAGTACTAATTTGTTGAAGGAATCTAAGGACGCTCTCTCAAAGTGTGTCACACGCCGAAGAGGAACCGGAACTCTGATCGGGTCACATGTTGACATCGAGTCGGTTGACACAGTGGAGGGTTTGAAATGTCATGAAGGAAATGGTTGATCACGTTTGATTTTTTTCCTGGAACTATTTTGCTTGTTTAACAACACTGTCACACTTTTTGTTGTTGTGTTTAGTTCAGTCCTGTGTTTTCCGTGGCTCCCGTGAGACATTTAAAGGGGCTAGTGTGTAGGATTTGGAGGCATCTAGTGGTGATTTGGAGGCATCTAGTGGTGATTTGAAGGCATCTAGTGGTGATTTGGAGGCATCTAGTGGTGATTTTGAGGCATTTAGTGGTGATTTGAAGGCATTTAGTGGTGATTTGAAGGCATCTAGTGGTGATTTTGAGGCATTTAGTGGTGATTTGGAGGCATTTAGTGGTGATTTGAAGGCATCTAGTGGTGATTTGGAGGCATTTAGTGCTTTGCGACCGACGGAAACTTCTCCCGTGTGCGTGTGCACCACGGTGGGCGACGAGCCAACGCCAGTGGCGCTCTCTAGACCCGGTGTTTTAGTTCGTCCTTTCCTGGCTACTGTAGAAGCATGACAGCCAGCTCCGTGAAGAAGACCGGCTCTGTGTGTATGGAGAGAGAAACGGCTCATTCTAAGCTCATGAAAGAAAAGGATTTATTGCTTTCAAGTTACTAAAGAAAACATGCTTATTAATTTTCATGTTCCATTTTTCCAATAGATCCCATTCAATACTACACACTGGCCCTTTAACTTGTACATGCTGGCTCAAGTGTAGTAATGCACGGCTGTTCTTCACGTGACTCATTATCAAACAATTAGTTATTTAACTCCAAAGGGTTTTGTAGGATTGCTGATAACCTGACGACATTTAGTTCTTTGTTATTTATCTTTAGTGTAATTTGTTATTTTCTGTTTGATGTTGGCCTCTGATTGAAAATCCCACAGGCCGGCCTGCAGGGGAATGTTTAGTCTGCAAACAATAGAAGAGCGTATCATCAAAAATTACTCTTGTTCATCTGTGCCCATCTGCAAATAGGTCTTTTATTTCCATCTTTTCTTTATGGTGTGCATACCACGGGGATCGGCTGTTGGCTTCTAATGGTACATGAAGCGCCAATTAAATGGCCATTTTTCAAACAAGTATCGCATTCCGGAGGGATGCCAATTAATTCATTTATGAAAAATATCGGGAGGTGCAAAACAACTTTGACAGAAAGTGGTTAAGGTGCAGTTTCCCATGCTGCTGGATGGTGAGAATGGGCACTGGTGCTTCAAGTTGCAATAAGTCAATTCTACTTCAAAGTTTGTGCCAAGCCGGTGGATGCATTTATTGTTGGTGGGGGCAGATCATTTCACTGATCCGAAGTCAGGGGCAATATGGTCACTAATACTGTTATTGATACTGTTGTGAGCTCTCACAAAACATTTCAAATCAGGGCACAGAGCAGAGAAAGAGTGTGAAAAAATCCAGTCAATTATATGCAGAAACAAATTGGTATTGTATGTTTCTGAAGACCATGGATGAGTAGAATGTTGACCTTTCTGAACCCAAAATACATATCAAGAATATGTTTCATATCTGCCTAACACGTAGCGTAACACGTAGCGTAACAACCTAGCATGGCGGTAGCAGCGTAGCGGTAGCAGCGTAGCGGTAGCAGCGTAGCGGTAGCAGCGTAGCGATATCCTCACACTACAATCTGACGCACCATACGGGGGGCACTGTTAGGGTGTAACACCGTGATTAGAAGACATATATCTTTTGTTCGAACGTGATAAGTTGATTAACAGAAAAGAAACTCTCGACTACGACTGACATAGATTTACAGGATGGAGCCGATGAAACTGACAGCCCTGTGTGCCTTGCAGATATCCTCCTTCATATCACACGGAGGGGAGGTCGGGAGAAACATGACAATAAAATGCGTTTCCCAAACAGCTCTATACTAATTAGATGCCCCGAGGATATCGGTGAGCCACACGGCTAAAGCTGACTGAGGATAGATTTATCGAAGACGACAAGCTAAAGGGCGTTGCTTTCATATCACCAGAGATTTTATTTCTGTCTAATTTTTTATTTTCACAGTTATATATTCGCTCATCATATATATATATTTCTATTTTACCCTACTCATCAGACATTCATTTGTGATTTCAGACCTGACTCACAGAGAGCAGAGAGAGTGGAGGGGAAGCAGCGGAACATTGTTATAATATTGACACTACAGGTGAGAGGAAACAGAGGAAGCACGTAGGGTCGACGGCTACTGCAAGGCTGAGGAGACAAGCAGAAGGAGGGAGGCAGGGAGGGGGGAGGACATGCTCTGCGTGAATCACTGGCCCTTAATCCTCCACGTGTTAGCGGGTTCAGTCGAGGACTTTGGACGCTCGCTGTTCTTCTTGTATCGACACTTTCCAAGGATGCCGAGTCCCACCAGAACCACAGCCGGTACACTTTGTAGGAACGGGAAAGGCTCACACCAGAGTCCATTAAAAACTCTCCATTCAAACCCCAGATAATGAAATCCTTGCGGCAGCTCCTCAAGGACTGACTCCTTGGGTTACATTACACCAAATAAAAAATTACAAATGTAGTTTTATTGCAGCTTTTATAGAGTTTTCTGGATAGCTGGGGAATTTAATTTTACTGATGTTTTTTGTCAAGAAACTAGTGAATATTTTGTAGTTTGTTTTGATGGATATTTCAGTGTCAGTCCACCACTTTGGTCAGGACTGAAATATCCAGCTGGTCAAAATGAATTAATTAGTACATAACGTTATGTTAATGACTAAATGCTAAACTAATGGGATCCCCATCAGCCTCAGCTTTACTTTGGGTTTATTGCTGAAACACCTCAGGCAGAAACATTGGTTTTTTTTAGGTGCATGCACTGGTCTTATTTTGTACTAATGTAAAGAAAACATCCAACATAAACATGAAGATGTTTCATTTACTATGTTGTCTATTTGCATCTATACATTTACCCAAAAATTACCAAAAGTCACTATAAGAGATGTGCCTCATTTGCATATTTAATCACAATATTTCATAAAACGTGTAATGCAAGAAATAATTGTCTAAATGTCAGCAACCAACTGGAGAGGTTTTTACAGAGAGGTGTGTTCATTTATCATTCATAGCCTGATTTATACATCAATCTATTCCTAAAATATGAAGAAATTGATTATTTTTTTCATGGCTGTTGACAAAAATACTTTGACTCTAATATGTCAACAAAGCCAAGCAATCATTTTGAACAAGGCGCCATCCAATGTTCACATTTGTGATCTGGAAATGTGTGCAAATTAGCACATAATTACTAAGATAATGACAGATAATATTTAACATTTCAGAAAACTAGCAATACCAAAAGATTATTGCTTTAATATAATAAATCAGTTGGGGAAGTTTCGTTGTGATTTCTAATAGTTCCATTTTGTTTTATCTATTCATGGGGTGACACTCTAGAGGAAGAGGTTTCAGAATGTGTGGATCACATTTCTGAAAATTCAGACTTTGAAGAAGAGGATGAGATTGAGCGTCAGCTAGTTCCTAAAGCAAGATGAGCCCCAGGACCAGAACAAGCCCGTCAGCAGTCAGCAAGTGAAGAATAAGCCCCCCTGCATGGCTGCCAATGTGGTAAGGATGCATTCAGGGCCAACACGGACGGCAGTTACTCATGTGCAGGGCGTCAAGTCTTCTTATGAGTTTTTCATCCCGGATTCAATCCAGAAACTTATTCTGGATAGCACTAATTTCAAATGAAGTCTGTCATGTGTTGTATATGAAAAGGCAATGTGTTCAATGGGGCTGATGTGTACACTAGACTGACACGTCAATGAATGTGTTCAGTGACGTGTTGTGTACCTGAATGGGTTAAATGTCTAATGAAGTTCAACTATGAAAACCTTGCTTCATTTTTTAATTTGTAGAATTTATTTTCACTCATATCTTGATTATAATTGATTGTCTTTTTTAATTACATTTAGTAGCACTTTAATTTACGAATGTGATCCTACAAAGTTATAGGGCAAATATTAACCAGATATGCTGTTTATATTGCTTGCAACCGTAAATGTCTCTTGAGTATTTTAGGATCAAATTGTATGATTGTGTTGGATTAAAAAAAACAAAAAGCAGCGGGTGCACCGGACCCACAAACATTTGCTGAATAACCAAAATATGAACACCACACAAGGGTTAACTGTAAACAATTTTAAAGTTTCTAAATTATATTTATTCTGAATAATTTGCAACAAATATATATAAACATCTGACCAAAAGAGTGAAAACAGGTAATATGACAATAACATGAACGTGACCTAAATCTACATTTCAACGGCAGCACTAATCCATCGTCCATCCTTAAATTAAATTGAGGACATGGCGATGGTTCAAATGTGAGAAAATGTCACAATGTAGTTTGTATTAATAAGAGCCCTCGAAGAACACATGACGCTTCATGCAGACTGTTCCTGTTGAAAACCACTTCATCACTCAGTTGTGCTGCAGTGGTGCAAACAGAGATTATCATTCAGGTGACTCTTCCCCACTGAAACCTTTAACAACACAATTCTACTCGGCTGACCACTGTGATGTAACTGTAGATGAGTCACTGAGTCGTAGCTTTGACCTTTTAGACTTAATCCTGTTTTTTATTGGTGGTAAACAACAGAAATACACTGGTTCAAATGTAGAGGAAGTCGAGTATTAACCCAAACACAGACTAACTTCATGTGAAAACTAGTTTATTAAAGACAAAAGCAGCTTCAACACAAACAATATTCATTCTTCTTTAACAGACTCTTCTACGTTCATTATTCTATAATAGACTCTTCTATCTTCATTATTCTTTAATAGACTCTTCTATAATCATTCTTCTATAACAGACTCTTCTATGTTCATTATTCTATAATAGACTCTTCTATGTTGTTCATTATTCTTTAATAGACTCTTCTATGTAGTTCATTATTCTTTAATAGACTCTTCTATAATCATTCTTCTATAATAGACTCTTCTATGTTGTTCATTATTCTTTAATAGACTCTTCTATAATCATTCTTCTATAATATACTCTTCTATGTTGTTCATTATTCTTTAATAAACTTTTCTATAATCATTATTCTATAACAGACTCTTCTATGTTGTTCATTATTCTATAATAGACTATTCTATGTTGTTCATTCTTCTATAATAGACTATTCTATGTTGTTCATTCTTCTATAATAGACTATTCTATGTTGTTTATTCTTCTATAATAGACTATTCTATGTTGTTCATTCTTCTATAATAGACTCTTTGATGTTATTCATTCTTCTATAATAGACTATTCTATGTTGTTCATTCTTCTATAATAGACTCTGATGTTGTTCATTATTCTTTAACAGACTCTTCTATGTTCATTATTCTTTAACAGACTCTTCTATGTTCATTTTTCCCAAAGGAAGTTCAAATTATGTCCCATGTGTTCAGAGACAATGAGAAGCTTTGCTACGAGACAAAGCACAACTCCTTGGAGAAAACGTACCGACTCACATCCCGAATGAAGGAACAGAACAACAAACGATCTAAGAGCCCAATATGATCAGAATCCTAACACATTCATTCACTGTCCAACAATAATGCCAACAGAGAGAATAGGGCTGAAACAAGTGGTTTTAATAACAGATTTAGTCACTGCACACATATTTTATAAGAGAATAATAAAATATCGTGACGTTTTTGGTTGACATCATAGACACCTGAATTAACAGAATTTAAAGCTACAGGGAAAAGACAATATAAATGTATTTATGTAAAATTAAGTACTTTATTTTAAGAGAACACATTTTCAAAACCTTTCTGTCAATTCTGAACTTCTCCTCCTTCCAGGAAAAGGCTCTCCAGCCCACGACCTGACTATTAACTTCAACAACTCAGTGCTGGCTCCAACTCCGACTGCCAGGAACCTCGGTGTGACACTCGACAGTCAACTCTCCCTGACTGCCAACATTACCGCAATAACATGCTCCTGTAGGTACATGCTGTACAACATCAGGAGAATACGACCTCTTCTCACTCAGAAGGCGTCACAGGCTCTGGTCATCTCACGGCTAGACTACTGCAACTCCCTCCTGGCAGGTCTACCTGCTAATGCCATTCGACCTCTACAGCTCATCCAGAATGCAGCTGCTCGACTGGTCTTCAACCTTCCTAAACTCACCCACACTACTCCGCTCCTCCGCGACCTTCACTGGTTACCGGTGGCCGCCCGCATCCGCTTCAAAACATTGGTACTTGCGTACCGTGCTGCGAACAGATCGGGTCCGGTCTACATCCAGGACATGGTCAAACCTCACACCCCAGCCCGTTCACTTCGCTCGGCTTCTGCCAATCGGCTTGTAGCTCCTTCACTTCGAGCTAAACACTCAACAAAATCACGACTGTTTGCTGTGCTGGCTCCTCATTGGTGGAACGAGCTCCCCATTGACATCAGGACAGCAGAAAGTATCTACATCTTCCGTCGCAAACTAAAAACACATCTCTTTCGACTATACCTTGAATAAGGGAAGGTAGAGCCGTAGTAGCACTCTAGTAGCACTTAAATGTCCCTTACTGATAGCACTTTGTAGTTTAACGTTATTGAAGAAATTGTACTTGCTCGATTCTTGTTGTTCTGAGTTTGAACTCATGGTTTAATGCACTTATTGTAAGTCGCTTTGGATAAAAGCGTCAGCTAAATGACATGTAATAATGTAATGTAATGTAATTCTTTCTATTTTTAAATCCGGCCCTTATTTTAATTGAAATGAGAGAAGAATATGTATTTCTTATTGGATTATTTATAATTCATCCAGTTAAATTTGAATACTATATATATATAGATATATACTATATCTATATATATATACTATATCTATATATATCTATGAATGTATTGTTGAGATATTATTTATTTATTTGATTTGACAGTATGTTACATACAGACGTTGCTACTTCAATACACATGGGACGAAATCATTACTGTGATGTTCGGACTTTTGTATGAGGACATTTTCTCGAACTGGACACCCGTGCTCTAAACCGAGCTGGTGAACACTAGAAACACTGTTGAGAGTGCACCATGGACCTCCCCCCCCCCCCCCCCCCCCCCCCCCCCCCCCCCACCCCTCCTCCCTTGCACGGGCCCCTCCACCAGCAGGGGCGTTATCCCGCCTCTTAAGGTCCCCCGTCAGTCACGTCGATCCCTGGGACATTGTGACATTTGCCGAGTGGAACAATGTCACAGCTGCTTACCTGACCTTTCACAGAGACTCTTGCAGCAGCAGCAGCAGCAGCATATCGGGAGGATGCGCTGGGTCTCTCTCTCTCTCTCTCTCTCTCTCTCTCTCTCTCTCTCTCTCCCTCCCACACTCCCATTCGCGGACGACGCAATCGCCAAACAAGAGCTCGATGTTGTTGTGCTCTCGAGTTCAGGTGGAATGATGCCGTATTCTCTCACCCCCGGTGACTGTCATGCGCATGACCTCTCATTTATACATCTTATAGATTGATGAGCGAAGGTGTGACAAAGAACGCGTCGTGTCACGATGACACGACACCACGTGTGTTGAACATGCAGCCGAAATGAGTGAGTGTGTCATGTACTTTTCCTGGAAAGTGTGTGTGTGTGTGTGTGTGTGCGTGCATGTGTGTGCGTGTGTGTGTGTGTGTGAGGTACCATTACCAAGAATCCCTTTGCCAACACTGCCACCCGGTGCACGAGAAAACCGTTCAAGTCACTTCATTCCTTCCTTCCCGTACACAGGAGCGACTGCAGACTTCATCCCAAGAAACGGGGGGAGCATGTAAGAAGAACTGCATTCATCCAACCAAGCCCCCCCCCCACTAGTTTGCCTGTATTTCTAGTCAAGAGTTGACAGGGCCTGAATGCTAATGGTATGATTGAGATGCAGAGCGTGCCAGCACTGTGCCGGGGACCCCCAGGGCTTCACGCAGCGAGTGAGTACAAAGCCCACAGATGTATGCACACGCTCCGAACTAATAGCCCAAACAACGAACACTCACAATGTGTCTTTGAGGGTGTTCGGGGGCGTCTGAGAGCTTTTCGAGATCCATCCCTTTTTTTATGCCTATCCGCCCTGCTGCTCGGAATACCAATACAGGCGAGCCCTTCCCTCTCTCCCTCCCCTGCTATTTATTTTCATTATTGCTTGTTATCGCCCAGGCGACTGATTGAACCTGATCCCGTTAATATATATATATATATAAAAAAGAGATTGTTTAACTCAACATCATCTATATAAAGATTATGAAATAAAGCAAAGACACAAGAAAACAAAGTCACAAATTCAGTAACTTATAAAGAAGCTTTCTGGGATTCATATTTGTATTTATTTGCAGCAACCGCGCAGAACTGTAATGAAAATATTCAGCCACAATCTAGTCAATGCAGTGTGTGTGTGTGTGTGTGTGTGTGTGTGTGTGTGTGTGTGTGTGTTTACAGTTGCCTGGCTGCTGAATGTGCACAGCCTTGTGTTCTCGACTCTGAGCTTTATGATTCCCAACGCTATCTGAGTGCATATACAGTGCATTTTAGAGCGCAGCATGCAAACCTCCCACAAGATGGCTGGCTCTCACACGAGGAGAAGAGTAACATTTACATAGAAATCAAATTTGAAAGGCAATTTCCTCTTCCGTCTTTGAGTGTGCATCATGTATATATGGCCTTTTATTATCCTAAGTTACATAGAGCTGCAGAGGAATAGAAATGTGTTTTACAATCACACTCGTATGATGGTCGCGATATTAAAATCAGCCTTTAATGTTGTAACGTGTGTCTTCTGGCGTGAAAAGAAATACTTTATAACGTGGAATAAAAACTGCTTCAAATGATTAGGGGACTTTACAGAAATTACTGGAAGGGATGCGGGGACAGCTGGTCCTCTGTGACTCGCTACGATACGAACCACTACACTGCTGAACGGCATGCTGGGTAGAGCTCATGCTGCGTCACTTGCTACAATACGAACCGTTACACCGCCCAACAGCATGCTGGGTATCACACGCCCTCAACCGCTCGCTACAATATTTTCTGTTACACCGCCCAACAGCATGCTGGGTAACACACGCCCTCAACCGCTCGCTACAATATTTTCTGTTACACCGCCCAACAGCATGCTGGGTAGCACACGCCCTCAACCGCTCGCTACAATATTTTCTGTTACACCGCCCAACAGCATGCTGGGTAACACACGCCCTCAACCGCTCGCTACAATATTTTCTGTTACACCGCCCAACAGCATGCTGGGTATCACACGCCCTCAACCGCTCACGACAATATTTTCTGTTACACCGCCGAACTGCATGCTGGGTAGCACACGCCCTCAACCGCTCGCTACAATATTTAGCTTTCAAAGAGCCAAACTGCATGCTGGGTACAGCTCACCCTCCGTCCATGTGCTGGTTATAGCTCGCTCAATGTCTGTACCTACAATCGTAGCTGTATATGCTGGTTACAGATCGCCCTCCGACACAACATTTACTCCCGATTTAGCGTCACCAATATTTACTTTGATATATTCTAATTTGAACTAAACAATACGTCTCACACTAGCCACGACCACCGACACCGGGGGCCACATGTTGAGTTCATCTTGTCCTAGTCGACACGCTGTAACTACCAATATACATGTTATAATTAGTGTTGGCCGACTTTAAATGAGTCCCTCCCAACTCCAAAGCCCTCACCCTCGCTGCCTGTCTCCGACACCTCGTGTTTGCAGGAAAAGAGTCTAACAACCAAGTCATTTACATAAATATCAACACACGGGGCCAACAAGTTTGAATGCTCCAAAGCGAGCAATCAGAAAAAAAATTTGCATCACAAGACTCAAGTGTGAGCGCCGTTGTTAAGAGATGAAAGGCTGTCGGGGCCTGAGGGCAGGCGGATAACAAGACAAGAGGCAGCTGATCCGCAGGAGATGAAAGACAGCGGCACATGCAAGCAGCAGGAAGATTCCTCTCGTGCATACTTTCACATATGGCATATTAATGTAAACGAAAGCGCGGGGCTGACATGCTTTTTTTCTTTATACTCATATTCATAAGGGGCCTCCTCTGCTATCCGCCCGGTCCCCTGTCGTGAACACCTGGAAGGGAATTTCATCGGATTTGTCATAAACGTCTACCTGGACTCGCGGTCGGACTGATTTGATTCTGGAGGTCAAAGGTCACTGTGACCTCACATCCGCTCAAGGGTGGGCTGATTAAGAATGTGGTGGTCGAAGGTCGCAGTGACCTAATTCATGTGCTAGTTACCACAATTGTACACAAACATACATACGACCGTGATGCGGTTTGATAAAAGCATTTAATATCTAAACGGAGACACGGATGCAAAGAAAGTAGGGCTATGAACCACAAAACTCCCGGTTGCCAGGTCGAGCCGGAGACACACAAACTCTATCCCCCCATGTGACCTGGAGAGAGGACACAAGCACACAAGAGGCCTAACTGAAGCACACCGCCCACCCTGATAGGAGGAGGAAGGAGAGCACAGAGGGAGAGGCGGGATCTCCTGGAGGAGGGGGATCCGGATTCAACATGTGTCAACACATGTCCTGGTTGAAAGAGCGCGAGAGAAAAAACGCTTGAAAACATAAACAACAGAGGGTTATTTATAAGGCTTTCTGGAAAGTAATAATACTGTTTTCAGCAGCACCACTGGGCTTATATCATGAATTGACACTGGGACCAACCCTCCTGCCGCATAATGTGTGAACAGGCCCCCTCATTAAAAACGTTGTTTAGACTGTGTCTGCTACCGTTATGTGCTGAGCTCCACCATCACACACAGACGGGAGGGCAACACACCCCTCTAGTGTCCGGGACTGGGACGTGTTAGCTAACGCTCAATGATGTGAATCAGGGATGGCAGATGAGTTGTGTGAGCGAGGCCCCTCTTTGCCAAAAAATGAATAACTCTCTGAACGACATGCTCACCCCTCCCCATCACGATGCGTTTTTCTGCATCAGCATCAGCATCAGCGCGGCCCAGCTGGAGCTCACCTCCGGGTCAGGGCCGTTTTGACACAGACGGTTATCAGATGGTATTATCTGGGACCTGCCATGTTCGGACCGGCAGCTCCCAGGGAGCTGGGCACACACACGGGGGCCCGATAAGAGGCATCCATGGCAGCCGACGGGTCATGTTCTGTCCTCCCCCCCCGCTGGACCAGAGAGCTCAGTGCATCTGTGAGCCAGCCAGAGGAATCGGGCTGTGCAAATGAGATAAAGAGCGAGAGACACTGTGGACTTAAGTGTTTGCGTTGGTCTCGGATTGCTGTCCGATAAATGGAATCTGGATCTAGATAGCGCTACTTTGTGGCATTGTGTTAGAGGTCTCCTGCAGTGAGGACTCGTTGGAGCATGAGCGCAGGCTGTCTTTCCAATGCTACATGCTACATGCTACATTGCAACCACATGGAAAATGAAAACAATTCAAAAGTCTGGAAACGTGAAAGGTTTATTTTTTCGTTCTCTTGTTTTGGTACAGCAAAATCACTTTGACCGAGTTTTAATGGCGAACAACAATCACCATTTTCTTTTGAACTAGTCAAATGACTAGCAGTTCAACATCCATTCTATTTCTACGGACAACCCACAAAACATCTGTGGGAGGGGGTCGGGATGGATGCTATGTTGCCAGATTGGGCGGTTTTCCACGACTTTCTCTGTTAATTTGAAGGGTAAAAATGAGTTGGACGATTGGGCGGGTTCTCTGCTCTGATTGGGAATATGTTGTGTCCGTCAAATCTGGCAACACCAGACGCCATGTATTTATGTATTTATAGAAGTACGTCTTCATTTCGACAAGGATTAGAACGGTAATATTGTCATTATTAATATGTGTTTAGAGTCTGAGCATGTCCCGTGTTTGTTTTGCCAGTCAGATCCGGGCAACATATGCAAATGTTTGGAACCGTGACATCCATTAAAGAGCTGGAGAGCGAGGCAAATGTTGATTTCACCTCCTGACAGGCTGCGCAAACATGCAATAACAACGTGGAGTAGGCAATTATGAGAGGAGCTCGTTCAGTAAATATCCCTTTAGTGCCATCTCATTAACAGAGAAATAAATCAGAATAATGAACATACTCCTTTTAACTCGTCGTCTACCGTCCACAGCGCGCCACATTCCATCCCACCTTTTCTATTGGAGGGAGCACAAAAGGTACACTGTTCTTGTTCTCACAAAAGCCAAAGCCGGGCAGCAGTTTTGCCGTGCTGAGGTTGATTGCTGCGATTTGGAACGAGAACTGTTTCCAACAAACGTTTCTAAATGCAGAGGGCGTGGTCTAAAGTTATTAGCTCCCTTGCTGAATGGTTTCCCTTCACAACAGCAATCAAACTTCGCTCTGGCCTCCAGCATTCCAAGGGACCGCATGTTGGGCCAATCAGTTATCACTATCACTAATACCCACCTGTTCCACTATGTTTGAGTAAAGAGTTAATACTACTAGGTGACCGCTCTCCTCAGGCTTTGTACAATGGACTCCTTTGATTTCCTCCGAGGCAGAGCAACTCATTTTGAGGAAAAACGTTGCGTTTTCACTTGATCCTGTACTTCCGGGATCTTTTCTCCTTCATCATTAAATTCCCCGTGAGTCGTGAAATACAACTGGAACACACGGTGCCGTAATTTTTCTTAGCTCATGAGTCCATGTCGGTCTGCTGAAGAGGTGACTCCGACGGTAAACTTCCCAATCATTTCTGCGAGAGGCTAAGTTATACGTGACTGACGGCTGGAGCGCGTGGATGGGCGTCAAACTCTCTGAGTCAAAGCAGAGCGACTGCGTTCGAAAGTATCTCGTTATTCGATCAAGAAAAGTCAACGGTGCAAGCACGCGTACATAAAACAAACAAAAAAAACGACCCTGTAGAAGTTAAAACGCAACTCCCGAGGCTAATAGCGGCAGGAAACAGCCAATCACAGAGCATCTCTAACGTCCCAACTCGTCAAATACCGCCGCTTGGTCATGACAACTTCATAACGCGTTATGAGCGTGTGTTGATTTTATACTTTTTACTCTCTCATTGGAATGACTTCCAGGCTGTTGCATTTAAATTTAATAGTCAAATAATCTCCATTTTGTCAAAAACGGCTTCAATGATTAAATTAAATGTTTGATGAGTAAATCTGTGTAATATAGTCTCTGCTCGTACTCCTCTGATTTCATGTGTTGTTTTATGTTCCGTCTTTCATCTTTCATGTTTTTGTATAAAGTTTAAAGTGCCATCCTCCTTGCTCACCTTTTTTTACGTCTCCGTGGTTCCACTGGTAACCGCGTGTTTCACGTCACACTGCTATGAATTGTGGGTGATCCCCTCCAGGCAAAGTGTGTCCACAAAGGGCTCAAAATGTCTGCGGGAGAGCCTTCAAACGCTCCACGATTTGACAGTGGGACAGCCGAGGCAGGAAGTTGGGAGCGTGGAATTTGGGACTGGGCCACGGCTTGAAGCCGATTGTGTTGAGGAAACTAAAGAACCCAATGCAGCTGAAAGCATTGGGTTGAGTTTCCTTGTGTACAACCCTTGTGAAATTTGAAATCATCAAAAGTGGTGGCAGTTAAAGTAGCTCGTGGTGGCTAATGCTTGCTAATGTGAACCAACTTCAAATGAATACAGCTGTATTGTGTAATAACAGTTTGTTTATCGCCTATCGTAATGTTTCCATAATTGGCACCCGTGGCCAGTTTTGGCAAAAGTAAACCGGTCTCTGAGATAAGAATCCTTACGTGATGTCTTTTGCATTTTCTTAATAAGAACTCCAGTGGGCCCTGATAGCTCCAGCCGGTTTGGTGAGCTGGTTTTGAGCTCATAAAAGTAGTTTCCTGGCGCCCCGAGGCGAGTAACGAGGGAATCTCAGCCGAGTGGCCCTTTAACTGCTGGCTATGAAGATGAGCAAGTAAAAAAAAAAAGTCTCTGTGCTAGCGGCACGGCTCCAGAGAATCTGTTTGAGTCAGTCTGACTTTGGTTCAGACTAAAATATCTTCACACACATTACATGGCCGGCCATGAAGCACACGATGAAAGAGACTATGACACTAACACATGGGCTTTTCTGGTCTGGAAACACAGATTTTCTTCTGATTGAAAACCAGTCACATACTATTGTTTGACTCGCGACTTCTGATATACTTCTTACTTATTTGTGAAGGCACAATCAGAACTATGTGATCTACCTCAGCTGTCGCACATTAATAAGAGTATAGATGTCCATCTCAATGCAACGCAGCGTGAATCTAAAAAAAGTCTCTGACTCTCTGAAGGCTGAACCTCATCAACAATACATCTGCATGTCAGCGTCCCCTCATCGACATGAGCAGGTGAGTCCACCCTGTGATCCATACGCTGTTCTCCACTCAGTGGATGAGATGCCCTGTGCATCCTCAAGCAGGATTCACCTGCGGAGGGGTGATGGGAGACGGATTGTGGGGTGAGACACTCCTCTGGTGGAGGATTGGTGTCACTGCAGGCGATGCAGCTTCAAGCAACCTGTCCTCGGTAATGGGTTAACCTGGAGGACAGGTGGTCACTAATCCACCAATCCGACTACAGCAGCTCCTTTAACTAGAGATCAGTTCATATTTAGTGGATGATTTATTCATAGTAGAAAAGAATAAATGCAATTGCCTATCCAGAGCTGGCACAAGACCGGTGTGTTATTCATGTGTGTTTTTTATAGTCTTATCATTTTTTCTTCTGTGTATTTTGATGCAATTTTAATGTTTTGTTAATGTATTGCATGTCTGCTCTTACAGCACATTGAGAGTGTTTTAAGCCCCGAGCTGAACAGCTGGGTTTTTTAAACGATATGTATTCTTCAGAGGAGCTTCATTACAAGGGCCAGTGTGGGGGATTTGTCGGCATCTAGCGGTGAGGTTGCAGATGGCATCCAGCGGCCGAGCGTGTAAGAGAACTACGGTGGCCGACTCGAAGCATGGCGGTGCAACATAGTGGACTCCAGAGAGGGGAACCGCTGTCTTTTATTCTGAAGGAACTAAAGCATTCTTATTTTCACATAATTATGCACTCAAGAAAACATTAATATTGCATTTATGCCAATAGATACCCATATATGCAACACCCCTTCAATACCTAACCCTAAACATTTCCTAAGGACATTTACAACAATGTTTCACCCTTTATTTTTTCATAATTACTGTATATAGGCCTAACTGTCAGGAGCCCCACCCAACTCCCATCATTTTACACAAAAGCCTTACTAATATTGTTATGACAGTAAATCAATAGCTATTTAATATAACTTTTACATATTAACATCAATTTAGTCTACTCTATAGCTAGCCAATGTGTGCTATCACACTGTTGTGGATGTTTGTTTAATTACATAATGTATTAGCTGGGAAGTATAAAACTTATTTGAGAACATTTTATTGAAATCCGTGACAATGTTGAATATAATTTGCAAATATTAACTAAATAATTTAAGGGTTGAAATTCATTACAATATATATATAGATATATATATATATATATCTATATATAGATAGATATAAATATATATCGGACGTATACACTATATATATATAGATATAGATATATATATATATATATATATATATATATATATGTATATATAGATATGTGTATATATGTATAGCACAAAGGTATCTATTGATAAATACAGACAGTGAACCTGGACACACAAACACAGGCAATGTGTTTGTTGAATATAATTGTAATACTGTGTATATATTTTAATTTATTAATTGTCATGTTATGTTAATATATTAATGCTGCGTTCATATTCACATTATTTGTGTCCTTTTTATATATTTGTTTCATTATTATTTTTGATGCTTTGGCTACATTGCTTTTTGGAAACTTCCATGCCAAAAAAAAGCCACATTGAAAAGAAGTGAAACATAAATGTTTACTTTGAGCATTATTCCGGCAGCGCCTGCCAGGTTCGAGTCAGGGCACGCGGGCTGGGAGTTTGTCTTCCTCTCGGTATTCTTCAGCTGGCGGCTTTAGTTTCTCTGATGGGAACTTCATCAGCAGGATTGTTTTGAGCTGATCATCTTTCTTTGAAAAGCAAACACACAGAACATCGCTTCAAATATAACTGAACGGGGAGTCCAAAGGACAAAATAAAAGGGAGGATATTATTGACCCTGTGAAAATATAAGTTATTAAAAGTACCGATAATACTGCAATATGCATTTCTACCAAAAATGATGTCTGTAAGCAGTGCAGTGCAGTAGGCCACACATTCAAATACAATGCTCTGTAAATATTCTGAATGAAAAACATGTTGAGCATACGCCTTCACATCAAACCCGTTCAGTTTGCGGTCGCCAACGGTGTTCCGCTGTGTTATTTCCTTATTCAATAGTTAGAAGGTAAGCAGATGATATATTCAATACAGGAATATTCAGTGCAGGCCTCATTACAATGCATGATTCTATCATCAAAAGGCCAGAAACAGGAAATATGCCCCAAGCACTGGGTCACAGGTGCTGGACCAGAAATGACTCCACTTTTTCAGCCTCTTCATCAGCCCGAAACAAGGCGCCCAGGTGATTGTAATCCACTTTCAATCGTGTGTGAAGATCCGCTCCGCATGGCTCCGCATGGCTCCGCATGGCTCCGGTGCTCCTGGTTTAACGGAGCTGATAACATTGTTGTCGTGGCATGAGACGTAATCATGAAGTGCTCTCAGGTTAATACAGACGGTGGAAATGTCTTGAGGCCAAACCACAAAAGAGCCCAAATAAATCCTACGATATTTCATGCAGAGCTTTGCATGCCTCAAACCGTGCGACGTCTGGCATTTCAACTGTTTTTTGTAGTTGCCAGTGGGCTAAAGGTCTGTACCACAATTAACCCCTGGATCCCATTCATTGCCCCTCTCCCTGTACAATTAGGTGACCCCTTGCGTTCGCCGTCCATCTCTGGAACGGTGACAGTAATTCAACTGGCTGTTGTTAAAGGGAGCCGAGGCCGAGCCGCGTTCCGCTTGGAGGCCTCAGACACCATATCAGCTTTCGCTGACCACAATTGGGGATTTTGCAAATGTGGCTTAATTGCCACCTGCATCTCGTTAGCATATGTCAGCAAATAAATGATCGTCACAGGAGACCTAAAGTTTCCCAAGTTCTGGTCTTGTGTGGACGTTCTCTTAAAGGGGAGCTTCCTCAATTATCCACGAAGACCAATTGTAACAGGGTATACAGTATAATGGGTTTAGCCCCAATGATGTCGTCATCATGCCTGCAGTCCAAACTATTAAGAGTTTAATAAGTGGAATAGAATTAATGCATATTTACTGGGAAGGTTCTATTGACAGCTGCCACTGGGTTGCATTGTGGGTATTGTGGGATTCAGAGTGTTTGGAGCTTGATTCTCATGCATGGAAATTTCAATGTTGACCGTTATTTAAAAATAATATTTAAGGAATTGCAACAATGCACTGCATTAACCCTTTAAGTGGTTACACTGAAGCACAAAAGGTATTAGTTAAATAATTGATTAATTTGTTAATTAATTAATAAAGAACTATTGTTAATTAAATGTGTGATGAAAGATGCAAAAGTATGAATGATTGTATGATGTTTTTTTTTATTAATAACCACATTGTAAAAATGAAACAGAAAAAAAAACAATTGGATAGAAAAAAAACTTGAAATAAAAAATTGTGATTGAGGTTGGCCTTGTTTTTAGCTTGCAGAGAGAAATGGCATATCTCACTGAAAGAATGAAACCATAGTCAATAACAATCATATTTCATTATTGATGATGACGTTATTGTTTGGATTAATACAAAGACCTATCTCTGATGAGATTAAAATCCTGGAATCGTTCATGGCACTGATGAGATGAAAGTACTTTCAGCTCATTCAGGGATGGCTTATCTGTCAGTAATGGCGCAAGACTACTCCATTATTTATTAACAATGTTTTTGGGGGAATTAATAGAAGTTGAAACAGACACCTCAGACCATTGCGCCACCAAGATGCTACACAGTATTAGCATTTTGAGGACGTAACCTCTGGCCTGAGCGAACTGAAAGTAAACTCACAGTATTGTATGAAGCATGATTAAACACCTGAATCTGCAGCCTCATTACGAAGCCAGGTAATGAGTTACATTTATTGTAAAAAAAGGAATTGTGTACACAGTGCACGCAGACAGTGCACATGCTCAAGTATGCATGCAAATATGCACACCTTTTTACCCAACATTTTACCATAAACATTGTGGAGATGCGCTACCACAGCAAAGCGGATACAATTTGCTCCTGCTCTCCTTGCGGTGGCATAAACGCCCTTTTAAATCCTTGTTAAAGCCTGCTAATCCATAATCCCACTGGCACGTCATTGGTCCCCTTTAGTCTCTGAACAAGGCCTGTCCGACAACACACAGGTTCGGATGCGATGCCGAGCGTAGGGTAGCTCTGAGGTTTGATTGGCTCCCCCATAATTCTTCGTCCCTGGTTGCTTCATCATCTAGCCTATGGGAATGAATGGAAAATGTTGTAAATAGCAATTAGGGAAGTGGGCCAGGTGGGTTTGTGTCAATTAGAACCAAGGAGGGTGTATGACTGAGATGGTGTGTGTGTGTGTGTGTGTGTGTGTGTGTGTGTGTGTGTGTGTGTGTGTGTGTTTACACTCTGGACGAAATCATGTTAGTCCACTTCTATGATTTAGAAAATTAGCCTTTCACTTAGATTGTTTTGATGTGTTACTGGAGACTATTGTGACACGTAACCCTTAATATGCTCAACATTTAAGATTAATGCAGTATTCAACCTAGAAGAGGCCGGTTAAATTCATAGTGCAGGGAGATTAAAAAGACTGGCTTTATATATTTTATACTCTATGTGATACTCTCTGGCTGATGTCTCTATAATTCAATATTCTCTTTTATCCTTGAGGTACTCTCACTACATCTTGGAAACATGTCATCATTAAGTCAAAATCATGAAGGGGCATTGAATGATAATCAAATAATGTAGTATAATAGCATTGTCAAATCAGTTCAATACTGTTCATATACTGTTTGCAATGATGCAACTAGAGACATTCTTCATTTTCCTTATTGCTAATACCAAATTACATTTATCAATGTAGAAAAATCCGGAAGAATTAACCATTCCGTACTAGCACTTTAATTAGATTTACTGGAACTTGAAGGTACCTGTAAAATAAACCATACCAAATGATTGAATGAAAGCCATATTAAATTACTTAGAATGTGTAACATAGAAACATGGTAAACACTCACCCCTGTGAGCATATTGCTGGCTCACTCCCACAAGTCTCAGCCACTGAGATGCCTGGCGATCTCGGTGGCAGAATTAGACTTGGCCTTCGATCTGATTGGCTACGTCGGATGAAGGGTCGAGGCCCTTGAACAAATACAGGTAACCTCCCACGACTCCCCCAAGAACGTGAGAGAAAGGAGACCCCGGTAGAGGTCCATGCTTGAGGTGGTCGGGGAACTGGACAAGGCTGGGCCTCAAAAAGGGATGGCGACGCGGGGCAGAAGACTGAACGTGCGTTATTGATCATCGGAGCAGTGGATACGTTTTCAGTGCTGTTCTCCCTTGACCATCTTTGCAGTTTTGGCGAGGCTGGTGGAGACGGTGCTTTGAAAGGGTAGAAGGAGGACGAGTTTGAGTTTGAAATATTCTGCTTCGTGACAGGTGGGCTGGGGAGCCTTCCTTGAAATGCTAGTGGTGTTGGGAGTTTCCTGTTAACAGGGGGGCTGGCTGAAGAAGGTGGAGTAGGTTGCCTTTTAAAGTGCTGGGGACTAGGAAGTCTTCGATGTAGATTGCTTGGTGTAGAAGGTGTAGAGGGTAACATTCGCCCCCTATTTAACGGTGGTGTGGCAGGTGGTTGACTCCTGACCACAGAAGGAGGAGGCACTGTAGATACTGTAGTGTTACATCCAGGCACTGAAAAGTTGCCACCACCTTGTATGTCTGCTGATTCTCCTTGACTGGCAGATGGATTTGTTGATACGTAGCTTTTTGACGAGCTCTGTAAGTCTGAAGAGTGTCTTAGGTGTATGCTCTTTCTGTCTTGCTGGTACAAGGAATCCTTTTCCTTTCTTGTGTCTGTCTCCAGTTGGATGTCTAGTTGATTGGCCTTTGACGGAGCAGATGTGTGTTGTTGATTCGCTCTAGGAAGGGAAATAACCTTGTAAGCTTGTGGCAGGCCTCCTTTACTTGGCAGCACGGTCACTGACTGAACTGAGGCCCTCAGTCGTTGTGATACTGCAGCCCTTTTTAATGAAGGCGATTTTCCGTGTTTTATTGCCCCTTCATCTGCAACACCAGTTAAAAGATTATGGGCACTTTCAAAGGAATTGTCCATTAATACTTCCAGCGGAGGTGGAGGAAGACTATCCAGATCTAAATCGTTGGTTTTCTCAGATGAAGGGGTTTCGGGTCTACAGCTTGTTATCCCACTACTAAGCACAGCTTCCATATTCCCTAAGCCAGGTAACACAGGAACACCACACTTCCGTACTCCTTTGAGGGGCCCCAGAACTTGAAGACCTTCTAGATCCTCTATTCCTTGACTAAACGTATTGATCAGTCTTTTGACTGAGTTCCTGCCTCTGTAAAGGCCTGAAGATGGCCGTGGTGATGAAGGAGGACTAGGAGGTGGGGTGGCTTTTATTGGCCCCTTGGATGTTTTCTTGTCCATAGGTTTATCATCTTCCACAGCACTAGCTACCTCCTGTGTTTTACTGTTGCACCTTGTAAGGCCTGCTTTGTCATCAAGTGGTTGTGGATTGATGTTCTTCTGTAGTGAGGGATGTTTGCGATGAATTGCTGGAGATTGTGCTGGTGAGGTTCCTTGATTTTGTTTTGATGGAGCAGTCTTCATGTTCCCACCTGCCTTGCTTTTACTCATCCTTTGCAACCTCTGGTTTAAATCCTTCTGGGTCCTCTCTAGTTCAAGCAGAGTAGGATCTTCACCTTTGCTGCGCAGGGATTCCTCTGACTGGGAACGTCGTTCTCTAGCCACTGCAGTCTTTTTTACCACTGCTTTCCGAAAAGGTGCTGTTGTTTGAGGCCTCCTTGGAGAACGTTCCTCCTCCTCCGTCCATTGGCGTCTATTGTTTTTTGGGCTGCCACCTACCTTAGTTTTGGCACTAGCATTCTGTGATGGGACAAACTGTATCTTACCACTAATGGCATTTTTCATTTTGAGAGTCATTTCGACATTTTGAGGATTCTCTATGCGCTTTGGGGGCAGGCGACGTGGATGTTGTTGTTCACGGTCTACAGTTGAAGAATTTGATTGCTTTCTAATCCGTACATCTTCCATGCCTTTATCCATCTCCTCCTCCTCATCATCATCATTGTCGTCTTCTTCCTCATAATCTAAGGAGACTGATCCTAACAATGAGTCTCTATGATAACTGGCCATTATGGTACATGTGGAACCTAATGAGTTGAGTGAGGTGAGGGACACACTTGGACTTATTTGACTTGCAAGCTTTTGTCTTGATACTCCTTGCCTAATGTTCATGGAAGTGTATCCCATAGGACTGACAGGTGGAGTTCTATTTGTCCTAGTAGACGCACAACTCTCTCGTCTATGACGTCTTTCAGATCCAGCAAGGGATTCGCTCTCAGCCCCAATACCACTGTCCTCACTCAAGAGAGCAGAATCCTCTGGCCCAGGCTTGCGTAGAGAGGCCATTTCTATGCGAGTTAAGAGTTGCATTAGCCTCGTCTCTACTGCACGTTTCAATTTCAATTTCTCCTCTAAAAGCTCTGAGACAGAGGCAAAGTATTCCACTGCCTCCTCCAACGCACACTCCCCAATTCCGGCAACAGTCTGGCTCACATTTCGCATTCTCTGTGTGGTGTACTGAAGCAGCTGCTGTAACAAATCCGGTGGGGGCTCAATATTAGCAGAGCCAGACTTCAAAGGTGGAGAAGATGAGAGGTTTTTCATTTGACTTGGCCAAGCAAGATGTTCTCCATTTTCTTTTAAAAGTTGTTCCCCCTCATCTGTCATCTCCTCCAGTCCGTGAATCATTTCCTCATAGCGTAGAGCCATGAAAGCAACCATGGTCTGCACAGAATCCTGTGTTTGGGTTGCTTGTTCCAGAAGTCCCAGTAAAACATCATATTTGTTTATGCTAGGATTCAAAAAGGCATAAGCAGCTTGGTGAGCGTGGACCAAAGGTTCAGGGAAATCCACTTTCTCCTCTGGTGGTTTTTCTTTGTCCTTGTCTTTCTTTTTAACCCCCTTAGTACCTCTGGCAATTTTTTTTTGTTTTCTGCCAGGCTTCTTTTCTGCCACCTCCTGCATGTCAACATTCTTGTCTTTTCTCTGTGAAACTGTGTTGTTGTCTATTCCTTGACTGTCCAGTTTATCCACGTGTACTGCTTCAGGGGCTAGCTCAGTTACATATCTCTTTTTCTGTGGTGTCAAATGAGCCTCGTTTTGAAATACCTGACTTTGTCCAGCTGCCTTGATCTCCTTTGTATCCCCATCCGAATTACGATTCTCTCCATCTTCGAAATGGGAATCTCTGGGGGTTCCTTGAGGTGCAGGGGGAAGCATTCTCCCCTTCCTCATGGGACCCAGAGTCCCAAAATGGTTACCTTTGGATGGTGAGCAACCCATTTTGGATGTTTTCAAATACAAGCTTGGGTCTTCTTTGAGACACAGCAGTGCAGTGAATGATGCAAAGAATAGCCACGGTCCTTAGCCACCTGCCGTATCTGTCAGTTTAGGATGGCTGAGGTTGTCAAGTCTGATGAGATCCCTCCCCACAAGGATGCTGCCAAAACAAAACCTTGATACATCCATTTTACAAGTCTCTCTCACCTTTCATAGATAAGCAAAATAAATCCACCGATCGATGCCCATGTTTTGAAAAAAGGCTCTTGTAGCGTGCTCTGAAACACATCCCTCTCTACCTTACACAAGACAAGCAGCTGAAAGGATTAGCGAGGCTTTCAGTGAAGTCCTCGGCATGCACATATGTCACGTTAAAGCGTGTAAAACTCACCTCTTTGTAAGACTATAAGCTGATTTGCGTAAGGAGAGTTGGCCTCAGGTGGCTTTTTATAGTCGGCAAAACAATATCTCCCTATTTAGCCCGAAGGGTATTTCTTTTCTTTTGCAAAAACAGAAGAAAAAAATTAAATAGATTTTAAAAGGTGAACGTTTTTTTTAATATGCAGTTGCTGTTTTATGCAGATAATACTAATAGTTTTATACTAGATAGTTGTTATTTACGATACAGAAAAATAACACAACTGTTGTTTTAAATAAACGCCATACGACATACTATCTAATAGACTCAATTACCTTTGTTATACAGGCAGGTTTTAAAATAACTTGAACCTTTCTCTGCCTCTCAGTAGTAGACACTAAAGTAAAAAAATAAAGAGAAGAATTTAAGTAATCTTTTCTCTTTTGCATTTATTTTTTAATCTGGTCAAGAAAAGGACACAAATAATTTCTAATGAATATATATATACACAAGGGCGTAGGTTTGGTCTCAGCATTGGTAGGGACACTGCCAGCTTCCCCTCGACCCCCCCATATAAAAAAAATGCAGTTGATATTATGTTGAAGAGGCAAACTTTATTAAAATATTGTAACATTTGTGTAACTTGGAACTGATTTAAACATAATTACAGTAATAAAACCGTAGTTTAAATACAAAATACTATTCTGCACCAAATAAATAATAATAATAAATTAATAAGAAAAGTTCTGCTAAAATGCCAATATAGTTTAACAGTATATTCTATATCCAAAATATATATAAACAAACTTTTACCAGTTGTGTAGTGAAAAAAAGACAAAAGAAATTAGAACATTTTATTAGACAGTGCCTTGCCTCCTGCTGTGTTTTAGCCATTGCACGTCGTAGTTGGGTGTAAACTGGTGTTTTCTCCAATGCATTCGTTGTTACAGCATGGTGGTGTGCTTTAATGCTTGATGGCCATTAAAGCTTTCAATGGCATTTTTCCAATTACTAAAACCATTTAATCAGAAGGCTGGGTCATTCTTTTTGTCCAAAGTGGTCTTTTTGATGGTTATGCTTTGACACACAAAGTACCTTTTTCAATGTAGGGCTGTAATGCAGCCACAGATACTGACTGTACCACTTTACCTGAAACCGTAGCTTCTTGTGCTGAAGTTGCTGGACTCTGATGAGTTTAAGATCAGGATGTATGGTTCACTCCTCATGTCCAGGACTCTGCTACACTCACTTCATGACGGTCACTGTCACTTAAACTAACTGTTCCCTAAAGAGCAAAGAGAACTTATCCTAGTCTGCACATGCATGTTTTAACATAATAATAATTCACTTAAAACAGGTAGACAATGTTTACCCTGCTAATACACCTCAACACAGAATCAATGGAAGACCTCACGTGAACCCTGATGGTCCAGCTGCTGCTTCCTCAACCTGATTTCGGAGTTTCCTGAATGCATTCCAAAATAATGCCTTAATGAATAAATGTAGACCTTATGAGTAGTATATGTATTTATTTTTAAAGCAATTTAGAATATTGAGGTAATAGGTTCAGGTTTTATGGAACAGACTTGTTTTTTTTATTCAACATCACATAATTCACAATCCAAAAGTGCTGACATGAAGTCAGATTCCCCAAAGGTCCTTTAGTTTCATTGCTAATGCATGAGAACATGTTCATTCTTAACAAAGACCTCACCTGGAGTCCTGGTGGTCCAGCTGCTGCTTCCTCAACCTGCACTACATCTGCACCTGAATGCATCTCAAAGGGATGCAGGTTAGCACTGTGTTAGCCTGCTACTAACGTTAGCTAACTAACAACGACCTTCTGGGTGGGGAACAAACTTCGGATATCTCTTTTCTTTTTTGGTGTCATTTTCCTAACTACAAAGCACAACAGGGTCAATAATATCAATGCTGAGACCAAACGAAATACTAATATGAGGCTTTATTATTTCCTGTGGTATTTAGTAGCTCACCGTGACTCTCCAGCTCTCTTTCTGTAAGTTACGATTCACGGTGTTTCTCACTCTGACACTTCAGCCAATTAAATGACAGCATCTTGTCTCGCAGGCTCGAGGGCGCTTTGGAAAACGTGGAAATGTATTGTTCACTCTTCTGGGCGACGAACATAATATAGATAATAATACGAACGAGTTTGCAAATATATTGTGCACAATTATTTTTTCAAATTAACAAAATATTGGTGGGAACAATTGTGTCTTTCCCAAAACGTTGGTCGTGACTAGTCCCTATGGACCATATGCAAACCTACGCCCTTGGGTTGATGTAGTTGCAGGTGTCCTCCAGGTGGAGGCAGTGTATGACACTCAGAGCAGCTGGTCAGTGAGGCTTTTTCATGTGAATAAGAAGATAAAGAAACACCGATAAAGCTGCTCTGTGGTGTCAATATGTAATGTTTGTGTGTGTTTGTACACAACAGTAGTTTAAAAACGAGTAAAAGAATCTGGGTCCCGCTGTATTACTCAGGCTGCACTCCAGCGTCTATTCACAGGCGCGATCCCACTACTGAGCGGCACGGGGGCTTTGACCTGCTCCGTTTCCGACCTGGACCGGTGCACCCCTCCTTAGACGACCTGGTGGTCCCGGGCTCCCCTAGGAGCACCATATCGATACCGAACTTAGTGCGGACACCCGATCGGCATAGTGCACTGCAGCTCAGAACTCCTGAGCTCAAACGCTCCGCCAGACTCAGCCTCCCAGCAACTTGGATTACAGGCGCGCGCCACCGCACCCGGCGAAGAAGAGAAACGTCCATAGGCCTTTTGACTTGGACTAATGTGACGTCATCACGCTGCTGCGGCCTCTAGTGGCGTTAAATCAAACTGCTGCTGCAGAGATGAAGGCTGATGAAGCCATAAACCATCACAGATAACCTGACGATAATTAGCTTATTGTGCCCGTTTGGATCACATTTTATTGACAAATTAAAGTCTCAGAATATTAATAGTTATTTTTTATTTATTTATGCAATATACTTATCTGCATAACAGTTGACATCAATAACTATCGTCCCAGTGTCCCTTGTACACAGAGCATATCTATGAATTTATCAGAATCTACAGATGTGTCAATTTTGACACATTTTTATCATTACTTTTTAATTGAGAATGTATTTTACTTCTTCAAATTTAACATCTATGTACCGATTGCCTAATTGATGAGTGAATGTGTTTGTGGTCATTGCTATTATAGGTCTATGTCCTGCTGTACAGTCAAACATTGATATTGCTGACAATCTTCAGGGTAGTACCAGGTATTTGGTATTCCACGTGACCGCCATATACCGAATATAATCCAAAACAGATAGTCAAAGCTTATTTGTCACAGCCAGAATGTCTGAGAAATGTCATATGTAAGTATGGTTGATGTAGTTGCAGGTGTCCTCCAGGTGGAGGCAGTGTATGAAGGTTGTAATATATTTATTATTAATCAGTGGTTTAATATATATATATATATATATATATATATATATATATATATATATATATATATATATATATAGAGAGAGAGAGAGAGAGAGAGAGAGAGAGAGAGAGAGAAATATAGAAGGTTGAGCTTTATGACACCGATAGACTTAAACATGATTTAATGACATTTTATTTTTTGACAAAGACACCATTTTGTGTAAATTTCCCAAATGAATTAATTTGGGAATCTCTTTTAAATCCTCTATTTCTGGCCACATACAAACCTTTATTTTATCCCAATGTAATGCATTATTTGATTACAGTAGCTAATAATACAAATAACCAGTTCTTCCTTTTTCACAAATGACAGCTGCTCGCTGCTCTGCAAACTATGCTCAACATTTGATTTGAGTATACACAGATCAAATGTTCACAATTCCCCGACCTGTTTGTCTCATTCCTCTACGCAATACTAAGCCTAATGCTATAAGGTACTGAAATGTTAAATAAATATAAACTATGAACTTCGAAAAATCAGTCCCCTTTGGGTAAACAATTCAGATTTCTCCACTATGGGAAGAACTAGACTGAGTTTTCAATAATGCTTTGAACAAATATATATATATATATATATATTTGAGGCTGGAGAGAGAAGGGTTCGCCATTATTTGGCGAAGAAAAAGATGAAGGCCGCCGCGCTTGGTCTGCGCGTCCCCCCGCGTGCAGGTGTACTGCTGGGCGATGAGCGCGGATGCTGACGCGCGTTCCCACACCTTCCGTCTTCCCCGGCCAGTGCCTCGTACCCACTGCTTTAACCTCGGGGTGGGCTCTGGTTTTAAAAGCAGTACTTGTTCGTTTGTCCCTTTGCGCTCTCTGCCGTTCACAAGGGGCCATATTCACGTCAGCTCTTAGCGCCGCCGGTCCGCCCCGTTGTGTCGCTGATGTTCGTAACACTGAAATCAGGCGACTTTTTTTCCTTCTGAGTAACTGCAACAACAAAAAAAGCCACTGAAGCCAAAGGGAAGAGCCACGGAGGTGAGGACTCGGTTGACGGACGTTGTCAGCGTTACATGTTAACTTAACTTTAAGTTTTTATTTTTTATTTTCGCCAGAACAAGTTCGGAAATGGCGTCAAAGTTAGCTTCATAGCTGTCAGCTAGTTTGCTAGCCGACAGCTAGCTTAGCTTAGTGATGCCGTCTGGTTGACATTGAGATGTATTCGGATGGAAATCGGGTACTAGCTTAAAACTAGCTAATGGCGTTTTGTGTGTACTGTAAAAGCACTAGAACGGGATGTTATTTGGGGGTTTACATTGGTTATTTAACCTCGTAACTCTCCATTCCATTTCCTCTCAGCACGCACCGTGACCCTCCACGACACAGGACCCAAACCTGAAAGCATGATGAAGCACACGCGCAGTTGGTGCCAGGCCTCTCCCTCGGCGGCCGCTGGAGTGAAACCCGGCGGCTCGTACCCGATCCAAACCAGGCGAGGCCTCCGTCTCAAAAGGGCCAACGACCAAGACGCCCCTGGCCCGCCGAGCAAGAGCCAGCCGGGCCCGCGACGGGTCGAGATGTACCGTGCCAAAATGACCATGCCCCCGACCATCGTCATCCAGCGGCAGGAAATGGCATCCTTCTTCAGACTTTTCGGTGTGAATGCCCCGCATGAAATGCTTTCTTTTTTCATTTCGAAGGCAAAGGGATCCTTATGACATTTGATTGATAAATGTTTGTGTGTTTCCGTTACAGACGATGACCTGGTCCACGACTTTCTGTGGATGGACTGTTGCTGTAAAATTACTGATAAGGTAAACTGTCCAGTAAATAAACTACAACTTTAAATACATGGTATATGGGGAGTTTAAAGGCTGCTTAAAATCAACCGACTGACGACTTTCCTCCCTAACTCACCCAGTACCTTCTGGCCATGACCTTCGTGTACTTCAAAAGGGCCTGCTTTACTATCGCTGAATACACCAGGAAGAATTTTTTCATTGCACTGTAAGTTTGAACGAAAATAAATAAATCTTAAAATGTATATTTTGTATCTCGTTATCCTATAAAAAAAAGTATTCCCCACCCCCGCTCGGCAAGCTGTACCCCCTTACTTTTAATTGGTGCTCTCCATCGCTAGGTATCTTGCCAACACCATGGAGGAGGACGAGGAGGAGAGCAAGTACGAGATCTTTCCATGGGCGCTGGGCAAGAACTGGAGGAAGCAGTTTCCCCGCTTTCTTAAGCAGCGAGACAAGCTGTGGGCTCGTGTCGAGTACAGAGCTGCCGTCAGCAGGCGCTGCTGCGAAGAGGTGCGTGCCAGCGTAATTGCCTGAGGGGGAATGATGAATGGTGTTTCTCTGGGACTCTTTTTAAGGGTCTTGTTTTCTGCTGCACAGTGCGTTTTTATGGCTTTGGATTACCGCCAGAAGTTCTATCTCTGTTGTTTTTGGTGGGTTTTTTTCTGATGGAGCTGTATTTCTGGGTCTGCGTCTCCCTATCTTTCTCCTTCCAGGTGATGGCCATTGTGTCCTCTCACCTTCTGTGGCAGCGAGAGCGGTCGGAGCACCACAGCGGTGCCCGGCGGCAATACGGGGGCGGAGTTCGCATCCCCCGCGGGCCCCTGGCCCTCCCGGTCTCCTGTCCGCTCTGTAAGCGGGGAGCCGTGTCGGATTGGAGCTGTTCCGCTTCTCCCACCGGAGGCTCCTTGGCGCAGACCCCGAACCCCGCAGTGCCCCACCCGTTCACCTCCACGCTGAGCGTGGAGGTCACGCCGCCTCGGGCTGCCGCCTGTCACAGGAAGGCAGCGGAGATGGAAATCCACACGCAGCATTCCTTCTGCTGCAGTGCTGAGGTTCCCAGTAGGTATCAGGTTTCCTTAAAGGCTGAGATGATCATAAAATAAATCTCAGCAACTTTTAACAAAAGATTGAAATATAGAACTTATTGCAGATAAACTCTTACTCACTACGTATGTACTTTTCTTCTTTTTTATGCTGCATATGCAGTTTGCCACATGTGTATACAGTAGGCCTCACCTCCACAATCATTGTGCATATTCATGAAATCCTCGCTGCTGGATTTTAGATTAAACACAGTTTAAAAGAAAACGTCTGCCTCGAGCTCCAGCAGCTATATTAATTTTAAAGCTCTCTTTGTTAAACTTGCTTACTTTGTGTCTAAATTGTGTGTAGATGGGATTCATCTGGATTACAACTGGGAGGTGCTTCACAAAGCAGGATTAGACAGTGAAAGGTGGCGCTGTATGTCCTGTAATACTGACTTAAAAAGCTTGAATATTCAGGAGGGTATCTTTATGGCCCCGACACACACATTGTTCAATTCATTAGCAGTTATCAACCAACCACAGAGTTCATTGTCCATCAGTTCCTATTCAAATAAATAGATATGTTGTTTTGTCACTAAAATTAACTTTTTTTCACACCCACTGTGATCTTTTGTGCTAAAGATCACAGTGGGTGTGCCAGGATCAGTCTGACAGATTTGCACACGTATGTAAAGTCTTAACAACACACTTACTGGATCATTTACTCAAAAGCCAGTATTTAAAACAAAAATAAATAAGATGCATTTAATGTGTCCAAAGTAAAAAATAGTCCATGCTCTGTTTAAACCTGCTTTTTCTGCTGAAACTGAATCTGGCCTGATAAAGGGCAGTATTGGTAATATACTTGGTGTAGAATAAGATTCCAGATCTCAGCTTTTCCCACATGGATATAATATAACTCCACTAAACTCCGATGTGTCTATCCTCAGGGGACGAGTCCTCCTGTGGGTCCTCGTACGACCCCTCCATGGACTGGATCAGTGAGGAGTAGAGCGCCAGGCACCGAGCGAGCCGTTCTGTGTGTCGCCGTCGCTCCACTTTCATGCCACTTTTACCCTGAAGTAAAGGTCTGAAAACTTCACTCGTTTGTCGTTTACCTCTTCTTCTTTTCTTTTTTTTATAAAGCGACTCGACAGAACTGGTCTGAAAAAAGTTAAGTAAAAGTTAACGCCTTTTGAGAATGAGCTCATGTCATTCCATCGTTACTCTAGGATTGTTGTTTAACCTGCACTAAATTGTTGGTATTTATTTATTTATGTATTTATTAATTTATGTACTGAAGCACTTCTGGGGTTGTTTTTCTTCCACCACTTATTTGTGTGAAAATAAAATTGTCCAAAACAAAGTGACAATTTGTCTGAATCAAAGTTATGTAGTCCGTCACTTGCTGGGATCGTGTGTGTTTTTAGTGTTGCCGATGTTTAATGACCCGACACTGCTCTTGAGTTTTGAATAAAGGCTTGAGCTAAATCATGTTTTGAGAGCTCATTCTTTCTATTCTGCACTTCACTTAAGTTTTCATCACAGGAATAGAGCATACACCCCCCCCTCAATAATTCAATTAAAAAAGGGAAACTCATATATTATATTAATTACACACAGGGTGATATATTTAAAGCGTTTATTTATTTTAATTTAGATCATGACTTGCAGCTAATGAAACCCCCCAAATCAGTAACTCAGAAAATTTGAATATTGTAAATAAGTTCAGTATTGTAATCCGCTAATGAGCCTTTAAATCGTGTCAGTCTGGTTCAGTAGGCTACACCATCATGGTGGAGACTGCTGACCGGACAGTTGTCCAGAAGAGGGTCGTTGAAGCCACAAAAGGTCATTGGTAAAGAAGCTGGCTGTTCAGAGGGCTGTATCCAAGCATGTGGATGGAAAACGTGTGCTAGAAAAGGTGCACAAGCAACAGGGATAAGCAGCCTTGTGGGGATTGTGAAGCAAAGCCCATTCAAGAACCTGGGGGAGATTCACAAGGAGTGGACTCGGTGCTTCAAGAGCACCACGTCCCTGGTGTCAAGCCACTCCTGAACAAGGACGACGTCCGAAGCGTCAAGCTGTATGGAGATGCTGATTTCTGCTCACACCGTCAAAAGTACCAATATCTGGTTTCATGACCACGGTATGGCTGTGCTCGATTGGCCAGCGAACTCACTTGACCTTGGTCAAGAGGAAGGTGAGACACCAGACGAGCCGCATTGATGCAGTAAGTCATGAAAAAGGAGACCCGACCAAGTATTGAGTGCATACTGTATACAGTACATGACATATGTTTCAGTAGGCCAACATTTCTGTATTAAAAATCCTTTATTTTAATTGGACTTGGCAATATCCTAATTTTATGAGATACTGAATTGAGTTTTCATTAGCTGTAAACCAGAATCCTTCAAATAAAAAAAAATAAACGCTTGAAATATATCCCCCAGTGATGATATTGAATTCATTGAGATGCACTGAACGTGGTGTCAATGTTTTTTTTTGTAGGCATTTACAAGTGGGGGCTGGGCGACTGGTGAGCAGGGGTGTCCTTCAATCAGAGGATCGGTGGTTCGAGCCCCGGCTCCGCTAGCCATGTCAATGTGTCCTTGGGCCAGACACTTCACCTCAAATTGTTTCCTTGGCCGTGCCTACGGTTTATAAATGTTAGCTCCTCCTGATGGGCAGGTGGAAGCTTAGCCCCTCCCATCAGTGTGTGAATGATGACAACTAGTGTGAAAGCGCTTTGAGTGGTCTGAAGACGAGAAAAGCGCTTTACAACTACAGGTCCATTTACAAGATGGTTTTAAAACAGGAAACATTTTGAATATTTTATTTATCAAATAATTTACAATAATGTTTTTAGTCCCACGGTTCCTTCTGGGCCGAAAGGTCTACCGCACATACTTCCTCAGTTTCACCAGGAACGCTGAAAAAAAAGGAAAAGCAGAGGATGAGGGATAATTTACACACACACACCGATGTTGACCGGAACTACAAAGGTAATATCTGACCCGTGTGGCTCATCTGTTCGGGATGAGGTCTGGCGATGTAGGGAACACTCCCGAAGGCCGGGTGTTCGTCTGTGCTCTGCTCCTCTGAAATGTGACAGTAACGCCTCAATTAAAACAAACGCATTATAAAACGCTCTAACATCCCCGTTTCTGACGAAACAACGGGCACTTTGGTCGCGTGGCTTTACAATCACCTCTGTCGGCCTCCTCCCTCCGGTCTCGGTCCATGGCGGGAGCTTTCCTGACGCAGTAGCTGCCGTCTTTCTGGAGGGCCGGCGCCACCACCCAGTCTCGGACCGGAACCTCGATGATGCGCTCGCACAGCAGGGGCAGCAGCGGCAGACATCGGAGCCCCTCCAGCAGGTCGATGACCTGTGTGATGCTGAGTGACGCAGGGGTCAGAGTCATGGTCAGGATGCCTTGGCTTGAGTCCAAGATCTCATAATCATGTTTTGTTTTTTGGAGGTTTTTCATTAATATTTCAAGACACACCTCACTTTCAAAAGGATAGTCTGACACGTTGGAACACACGCTTATTGGCCGTCTTGCCAAGAGACCGATGAAAAGATCTAACACCACTATTGTGTCTGTGCGGCAAGTATGGAGCTGGAATCAGTGGCTGGCTAGCTTAGCTTAGCACAAAGACTGGAAACGGATGGAAACAGCTAGCCTGGCTCTTTTTGATGACGGCGGCCGATGATCGCATCTGGATCAGCTGTCAGTCGGCTTTACCAGCTGGAGAGACTTTCAATCACTATACTAATACTAAAGACACAGTTATCATACAGAGTAGTCTGTAGTCTGTTACCTGTTTAACTAAATGCATTGAGTATTTATACACAGTGTGTGTGGTATTTATACACAGTGTGTGGTATTTATACTGTGTTCCGTAGCCTGTTTATAAGGACCGATTTCTACCAGTGGAATGCGTTCGTCTTGTGTATTAATTATTTGCGTCTTTATGTTTTGACACTGATTGTGAAGTCAATACAACTCTTCAAACCCGACACTCAGGAACGATCGGCCTCACTTGACTGAATGGAAATTATGTCAAAATTGATTCTGCAGACCGATAGACATACTCTGACTATGACTGCATCATAATAACTCTCAGGAAGACTGAATTTAGCATATTTCCCCTATATGTCGAAACTACTCGAAGCCACAGATTTTGTTCTTTCTTTTGCTTTTGCATACTTTGCGAGGTAGACGGCACACACGGCCCCGGGGTGCAGATGCGGAACCACGGTGGGCAGGACCAGGTGAGGGTGGATCAGGTCGAGGGCCACCTGCAACGCAGAGAAAGCACGCGATGGATGAGCAGAGCAGGCGTAATTTAAATATATATCGAATTACCTGGAGTTTTGAAAGAAATACACATAATCG
Organism: Cyclopterus lumpus; assembly: GCF_009769545.1. Classification (NCBI taxonomy): domain Eukaryota; kingdom Metazoa; phylum Chordata; class Actinopteri; order Perciformes; family Cyclopteridae; genus Cyclopterus; species Cyclopterus lumpus. The sequence goes on from NC_046987.1 coordinate 4,896,593, forward strand.
GGTGTTGCCGGACACTGACCGCGTGGAATCCCTGAGTGGCGAGGAGCGACGAGGCCTCGCCGAGGTCGCCGATGTGAAACTGGACGTTGTCGGGCCACTCCTCGCCTCGCCGCAGGCTCCATGACTCCCTCCAGCGCTTGTAGTTGAGCACCGCCCTCCTGTGGTGGTCCTCCCTGACTTCCAAGCTCAGCACACTGCCCTTACAGCCGACTGGGGGGGGGACGACAACAACAACAACATAAGCGACGATCAGTGAGACAAGGACCAAGTCTGACTGGTGCACACACCTGCTCTGGACAGGAACAAAGACATGGCTCCGGACCCGGACCCTGAGTCCAGCACCCGGTCGCCCTCTGTGACGTCCATCATCATGAGCATTGTGCTTGCGTCCTGGAGTACAAGAAACAATCAGGAAGAGCCAACGGGAAGACGCGTGGGCCCGTGAACACATGCGAACCCCCAAACCCCAAACCTTAGGGTAGGCGATAGCCGGGCCCCTCTTCATGTACAGCACGTAGTCCTCCAGACTGGCCCGGCGTACGAGGAAGCGAACGCCCCTGCTCGTCTTCATGAAGCAGCCCGCGGGCCGCCCGGCCGCGTCATCGTGCGCGACCACCCCCCAGTTGCTCTGCAGGAGCGCCCCCGGCCGGAGCTCGAACATCTTCCTGAACTCCACCCGGCCCTTCTTGCGGTGCTCTGCGACGAGCAGCTCCCCGAACGCGAGCGAGCTCTCCCCGGGGAGAGCGGCCGATGCGCTCGCCGCGGGCCGGTCGCCCTCTTCAGGGGTTGCCCCATGAGCCTCCTCGCCGTGCGTGACCGACGCCGCAACGCTCGCGTCTTCTTCCGGGTCCCTCAGCTGCGACACCTCGGGGCTCAGAGCGTCCTGGGGCAGCAGGCGACTAAGCCTCTCCAGGGGGGACAGGGGCCGCGGCGCTCGCCCGCTGCTCGGGGGCGGGGAGGGGTCCCAGCCGTCCCCCTTGCTCTCGCTCCTTTTCACGGGAAAGGTTGAGAGAGTCCTCGTCTCCCGCCTGCATTCACGGAGCACGTCCCTGCTGCGGAGACGTCGTTGACCGGATGTGCTCGTCCTCAGCAGCCTGTGCACGAGCAGGAGTCGAGCTAAGGGCATTTGCACGGCCATTAATTCAGATTATACACATACAACGTGAGCTCAGAGTAAAAGTCCTTCTTGAGATCTCATCCAGTGAATTAAAAGCAGGTGTAAAAAAAATCAATAATAATAAAGGAAATATATATAAATATAATATGAACCACTGCTAAAGAGTCAACTCAAAGTGAAAATTGACTGAAAGTTCACTCACTCAATTTACTGACAATTCGCTCGTGTTCATTACCCCGAAGCTCCGGCTGTATTTACAGCCCACGGAGGTCACCATGCTGGATAAACACACGCGACCTACGTCATTACTGAGCGACGGATGTAGTGATATAAATCCACCAGCAGAGGGAGACATTGCAGCGATTATATAGATATATTTTTCAGCATTGCAATGTGAAATTCAACCCTTCTTATATATAAAGTCTTTGGAATTTCATGGCCATTGTATTACGTGTTATGTATTGGAACAGGAAATGCATTCAATTCAATTTAGTGTATTATTTTACAGCCCAATATCACAAATTACAAGTTTGCCTCAGAGGGCTTTACAATCTGTACACATACGACATCCCTGTCCCAGGACCTCACATCGGATCAGGAAAAACTCCCCAAAAATAACCTTTCACGGGGAAAAAATGGAAGAAACCTTCAGGAGAGCAACAGAGGAGGATCCCTCTCCCCGGATGGACAGAGGCAATAGACTCATGCGTAATTTGCACATTTTCAAGGTCCACAACAAACGAAATGTGTTAAAAAATAATTGTGTCTGTCTTTAAAAAATTGTTTTTCGACTTTAAAAAATTGCAAATGTATCATGCTTACATTAAGTAATAGGCTTGGGTGACGTAAATGCTAATTTACGAGATGAATTTAACCTCAAAAACAGAAGAGAAGTGTATTAGTTGATGCGTTCAAGTGCTGTAAAAAAAAGTAAAGTAAAGTAAAGAAAGTCAATCTGCAAGTGAGAGGACAAGTTGAAGTGAAATGCGAGTGCGAGTTTTGAGAGATAAAACAGAAATGTAAACCTATAACTTGCTCTGCTGCACATTGCAGGACAAAGAGCATCGAGATGAGGTACATGTGTGGACAGAGAATAAGTAGTGGGTGACCGGGTGATACATTCTGATATTCACTGAAAGGATGCAGGTGGTTGTGGAAGCAGCAGACACACACACAATACGTATTTGAAATGTGATGAAGTGAGGGATGAACTTCTGCATGGGGGGGGGGGGGGGGGGGGGCGTAGGTGTGGAGTGTGATTAAAACGAGATGGGAGGGAATGGAGGTACCCTGAGCGATGGAAAGGAATTAGCTGCATCCAAAAGGGGAAAGCCCGCAGTGAACAGTGAATACTTTTGTCACGGTACACAGTTTCAATACTTTGTGAGAGGAGGCAGAACGAGAGAGAATCAACAACAAATAATTTACTGGGAAGATTGATGAAAGATTAATCATGCTGAAACATTTTAAGTAAGGGGGAGCTGAATACGGTGTTGCTGTTATTTAGTAAAGGTAACACAAATATATATATATATATGTGTGTGAATTTGTATATATTTATTATTTTTAATTTGTATATATTAATGACTTTGTATGTATTAATTATTAATAATTATTTATGTGTGTATTTATTTATATATATATATATATATATATATATATCCATCCATCCATCCATTTTCAATACCGCTTATCCTCATTAGGGTCGCGGGGCGCTGGAGCCTATCCCAGCTGACATAGGGCGAAGGCAGGGATATATATATATATATGTATTAATTAAAAAAAATAGTTCCGTATTTGACGAGGACACCTGAAGGCAGCACGAGTCAGTCTGCTGGTTTGCCTAGCACGGGGCGGTGCTCTCTGTTCTCTCGCTGCAGCGCGCATGTCCTCTCAGGTCCACACGTGGTTGGTCTGCTGTGAACCACGCACGCAGACGCAAGTAGCGGCTCAGAAATGGCGGCCGACACTGGTAGCTCGTCGCTGCAGCTACCCTGCGTTTTTTCACCAAAATCCCGACAGTACCTGGCGCTATGTGCCCAGGACGGCAGACTTCGCATCTGGAACACAGACAGTAAAACACTTCACCAAGAATACGTGCCTTCAGCCCATTTGAGTGCCACTTGTATCTGCATAGCCTGGGGACCATGCCGGACAGTAAAGGTACGTGACGCTGCGTGAGCGAGGCCCGAGCAGAGCTGCCCGTGAGAGTTTCCCCCCTACAGAGCGCAGCAAAAGCCAGAAAAGTGTCACCGTTCCTCAACGGAAAGGGCACGAAAAGCTTTAACCCGTCACCCGCGCAATACCGCGGGCGCTTTAACGCGCGAGACACCGACTCGGGTTTTTTAAGAAGGTAGCCACGTTAGCAGCTAGCTAGCTAGCTAGCTTTCAACAGCTGCGCAGGACGCACATGTTAGTCCCGCATGGTAGTCAAGAGAACACGGACAACGTGTTCATTCAGTCGTTCGGCGTGAACCAACTATAAAGATCACGCACGGCGGCCACGTTAACCCGCACAATGAGTCCCGAACTCAATTTAGGTCGCTCGCGCTGTGATTAAAGTCGTTATTTAAAGTTAGCTTTAGCCCACCGAAGCGTCAGGCGCGTGTGCCACCATGACACGTCTCAGTGGGGAGGAAGGTTGGGGGAAAAAAAGTTTTGTCATTAATGTCTGCAAAAACCCGTTTCACACACGTCGATGGCGTAAACACGGAATCTTAATTACACTTTTTAAAACCGTGTGCTTATTGTGTCCTGGATATATTTTTTTTACTTTTTTTACTGCGTCCACAGCTTATCAGTAGCTTGTTGAGCAAGCACTTTAAAAAAAGTAAATTAGTAGCAGTGATACACATACAGCATTTGTTTGTTGTTTTCAGCACTTGTCAGTTGTAGGTGTAGGTAGGAAGGTCAATGCTGTAATGAACCGAGATTTTAATAGGAGCGAAGATAACCAAGCGTGCATCCTTCTTGTATCATCTCCAATGTGCTGTGTTTTTCAGGATGGGCCCCAGAGGAAGAAGAGGAAATCGGAGGCAGGGCAGGCGGCGGAGAAGGCAGACCTGTTGGCGATGGGCACGGCAGCGGGTAGTGTCCTCATTTACAGTACAGCAAAGGGAGCCCTGCACTGCACCCTGGTGAGTCCCGGCCTTGACTCGCGCCCACATCCCGACTTCATTTCACAAACTTGTGTTTTAAAAGAGCCACGGGACTGTATGGGTAGTTTAGCACTGCTAACGATCCATTTCCCGTCTCTGCCAGGATGGAGGCCACAGCGGAGGGGTAAACTGTGTCCAGTGGCACCCTGAAGACAGTTTATTATACAGCGCCTCAGATGATACGAACATCATAGAGTGGGACCTGCAGACGGGCAAGGCCAGAAGGTCAGTGTCTAGTTTATTATGCTGCACACGTCTGGATCTTGGTTTTCTTGCTCAGTTCTGTTATTAGCGAGAACGGCACAAATCCCATGGAATCCCTTTTAATATGTGATCTTAAATCGGATACTGTATTTATTTTAGTTTTGTTGTTGTATCGGAATGATGTCATGTAGTGTTAAAGCGCGTTGAGTGGTCGGAAGACTAGAAAAGCGCTTTTTCAAGTACAGGTCCATTTGCTCGTTTTTACATTGCCAGCTGGGGTTTAAAATATTGTATATGACGAGCACATTTCTTAAACGGTCCTCTTTTTACAACACACTTTCATCTTAACATTAAACATGCAGATTTCTATCATGCACTCATCGTATTTACATATTCAAAGAAACTTATTCTCCTTTTCCAACTCGATTGTGGTGTTTGCCCCTAGACTAACCACTTGCAACAATTCTGAACAAATTTATCCGACGCGGCTTTAACTACCCAATGTACGGCGTGGTAGATCGATCCGTCTCCTGCTGACCCGAGTCCGATCCGATCTCGATGCATTTGGTCTGGTGATCAGTCTGCTTACTGGTCTACTCGCTTCTAAAAGGCGTGGCTGTTTTTTTTATCTTCGGCTGCTCGTTTTCCTCAAAACTAATACATTTCATCCTCTTTTGATGACATTAATGGGGGTGCTCCTAATAGTAACCAAGGCTTGCCCACGCCCCCATCATCATTTTTGAAAAACCCTGAACTTCTCCTCCAATCAGACACTGTATATCTGGATCTGCTTTTGGCTGAAGTTTAACAAAATGCAGAGGTCAACCTCTGTTCATCCAAAATAGACCAACAACAAGTTTGAGTTTCCAATCAATAGCAGCACTTCGGAGGCGAACAGAAACTTAACCGCTGTTTTCTTTTTCAATACAAATCATCTCTGCTGACTTTACTTCCTGTCAGTGTGAACATTAATTGAAACAACCGGCTGTGTTTCGCTCCTTCCTCCTGCGCCGCCGCTCACTCGATGGTACCATTCAGGTTCCAGTGTTTTTATGTGATGCCGTTGTCTTTTTAAAGTCATGTAATAAAACAAAGTATCTCTCTGTATTCTATTCATCTCGAGGGAAATTAAATCATCCAGTGGGGTAGACTACGAAAACAAAAACACAGATGCACACAGAAACAATCAATAAAACCCAAATGAAATAAAATAAAGACACAGCGGTGAAACGATGGTCCAGCCCAAAGAAGTACGAAAGAGTTGAACTGGTAGAATCTGACGCCATCATTAATCTGTCGAATCGAAATGGTGTTAGATTGGAAACGGCCAGGTTAAAAGCGCAACCAACATGAAACTATCTGACCCATTTAATTTTATTCATAAAGGCCAATTTCACAAACTGGATTCCGACCGCTTTGCAACCTGGACCGTATGTAACACCGGTCTTTTGACCCACCCAGGTAAAAGTAAAAAAACCAAATGCACAGCCGTAATTTGTTTGAACCTATTAATCAAAATATGGGGAGAAATTGTTCTATTTTTTTTTTTTATAAAAATCTGAAGTGTGCGTACGTGAGCTCGTACCAGCCAAGCTCACAGAAGCTACAGTTGCTGTAGCAAATTTGGAAAATCAGGATTTGTTTAGTTCTCTAAGAGACAAATGGAAATAACAGCGTTGCTGATTCTGCAGAACAAAGTGCCACAAGTTATTGATGGAGTTAACTTAATCTTTCTCACCGGGATATATCTGTTTTGATAAAAGGGGTTGAAGAAAAGTCTCTTTTACGCATATGAATAACTAACAACCCTTTTCCACCGGTGCTCCCAACGTTTTCCCCATCGCTGCTGTAAACGGTCCAACGTTCTGTTAAATGGCAGTTTTATTTCCTTATTGTGGCTGGTTCTCTCAGCCTCTCACGCAGAAACGGTAATTTGAAAGACGCCAGGACCTGGTCTGGTCCGGTCATACTCTTCACCCATCAAACGCTTGAAACACGGCATAACATCGGCGGCTCTGCCGGCATGCATTTAGCGTCTGTATTTCAGCGTAAACACCGGTCACTCTGGTGATTTGGAGGCAGAACCGTCTTCGGGGTACAGTCGTAATGTCGCCATGTATCATCACGAGAGTGCACATCTCTTACTGCTGTCAGCTGCAGTGCATTACTAAACGGCATGCTGTTGAATGGCGGCAAAAGTCTTGTCAATTAAATGTAAAAGCTGTGGTGGAAAACAATCCCATAAACATACAGTTAGAAGATCCACCTCCTTTGTTTGTCCTCGCAGTAAGTGGAAGGCGGACCGCGCGGCGGTAACCAGTTTGTGTGTGAGCCCCGACGGCAAACTTCTGCTCTCAGCTGGTCTCATCATCAAGATGTGGGACTTGGACACCAAGGAGGTTTACAGGGTGAGTGCCAGCAGATTGCTGTTTATTTGGGGTTTTGTCAGACCGGGGTCAGCTGTTCTGGGGTGTCATACAAATACGCTGGGAGCTGGGATCGGTGCTAATGCAAATATCCGCTCCCAGTTCAAACTGGGAGCGTCTTGATGGTCTGATGTTTTCAGCCCAATTAATTGCTGTTTTGTCCTTGTGCCCTTTCCGCAGAAGTTCACAGGCCACTCCACTGCCGTGACGACCCTGCGCTTTGCCACCACACGGCCTCCCGACAGCAACGGCCTTTACTTCCTGTCCGGAGCCGCACACGATCGGCTGCTCAGCGTCTGGTGAGTGCATTCCCCCTGTAGTCGGTGACGCCGTGTCATTGCTTGAAACGTACAGCTGCATATTTTCCCCGGCACATGACACAAAGTCGTCTTACCCGCAGGCAAGTACGAGAGGACGGAAAGGACAAGAATTCGGTGGTGTCTTTCACGCTGACGGACGAGCCGCTGCACGTCGACCTCGTCGCGTCTAACAGCAAGGAAGAGGTGAGACCTGGCAACATGTCCATTAATTCGACTGCCGTACACATGGGAGCGTAACGCTGAGGTGTTCCTCCCTGTGGTGTCCTGTCGGAGCTCGACAGACATATTGGCTGTTTTATGAAACCGATTTACCTCATGCAAATGTTTGTTTCACTCAGGCGGTGAGGCTGGCGGTGGTGTGCAAGGATGGCCAGCTGCATCTCTTTGAGCACTTTTTAAATGGGTAAGCCCTTAAACACACGGCAACACACAACAGAGTAAGGTAACTTTAGGAAACGTGTTGAAGAGGCGATTACTTTGTCTCATCTATGGGACCTTTTTTGTATTCCCCTCAGAAAGGTCATACGACCACGGTTTTCAATTGAAACAAAGCTGCGCTTCTGTTCCAGCAGCTGCATTCTGAGAGGCTAAACCCCCCCATGGCGGCTGAAAGTCTTTTAGTATATTTATTCCCTGTGTTTGACCCCTAATGGCTGACACTGATCACTTCTCGTCTCTTTAATCACACCTGTCCCCGCAGGCCCTGTAAGAAGCCGCTGTCGCCCTCGTGTACGGTGCAGATGTCGGACACTAAGGACTCCCCGGTGCCGATCCCCCTGCTGGCTGCTGCCCTCGGAGCCGGTATGCAAACTGTGCTGCTGAGCTACGGCAACCACCTGCAGCCTGTGATGGAGAAAGTGGTGAGTACACCAGTACACTTACCAGTACACTTGACTGGTAAGATAACCCCACTGTGAAGATTGGCATGGACAGCCATGTCAGGGTTCAGTTACTTTCTGGCCACCAGATATCCCCTCTAGGGCCCATTAGCTTGACGAGTAAACTAACCGTATTCTGTTTTCAAATGTAATTTAGTCAAATGTAGTTTTTGGCAAGAAACTTGCGTTTCATTCAGTCGTCATCCAGTTTAAAGGAGATGTTTTCACGACAATATGAAATGGATATAGGGCAAATTTAAGATTTGTTTAACTTCCTAGCACCAGCTCTAAGCAGCTAATAATACATCAGTAAAACTACTGATGCCAAGATTTATTCTTTTAATCAAAGCAAAAAACATTCTAATCTAATTGATTTTTTCCCAGTCACTTGAATTGTTTTTATGTGAAATAACTTTTATAGTGTGTGCACAAATAACTTAAGTTTTCATTTCCTTAATATAAGATGAATGTTTTTATTATTTTCCCAGTTATGGAAACAAATCCTACATTTTCCAGGAAGTCAGAAACAAACGGTTGTCACTAGTATTCCATATGTTGTGTAATAAGAATACAGGAATACTGCATGCTTGATGGCATAAATCATAATTCTTAGCTGTCGTATGACCTTTTTGTTTTGACCGGACAATACACTGCTGATCGTTACTCAGTGATTTGTGAATATGAAGATGTTCATCAGGTTTGGTAGCTTCACAGCAATGATATTTTTGATCAGCATTGTTAGCCAGACTCTTGATTTACCCACAATGCTCCCTCCTCCTATCGGTGCAGGAGATCAACACCGCAGAGAGACACGTGTGTTTGACCCGGGATGTCCAGACCAGCTTGTCCCTTTCCATAGAGACCGCCGTCTCCAAGGTAATGTTTGCATCTTACACTCAGAGTCGAGAAAACATGACAACCTGATGCTAATATTATTATAATTGTTCCGTTGCAGGTGAAAACCCCTGTTGTCAACGCCAAGGGCAGAGTGCTGGTTCCAGGGCTTCCTGGTCACCAAGCCCCCGTCAAGGGAAGCTTGCAGGGATCAGAGAAGAGGAAAAAAGACACAGACACCAAAGAGGTGGGTTCGCATGAAGACGTGTTGGTGCTCGGATTAGTCTCACACTCGCCCATCATAACGGGACACTAGACGTGCACTTTTCTTTTTGTGATCACATTTGTATTTATATTCAGGATGTGCATAGGAAAGTATAACCAAGGACATAAATAATGAACAGAACCCTCTAGACAATGTCTTTTTTACTTTCCGTGACCTTGTTTTTCACTGAAAGTTCTGCACCTCTATGGAAACGGCACAATATCGGCTCGAAGTAGAGGGAACGGGTCTCTTGCACAATAAAACAGAGCTTCAATGTCATTAATAGAAAATAAAAAAGCACATCTTTGATAATTCCACTTTATAGGTATTACCAATGTTGAGGGATAAAAAATGAGGGTCCACGTGCTATTTATATTGGAACTATTTACATGTTTACAGCCTCCTGTTCTCTGCAGTGCACTGAGTCCAGCAGTTCAGTCAAAACGATTAATTTGAGGGCAAAGGATGAAAAAATGTAGAATAAGTGTTTTTGATGGAACATCACAAATGCTTTTCCCTCTGGCAGGTTTTGGGGTTCAGGGGGCTAATACCGTATACAAATTAAAAACCCCATGCAACGATTTTTATTAAAAACTACGTTTCCTTGGGTCTTTGTCAGGTCAGAGTGGAGGCGTTACCTTTTTCCCTGTTTGACGCTGTTCCATCAACCATGCACCTACATTGTTGATCTTCAATTAGTTATCTGTGATGTGGTAGTGGTGTTGAACCCGGGTAGGATGGACACATTTAGTGTGCCCACGTATCGCACACCCCTCTCCACGCCCGCCCGTTGACTTCATGTGCCTGTGCTCTCCTGTAGATGTCGATAGCGGAGCGGCTTCGTGAAATCGACCTGTCCACAGTCTCCACCGACAAGGGGGCCCTTAAAGGGACGGCCTCTTTACAGACGGACAACTTTGCGGTGCTGCTGGTGCAGGGCCTGGAGAGCAGCGACACCAACATCCTCAATGTAAGTGCCTGCCCCCCCCAAAAGTGACTTCCCTGTGTTTGTTTTGCCCAAAGATTCCTCTCACTTTAAACATTTAAAAAAAAGTTATTAACTGCCATTTTTTTTCTTTTCTCTTCTACAGAAAGTTTTCCAGACTCGTAAAGAGATTGTGATAAAGAAAACGGTTGCTCGGTTACCCATCCCTGCTGTTTTACCTTTGGTGGAAGAGGTGAGTTTATTTGTAAACCACTGCTTCTGTATTCCTCTGAAGTTAACTGCAGTGGTTCCTTTGTATCTAATCAACCCTTTTATTTCCCGTAGATCACAAAGAGGCTCCAAGGGCATCCTTTTACGTAAGTAAGCTTGACGGATCAACTGGGTATTCAATTGGCTTCCGTTCTTTTGTATGTTTAACTTTCCATTCTATAAAATCACGTGTGTATGTATATATCGGTCATACGTATTCTTTCCTTCCCACAGGGCTGTTTTAATGGTGCGGTGGCTCAAGGCCGTGCTCATGCACCACACATCATACCTGGCATCGGTGAGTCCGCACACCAACATCACGTTCCGCCCGCACTGCTGACAATAAAGCCTCCGGTCTGTCGCCTGCCTTGTGTTCAGATGCTCCCCGCGGGCTGCAAGCGGCACATAACGGGATCGCTCCCGAGCACGACAGTTTAAAGTAAAACAAACGTACGGCATCCATCTGTGCGCATCGACGTTCATGTTTAATCTCATTTAGATCTGCAGCCGTGGGCTCCTCCGCACAGCAGAGATTACGTGTTTGCCTCCGACCGTCTGCAGCTGCTGGTTATGGAGATATTTACATAACCAGCAGCTGGATATTCATTGAGCGTGCACGTCGATGCTGGAGAGACCTTTAGCTACAGCGCCGGGGCTGAAGTATCCCCTAACCTGTAATGTCACACAAGGGAACAGCGTAGCCGTTTGCCTTCTAGGAGCTATTGTCCTCCACTTCCAGTCTACTTTCTACATTACAGGAACGCGTTGGTTAATGGGGGAGGCAGAGGTCGAGTCATTGAGTGCCGGCTTGTTTGTTTTTTAATATTTTTTGATTTACCTCCAATCAATCCATCTGTCTCCCTAACAGCTGCCAGACCTGGTTACCCAGCTGGGAGTACTTTATCACATGATTGAGAGCCGAGTGAAGATGTTCCACAAGCTGACGAAGCTGCATGGGAAACTGTACCTGCTGATGACACAGGTAGGCGTCCCCACGCGCTGAATAAGCACTGAACGTTTGCCTTGAAGTGTTTTTTAAATGACTGGTGTTGTAGGTATGAGTTGAGTGGAAGGGATGGATTAGATGATGTACCCTCAAAGGGGTAAAAAGGTTCCAAATGTCACTTGTTACCAGGTAGGGCTGTGTGATTATGGCAAAACTCAAACCCATAATTTTGTTTATCATACATTTATAGAGACCGGCCTACATAAGCTTTTAAGAATGATATAACCAACAAACCCAGACCACCCTGCCCATGCAGAACAGTGTGCTCCTGTAAACTAATTAATCAATGCAATGAACACGTTGATCGTTGTGGACAGAGGTTCTTCCAAACCGGATTGTAGCTCTGTCCCCAACATCTGCATCACAATAAATTCCGACAGATGCGTCTGCAGATAGCACAATGACGAGGACCGTCATCACTTCGCCAAACGGCAAGTTGACAGCTTCCGAGGAAGTCAGCTCGACGTCCTACAGTTTCAGGGCACATATGAATCTTGGCACACCTCACCCAGTGAAGGTGTCGCAGAACCCGTAGAGCATTGGATTGGATGTGCAGCAGGACAGAAGATAATTAACATTTCTGATGGGTTTTTTTCACCGCCTGGTGTTTAATTAGCAGATTTGAGAACATCGTAAAACATTGCATTGTACCACATGACCGTTTTAATGTAAGGAGGCATTTAATTACAAAGTGACATGTGAATAAATTTAAAAAAATGGAGTACTGGTCTGCACGTTTGCACTCTAAAGCCTATGCTCCCCTTTCACCACTAGGTGGCGACAAGTGACAGCAGCAACACCGTTACAGACGTTGACCACACAGCAAAGCTGGTGTATGAAGAAGGTGAGTGTGTCCCCTAATCTGTTTTCCTAGAAGCCCTTTTTCTATAAAAGCCTTCCTTCCTCGTTGGCGTCACGGTTCCTTGGGGAACCTCTCAAAACCTCACATGGAATCGACCCTGGTGACGCTTGATTTTTGACGAATGGAAATTAAATTATCTAATTTCGGTGGCCCCAACTCACAAGTTGTCCATTTCAGATTGACTCTCAAAGCACGTGATGGTTTCACAGCGGAGCTGCCAGGACGCCGGTTTCTGATTATTTTTGAGTGGCATTTATTATCTCGTCCGGTGCACCGTAAGTCATCCAGGACTTTTCCCCGCCAAGACGGCACCGAGTCAGACGATAATTATGAAGCCAGCGTTGCCCGTCGTACAGCCGCTCTTGGCGATGCATCGCACGCAAACATGACTCCTGTTGCCTGGCAACCTGACCGGCAGCGTTCAGATCCTCCCCTATTATTCTTTTATTTTCTTTAGCAGGACAACAATGCCTCGCTCTGTTCACTCTTGTTTCTCCTTACCATACTGAATAAGGTGCTTTATTGAACCCCCTAGAAAATTGGCTTTCATGAAATAATTCCCCCCTTCCTCCTCACGAGTGGTCCAGGATGAGAGGGAGAAAACATTCATAAAGCAAGCTGATGAGCAGGAGACTCATTGGTTAGAGGTTATTGTCCTGTGTGCTCTGGACTTATTATGGCTCCAACATGGGAAGTTCACTGTGCTCAGCATGCACAGTAACTAATTGATCTGTTTAGGTAACATTCATTACGCACTGATTAACCGTCCTGTGGCAGGAGCTGGTCCAGATTAGATTTAGTTCTCTAGAAACCGTCCCCCAGGGGGGTGATGGAGATAACGAGAGTACGCTGCAACACTTTCCGTTTACAGCAAAGGTGACAGGCTCTCACTTTGACCTGTTTGATTCTCTCCTTTCAGTGGAAACGTGTGCAGGACGATCACTTTACCACGTGTACGCATACGAGCCAACGTGGGGTCACCACATCGCCTTTCTATTCTTGATAATTACCTCTGCCTCGTTTCCCTCGTCTACGGCCTCGCCCCAAAGGCATATTTGCAGTTATGCCATGTCGTATAATACTTTGCAATATCGGTCACAGTTTACCACTTCGGCCAACCCCGTCGATTCTCCTCCCTCTCCGCCGCTGTTGTCAAACGACTCTTTGCTCCCAATATGTTTCTACACAAAAGCATGAAAGCGTTTTTCGTTTCTTTTCTCTCGCTCCTCCTCTCGGCTCTCCTCCGTTTTAAGACCTGTTTTTCCTCGTGTGCCCTTTATAGAATCATCTGATGACGACGAGGCCTCCGGTGACGAAGGTCTACCAGGCGACAATGACGACTCTGATGTAAGTCACGGGGACCGGCCAGTAGGACGGGTCTCCAGAAGTGTAACTTGACAATTGGATGACGTGGCCACCGACTGACACTTTGTTTTGTGGTCCTTCTCAGAATTGGGAGGAGGAGGAGGAGGAGGAGGAGGAGCCGGCGGCGATGGCGATGGCGATGGAGGAAGACGCGGATGAGAACGGTCCAGACCGCAAAACAGATTCCAAAGCAAATGGAGAGGAAGACATGGAGCGCGGTAACGAGAGCGAAGAGGAGTGAAGACGACCAGGGGGAAAAGGACCTGAAAGAGTTATATATACTTTGATTTTATTTTCATGCTTTTGATTTTATTATCAGAACTAAGTATGGTTTTACAAAAAAGAGAAAAGGAAAAAAATCAAGGGGACTCTTGGTGATGAAATCTGGGCAGCTGCCACCACACAGTTCAGCCACAGGGAGGTGATGTCAGTCCCCCCCCACTCCCCCACATCTGAAAAACGGATGCAGCATTCTGCGGAGTCGCGTAAAAACATTCTGCTGTTGTCTTCTGTCAGTTCAGTCTGCATCCCAGCTCTACCACCTGACCAGTTTGCATTAAAAAAAAATGTTAAAAAAAAGACTGAAATCATTTTGCGGCGTTCCAGTTTGCCTACGCTGTGGTGTGCATTCCAATTATTTTTCTTTTCTTTAATGTTATGTAGTAATAAATATCAGAGTATATTGTTTAGGCTTAACCGTAGATGAGGCGGCCCTCTGTCTGCCAGCGGTTTATTCTGAGACCACTCCGAAGGCCATCTGGAACAAAAGCCATCCCGCCGCTCCACAGACGCAAGTGTGGAGTTGTGATGCAGCCCCCCCCCCCCCCAAATGTGTTTTGGAGACCATACATCATGTCCCAAAACATGTCAATCTGTATGTACAGTGAAGTGTTTGTATGGCTCTTCCCTCTACAGCTACCCCATCCCCACACATGTTTGGGATTAAACAGTCTAATGTCTCTAATGTTTTTTTTTATTTATTTTTTTAAGTTTCCAATTTGTTTGCAGCCTGTGTCCTTTTAACAGTTATTCTTTTGTGCGTTTAATTTCTGGGCCCCCTTGGATCCGGTTATTCACCGCGGCGACTGAGGAAAAAGAAAATGTGAACTTTGCTCCAATAGGGGAATAAATGGGCTTTCAAAATGGCTTGCTGTGTCTGATGGGGTGGAGGTAACACTGCTGAATAAATACAACTCTTTAGGGGCTTAAAAAAAGAGTTATATCTGCCGGTCTTATGCATATTTTAATCATGCAGCAGGCGATAAAACAATTGTTTTTGTAATCTCATTGTGATATTGACATAGATTGTGTATTTTCCAAAAATATCAAACGATAAACTACCAGAAGTGTTCCAATTCTGATGCCCAAATGCATGTGTGCAATGTGTCCATTGAGGGACAAACGCCATGAATGGGACTCCAGTTTGGAGCCTTTTGTAACCAGCTTGTTGGCCATTTATTACATTTCATTTAGCTGAAGCTTTTATCCAAAGGGATATTCATATGTCGTGGACACGGCTACGGGGAGCACATCAGGGTAAGTGTCTTGCTCAAGGACACATCGACTAGGGCTCGCAGAGCCGGGCATCGAACCGCCGATCCTCTGATTAAAGGACGGACCACTGACCTACAGTTGTCCATTTAGTGGCCATTTCTTACTCCCAACAACTTTTCTGCAAATGTATTATATACATGTTTTTTTATTTTCTAATCTTGACAATTATTGCGATCCTAACTCATTCTTCTCGCTCCCAATTTGTCCTCTGCCCCCCGACCAATGAGCTATCACCACGAGGTACCAGGCACAGAAGACCCGTCTGCTTTATGATCACAGCTGAGAACACCTATGGTTAACCTCTCAAATAAAGATGAATGAACCCCCCCCCCCACCAAAAATAAATAAATTACAACATGGAGTAAACATTAAAAGAAAACAATTTCATTAACTGGAACGAGCAGCAAAACCCATTCTGGGAACTAAACGGAATTGCAAACAAAAATAATAAAAAAAAGGAAATGACATTAAAAACTAATGAAAATGACGTAACTATAATATCACTGGTGCCGTGCCTGCGGCTGGGGGCAACAATGAGTCAGAGCCAACAACAGGAAGTCTGCCCTGGAGGCCCCAGACTTCATACATTGATTTGTTTCGTCTCACGGAGTCCCGGCCAAGTGCGTCCGCCTCGCTGTGGACGAGGAGACGGAGTCGCCATTGAGGCCTCCGCCGGTTGAACCGCCCCTACGCCGCTGAGGTCGTCGTACATCAGATCCTCGGTCTCGGTGTCATAAGTCTTCTGTCGATTTGATGGTTTGCTTTATTAAAGGCATCCAGCAAATCCACGGGGGCCTCTGACGGGTGATCAAAGGGGATGTTGGATAATGTCAAAATAATTCCCTATTTGACAAGTAGACTGTTTAACCCACTTGAGAGCAAAAAGAAACACGAGTGTTTAAACATGAGTTTTGTTGTGTCCACGTGAGGAAAGGACGAGGCCAGAGAGTGACAATACCGTGCTGCTATATATACTTCACTATTCAAATATTATTGCAAATGCTAGTGGTTGAGCTCCGTAATTGTTTTATTTAAGTTCACAATTATTCTCCATATGTTACTTTAACAGCCGCCTCACAGGCGTACAGGCCCACTATTAACGTTCTTAATAAGATATGCAGACGATGGTGACACACGTCATACAGCAGGTCAAAAGTAATCAGAATGCAGAAGGGCCCATTTCTAAATAACCTGTGTTGTTATTATTGATGCATTACATTAATATTTCAGATGGAAAATTGGACATACTTAACCGCTCGGCAGCATAATGTACAATAATATTTCATAGTTTATGAGCCGATTCAGTAAAAGCCCCGTTCATACCACCACATGGAGGTTTTGTTAAATTCTCTTCTTATTTCAATCACTTGCAAAATACCAGCTGATACTGGGAATACTGGGACCAGAGAGGCAGAGTGGACTGGGAATACTGGGACCGGAGAGGCAGAGTGGACTGGGAATACTGGGACCGGAGAGGCAGAGTGGACTGGGAATACTGGGACCGGAGAGGCAGAGTGGACTGGGAATACTGGGACCGGAGAGGTGGACTGGGAATACTGGGACCGGAGAGGCAGAGTGGACTGGTTATACCGGGATAGAGAGGCCGAGTGGACTGAGTGGGCAGTTAAACTGGGACCGAGTGGGTTGAGTGGGCTGTTGTACTGGGCCAGAGAGACTGAGACAGGGACTGCGGGTGAGTTTACAGTAACAACCATTGCAAATATAGGGTTTAACAGGAAATAAAGACACATATTAATACGGGTTAATACATGTTGTTTATTCTGGCTTATTTGTTGTTGTCGTCGTGCTAATGAAGCTCATGTTTTCTCCAGAACCGTGCCTCATCATTCCTCCTAAGTGCACCCGTCTGCCAGCGATCATATAAAATATTTAAGAATTTAATTTGGAAAATGGGGCGAATTCATGAATCGGAGGGGAAAAGGGGGACTTTGTGAATCAAGACCACCCATCACGCCGTCACCTGGTGATCTTTGTTGTTCTCGGAAGGTCGCCTGGGGCTGGATACCAAACCATCACCAGCCAAGAGTGCATCGGATAATGTGAGGAAGTGCAGTCCTATGGCATCTCAAAAAGAGAATTAAAAAAACAACATTTCGGCTCCCATCCAGGCTTTCTAGGCTCTCCGTGCACAAAGGGACAGCTGAGTGAGCGAGCCGGCCATGATGGAGGCGATGGAGCTCGGGTTCTTCTCCCCCGGCGGGACTCCACAGCTACGAGAAGGCAGAGTGGGTTTTACTTCCTCCAGTTAATGATGCTCTCCTCACTCATAGCAAGCAGACAGAGAGCCAGATCATCAGTTCAAGAAAGAGATACTTCAGTAAGTCTGTTTTCAGTTTCATAAAAGAGCTTGAAGTAACTTTGAAACCAAGTTGCCATGGTTACCCTTCCAGGTTATCCAGAGTGCCTGTAAGCTTGTTCGGGAGGTGTTAGAGTCACATTCATAGAATAATTGTAAACTGAAATAAAAAAATCAATTACCTTGATTTTAACCACTGCATTTGCATTATTATTCCTCATGTAGTGCAATAGTTTCACTCGTGTGCCAAACCACCTGTTTGTAACGTCAATATTTCAAAAATAATTTCAAAATGCAATAGTAGAAAATGCTGTCAAGAGTCAAGGTAAAGAAATATAAGGGCTTCAAGAAAATAGTCTTCTATGATGACGTGTGTTCTACTTTCCCGTGGAGGGGTCATCTGCACCGCACAAAACCTCTCCAGACCAACCCTGGTCCTGGTCCTGGTCCTGGTCCTGGTCCTGGTCCTCAGGCTGAGCTTCCCCTCGGGCTGAACCAGCCTTGCAGCCAATCACAGCGCTTGCTGTGTCCTTCAAACCTGAACTCAGTCTCAGTCCACTTCAGAATAAAGCACTGCGATTCAAAATCACAGTAATGACTCATTTTTCAGCGCGGATGGAGCATCTTCACCTTTTGTTTCCGTCTTCATGAATGACACTCAAACAGAAGAAAAAAAAAAAAAACATACCAAGTAGTTAAATCCAAACTACATAGAGCACTTTAGTAGCTTTTCTTTGCTATGAAATAAATAACCTGGCTGGGGTCATGTTGGATATGAATTTTTCTTGTAACGTCATTGTTTGGAGTTGGGATATTTATGGTAAATTTAATAAAGTTAATATTGAGAACTCAAATTAAAAGCCTTTTGAAAGTCCCAGTGAAACGGAAGTTGAGAGCGTCTTTCCTCCTCCAGCGCCATGGAGGCCGGTGGACACACACCTCTCTTTCGCCTGTCACTTAAAGTTGCACATTGATTGATGGGTGATGTCATAGTATTATTGGTGATGTCATAGTATTATTGGTTTAAATTGCTCGGTTCTAGCTTGAGTAAGTATACTGCGTATTTTGTTTCACAGGAAGAAAAGATGAATGGATTACAACAAGTCTCAATCTGCATATATACAGCCTGAGTAGGTAACCCCTATATTTCCATGTGATTCCTGCCATTTCCCTTTAATTCACGTCGATTACCTCGAATATAACCGCATATTCTTCTAGTCCTGTCACGTTTACGCTTCCCGTCCATTCATTTCCAGCCCATAAACACCCCTCATGTAGGGCTTGGGTTGAGTTGGTCTCTCCTTGTGATGAAGTGTCCCTGCTGGACAGCAAACCTGCAGCCAAAAGTGCCCCCCTGCTTTGTTTCTGTCCAATAATTACTTTTATTCTGCAGAATACGCGTGTTTGAGTCCCAGTTCTCAAGTGTTCTTGGCTGCGAACAGGTGTGTCGGTTTCTCCACCTGCGTCTTCACCGGCCTGCTTTGTGGAAGTTTTACCGGCTGGCGGCAACATTTTCTTTGACCTTGGATTCGCCCCCCCGAGGGCCTCCCAGATGACGGAGCGCTGTCCAACCCATTGATTAAAGACACGGAGAGAGACGTCTCTTGCTGTCACGGTATTGACCCGGCTCTCGCGCCCACAAGACGGCAGATGATGGAGGGAGGAGATGTTGGCTCATTAAACGGAGCTCGAGGTCGTACCGGGGTTAGAAGACTTCATCCGAGGGAAGAGAAAGAACCCCCCGCCCTAAAAAAAAGAAAAGAAATGATTGCTGATGACTGGTTACATGGAGCCACCGGTGTCGCTGATTAACCGTTCAAGCACTCTAACGTAACGTGTCAGTGTTCTCCACTAAAGCTATAATTGTGTGAAAGAAAAGCTTCAGTCTCTTTCTTTTTGGACACTGAATAATGCATTTATGAGTGAGCATGAATAATGAACGGCGTGCATAATTCAAAGCTACAGACACAATAGTTAAACGTTTTTAAACGGTGTTTCTGTCAATGGAGTATGAGGAGCACATACACCGGTTTCTTTTCCCATCGAGCTCCCTGATTTAAGGGGTTGGTGAATTGTCGGGTTTGATGGGACAGTGGACAGACTGACTCATTCATAGTTTGGGTGGACGCGTGAATCACGTGTGATTTATGTCGATCAGCGAGGTAAAACCACTGTTCTCTAACTGTAGTCTGGCGGCTTTGAGGAGAACATATACATTGTATTTTTTGTACGTTTAATACATTATAAGAATTGTCCAGATCTGTGTTGAATTTAATAGCGTTATATTTGTATTTTAAGAGACTACTTGTATTTAAAGAGTTGATTTTTTTTTTTGTGGGTGAGAAAATATATATCCTTCAAACGAGACATTTCTGTTATGTAAATGAGAATCTTTTGCAATGTTTTCTTCTGCACATTTGTTCACCGGTTCACAATAATTTGCCAAGCGATCATATCGGTTGTTGTCGCTGCTGTAAAAAGTATTGTAGGACCGTGCAGGCGGGGAACCATGTGGTGCAGGAGAGTTAAATCAATCAGAATTCAGATGCACCTGCTACAGGAGGCAATAATAAGTCCTTTCTTTTAAACATTTTCCAAAATTCTGCGTCATCTCTTCCAGTTCAAGGTTCCGTTTGGGTCTTCAGAACTCTTCAGGATTCTGGGAGGGCCGATGGTATTTGTAGCCAGTAGGTGGCGCTATGCTTGAGTCAATATAATGCGTAGGCAAGCGAGGAGTTTGGACTCTTGTCAAACATCAGAGATTTGGGGTCGATTGGACAATACACACTCAAGCTACAAAAACTCCTCGTTGTCATGGCGAAATTTGCTTTTTCTGCCCCCCACGCCACAGCAACAAAGGTCTGAAGATTGTACCAAACAAACTTTGAGGAAAACCTGACGTGTGCCTAATACCGTACCTCCGGGGGACTGCAGGCATCTGTCAATTCACCTCGGTTTTTAAATGCCATCTTTATTTTTTTATTTTTTTTTATTTTCACAATGCAGTTCTCTCTGCCGCCAGGTACCATCGCCGGGGAAACCAAGTGCTCGATTTATGGGACTAAGAAAGTGAATCAACCTTGGCACAACCAAAACAGGAAGAGGAGGATAGCGCTTCTGCGCGGTGGTTTTCTATCCTGCCAACGAGTATCCGTGTAATGTCTCCGCAGTTATCTATGAATGTTGTAGAAATGGCAACTGGTGGAACAACCGGTGGAACAACTGGTGGAACAACCACAACTGGTGGAACAACCACAACTGGTGGAACAACCACAACCGGTGGAACAACCACAACCGGTGGGACAACCGGTGGGACAACCGGTAGGACAACCGGTGGAAGAACCGGTGGAAGAACCGGTGGGACAACCACAACCGGTGGAACTGGAAAACTAAATGCCGTGGTCCTGTGTTGATGGTGGTTGCTAGGCGGAAAATAATCAAATTGTGTTTAAGACAGTGGAGTCAACAATAATACCAGTTGGAATACCGCGACAGCTAAATAAGCTAAAGGCGCTAAATAACAAATTCTGAGCAAGTTTGTGATTGAGGGATCGCCTCCACACAGCTCATGGCACATGGCGAAGGATGAGCCGACAGCTAGGAGCTAACAGAGCTAACAGTGTAAACAGAGCTAACAGTACTGACATGAGGGGGGGCCGGAGGCTGGGTGGGACCTCCAGGTAACAAGGTGAGCGGCTACTTTACTGAGCCAACAGCTGTTTTCTTCTGTATTAAACCTTTTTTAAAGAGTAACATTGTTCCAGCAGATGATCAGCATCTCATCTTCCAGGGGGAACAGAAATGCCCTCAATAGTGAACTAGGTGTGTTGTTGTATGTCAACCAAGCAAAGTGGATGTGAAAATGGATGCAATAAAATTAGCAGGGGAAAACATTCATCCTATTCAATAACAAAGCCCACAGAGGCATAAATCCATACACGTACTGCCGTACTATATGATGTCTTCCGCTTCCCTCCATGCACCGAAAGGAGGCATGGAAAAGCTGGCTTCAAACGCCATTATCTTCATGCTTCCATTGCCCGTGTAAATGTATGTAACGAGGTGATCCGCCAATTCGTACTCCAAAAAACTACCGATGTAGTAGCTTTCTCCCACTTCAGCTGAGCAAACCGCAGGAGATGAGAGGAGGGGGGTGGGGGTGGCGGGGTGGGGGGTCAGAGGGCAGCGCCGGATGTGCTGCGACTACCAATGTGAATTGTCAGTCCCTCTCCCAGACAGAGGAATAACAAATGGCCCCTTGAGTGTCCTGACAAGCGGTGGCGGCAGCGGCACACTCGGGTTCACTCGCCGTCCGCGGAGAATTATGCATGAGAAGGAGCAGCCCACTCCCCCCCCCCCCCGCTACCTGGGAAAATGTATCTCGTCGAGTGCTCAAAGACATTTGGACAAGAGTATCTTATATATTTCATCGCAGCACCAACGTCAAGTCATAAATATGGAAGGGTTGACGTTGTTTACCTTCGGCCTGAAAGCCGAACACCGGCTCATTATTTATGTGGCGGCGGGTCAGCAGAGAGGGGGAACTCTTGTTTATCTAGTTCAACACGTTAGTCCCTTCACATTCCTAAACTCAGTTTCACTCACAACTGTCCAATCACATTTTTTAAGTTCTAAACTTTCACACCGCCAAGTGTGCAAAGCTGTGCAGAAAAAGTTTAGCTGACTCACTTCCCGTCAGCGTGCTGCAGTGTGCACTAATACCGCCTCTCAGAGCTGCTAGCATTACTCTCTAGTGATGTTTATTTCTGATTATTATTTGTGTTTCATTCCATTACAGGCTACATTACACACGTCTTACCGTTCAGCAATGAGGCTGAGGTAATGCTTATCAATATATTTTTCTATGAAAGGTTATTATGTTATTGTTGTTGCTGATATTTTATTTATTTTGTTAGTGCAAACAAATTCAATTCTAACTGGATACATACATGTTGTAATGTGCGTACATTGAATTGAAGGAACATTGGAGTAGATGTCAGTACTGTTCAGGTTGATGTCCCTGGGACTGGAACGATCTGGCTGCCAGGATGCAGAAGGTCAAGTTACACAGTGACCAGAATGAAAAGACTCCGGCAACATGCACTCGTGTTGCGGGGGTGGGTTAATAACCTTACGAGCTCTTGCTGTGGCTTTCTGTCAGTCGTGCTCATCGCTCACAGAAGAGGTCTATGGTTATCGCTGCATGGATTTGATTCTGAGCATCAGCGCCTCGCAGTAATGCTGATTGAAACCACTTTTACCAAGCCTCAATTGCCTCAATTGCCTTATTTCTCAGCATAAACCCGCTGAAGTGTTATGGAAATTTACAAGCTAACCAAGCCTCCTTAGCAACATCATCTCTGTATTTAGCAGATACTATCACATACTATAACATTGTGCTCGGCAGAGGACACTGTTTACGGGGAGAAAGCTGAGGTTTGGCCTAACCGGGTGCACCAAAGGCGAGGTCGCAGTCGCCGCTTGTCGAGAGCGTGCGCGTGCACAGAATGCTGATCATTTAAAAATGAAGGGGGTCAGGGAAGAAAATGCATTATGAATAATGTGTGAGGAAGTACGCTCATTTGGCAAGATTGTGGCGCTGGAGGGAAAGGTCTATTGGTTTCGCGTACATGGACACATTTTGGACCCGGTTATTTTTGTGTCGCTCAGAGGATTACTGTTTGTGGTGGATGAACACATTCAAATGCATCCACGTGACTATGCAAGTGACATAGTACTAAATATCCAAAAGGTTGGACTGAATGTTACGAGATTTACGTTCCATCACTTTGTCAGATTGATGGGGAAAAAAATGTCCCGGCTGTAACATGAGCGCACGGGGTTGAAATGACTCCACAGCTGGATCGTATTCTTTTTTCCTACTTTATTTATGTATTCCTTTTGTAAATCTGTCGTACCCACATTGAGCCCCGTGGTATTTGAAGTGTGGATTCACACATGTAAACAAGTGACCGTCAGTGTGTAGTTACAGGTTGTGTGAAAGCAGTATTGACGACTAGCGCGTCCACTGAGTAGTCGTAAAAGGATTTGCTGAGCATAACAAGGGGTGACTGTGGGTCAGCGGTCCGTCCTTCAATCAGAGGGCGTCAGCTAAATGAAATGTAATAACAGGAGTATCGTCGTGCTCATTGCAGCTTTTTGTTGTACTGTGTGAAATATTACGCGGTAAAAAATGTCGCTCGAAAGTCATTTCCTGCGACTGCAAACACTTACAGAATTCTTCCAGAGTGGTCACAGGCGGACACACGCACACACACACACACACACACACACACACACACACACACACACACACACACACACACACACACACTTCAGGTTTGTTTGTTGGACTCTTAAAACTTACTCACACACACTCTCCTTTTCCCTTTTCACCCTCTGACTCAATGTCTCTGCACTGGGAAGGACAAGGCTGCTTCTTTGTCTTTCATGTCTTCTACCCACGAGTCAACGTTAACTCAAGTAGCTTGCTGGCTGCTTACAATTAATTAAATGAATTAAAATATATAATACAAACATCGTGTTTCATTTCAGCCGTGCGAGTCGACAGCTGCCGGCCAGAATAGCGAGCTTTTGTCTGCCACCGGCGTCTGAAATCAAGGACCCATTGTTTAAAGAATCGCCATTGTTATGCTAAACCGCATTTGTGCGCTGCGACAACGGTTGACAACGCTTGATAGTCGTAGCAACAGTAACTAAAGCGATGACAGGGCTGAGGAAGTGGTGGTTGCTTCTTTTAACATGCGTGACACGTGGCAGCGATCAGCTGGATTTGTGTCAAACACATGAAGACAAATAAGAAATCAGTCTGGGAATTACTGAAAGAAAAATGGAAGAACCAGGTGTTTGTTCTGGCGTGTGACAGCTCAGTCTGGCCCGCTTGACGTTCCCTAAATAAATCACACAGACTCACATTTAAATGGAGATCATGTAGACACGTGACCAGGGAGTTGTGTTTGCTGAACTTGAGAGCTGTGAAAGCACCATTTAGAGAAATGTCTTCTCCAGTCCACCGGATGGAACAAGATTTTTACTACCGCAATCATTTGTCTGAGGCAGAGATGTCAAAGTCTTCCAGTCAGAATGTCAAAGAAACACTCAAAGAAGCGTCTTTATTTATCGTTGAAGCGGAGCCTGCCGCTGTCTTCAATCAATTTCCAAGTTTAAATGCATCAATCTGGAGCACTTTGAGGTCAGAATGGAGACGTAAGAGCTACGAAGAGTGTTGTGCTCTTGATTGAGTAGATATGAACATGGATGACACAGAAAAGAGTCACGCGCCACAGAGTGTGGTGGAGAAGACGGGTCGAGTGGGTTGACGGTGGCGCTAGGGAACAGAGGGCCCAGTCCGGCTCTTTTCATGCTCCCAGCATTACGCTAATTTTCTCATTTCTTGTCTACACAATGTTGGGTACCCCGCAACCGCATGAACCCCCCCCCCCCCCCCCCCCCCCCCCCCCTTTAAGCTCCTTAACAACGGCCTGAATTGCCACTTTATTTCCCCGACCTTCAGACGCAATAACCCAACATAAATCCGAGATGTTGGCGCCGATGTCTGCAACCAGGTTAAGCTAACAGACGGTCGAGTGGGGTTTAGCCTACCAAGCAAAACAATTAAAATAATGTACTGTGTGGGAAATATGCCATTATGAGCCAAATGCTCTCATGATCGGAACTTCTTCACAGCTTTACACACGTAAACTCTCCCGTACGCTAAAGTCCGTATCAGTGGCTTAATTGTTCAATAATTATGCATCAAAAATAATATCTTAAACTGAAATTAATCTGTTTTCATGTTTGCTGATAGCGGCGGACCTGCTAACGGAGTAGTCTGACTTGAGGGCCATCCCTGCAGTCCCGACGCGAGCATGACTAAGAACCAATAAGTGATACAGGAGCAGCTGATTCGGTGTATTATAATAAAGAACGCACGGCTCCGTTATGGTGTCCCGTGAGAGGTGAGGCTTATTGACTTGATGATTCAACCCTGTATGGATTTGACAAATTGGATAACATGATGAACCAGGAAGGAAGAAAAAAGAAAAGTTTGAGGCGAAAGCAATTAGCAGTAAAGAAATTTTAAAAAAAAGGTAGAAGGGGAGGAGGTAAACTGAACTTTAACTACGCTCCATTAGAGAACAATGTGTTTCTATTCCTGTAAAGGAGACACGGCGTCATACGGAGCCGAGTGCTGGTGACACAGGGACACACAGGTGGTGGATTCAACGAGGAGCCTGCAAAACATGATTTTTCTTTATTCTTTTCAGTTTTATAAAATTTTATTGAACTGTGGTTAGACGTAGAAATGTCAGAATTAATTTATGCGCTGGTTTGCTCTTTAAAGCAGAAGTGCGACTTCACACCTTACCGCTATTCTTAGACCCGCCCCCCCGTTGGTCACATTCACACCTCGACACTTGTCACTCGTCTTGATGAGCCGTCTGCATACGAATGGGTCCCGCCTCAGGCTGGCATACCCAGGATCCATAAAGTGGAAAGCTGAAGAGGATGAAACAGCTGGCGACGTGCAATAAAAACAACGGTGACGGTGTTTGTCGTATTTTGGGTGGATGCTCCCCTTCCGCTCAATTGGCCTCATTTTTTTACGTTATTGCCGTTGCCATAACATCACGGCATGGCACGAGACTAAAAAATGCCCACGTCGAATGCTTTACAGCCCGGAGCTTTCCATCCAAGTACATACCCGAGGCATATGTATATGCATGCAAATCTATACGCAACTCAAAGTTCTCCGTGATAACTGAGGTTGTTACAATTTGACGCCACCGGTGAACTTCAGTAAAATGTTGATAGTGTGACATTGAATTACGCCTTTGTTATCGTAATATTACGACTTTTCGTTTCCCTAAGATGTTACGACTTTATTCTCGACGGGTCTGTGGGAAATATTGCTGAAACCCGTTGTTCCTTGATCAAAATGCATTATTGGAACATTGACATGACTAGATGTTGCAGTAAAGGTACGTGTGGAGACTTTATGCATTATGGCCCATTATATTTGTATTATTTGAATTATCACCTGGTGCCTGAATGTGTGCTTTCCTTTACATACATTCGTCAAATCAAGCCATCAACGTGGTCAGGTCCATTATGACAACTCTATAAGTCTTTTTTTTCTTGTTTTTTTGCAAAAATCCACAAAATGGCATTACATGAATACTGTTTATGAACTCTTGATAACGTCGTCGTAACTTTGGCCTCTTCTCAAAACGTAACATTCCCTCTCGTTTTGGAACGAGCTCTGTCCATTTAATGTTTTGCCTCAAGGTTTATTTTATTTTATTTTCCTCTTTATCCTCCTCCTTGGATGCGTGCTGACGATCTGGCACCTGGTCGCTAAGTTATCGACAACACCCATAAACGTCCCGAAACACCGCAAAATGAAAAGAATAAAACATCTTTCTGCAGAAACAGACAGCGCCACACACTTCTCATGGGTCATAAGTGATGATTGAGAGGGATTCTTTTTGTAATGACTCTATATAGTTTTTAAGAGAAACCCTATTTAAATTTTGTGTTTTCATCCAAATTCAACAGAACGAAGGAAATGAAGTGTTTTCACACACAAAATGGTCCCCGGCGATGTTAAAATAAACAAAGCGACACCCTTGCGTTCTTATCGACCACCATTTTCACATATTCATAGCCAGCTTTATGCATACCGCCCCGGGAAGATCACTGACGGTAACGGAGCCTGACAATCAAAAACATTCAGCTATTTCATTAATCCCCAACAGTTTCTCTCACAGAACATATGCTCAAATCTAATACAATTAGAATAGAACCAGCTCTCCAAATAAGTCGCGGCGAAACGTGCCTTTCATATCACATTAACGGCGGTGCAGCCGGGCGAAGCGCCGGCGCCACCGCTGATTAGAATGGTGTCTTTCCACATGAGCGCGACGGGAAGGGCACGCCGGCAGCTTCCCTAAGCGCTCTGTGCACCGTCGCGTGGGATTACGGGGATGAACTTTTTGCTCCGGATGAATATTGAGGTGAATCAATTTTCCATTTCTTCTTTTTAGGACTTGGCGGCACGAGCCCCTGGGACAGGAGTAAGGCGTCTTAAAAAGCAGACGCTGAACCCCCCCCCTCTGCGCTCATTAGTTCGAACTAAATTAGAGAAATGCAGCTATCATGTTCTGCCTGTAAAGTGTGGGGGGGGTGAATGACAAACAAACAAGTCAACATTCGGTGGTGGGACAGGGGGGGATCAAGAGTGGGATAGATACTTATTGGAGATTTGAATACTGAAAACAGAAGGTCCATTCCACGTGTGTGTGTGTGTGTGTGAGGTCAAGCGCATCACCTATGGGTCATCTGGTTTCACGTGCAAAGTTCCATACACTTAGATAGTCCATAACATTTTCCATAATTTTGGCATTCAATTGTCCTTCGCTGGTGAAAATAAAAATCCAAAGCGTAGGTTAAAAGTTAATCCCAGGTTAACATTGTTGTCCTGTCGTTAAGTTAGCACTGTTTATACCGTTGGCGCTGTTTGTACCATTAGCGCTGTTTGTACCGTTAGCGCTGTTTGTACCGTTAGCGCTGTTTGTACCGTTAACGCTGTTTGTACCGTTAACGCTGTTTGTACCGTTAACGCTGTTTGTACCATTAGCGCTGTTTGTACCGTTAGCGCTGTTTGTACCGTTAACGCTGTTTGTACCGTTAGCGCTGTTTCTACCATTAGCGCTGTTTGTACCGTTAGCGCTGTTTGCACCGTTAGCGATGTTTGTACCGTTAGCGCTGTTTGCACCATTAGCGCTGTTTGTACCGTTAGCGCTGTTTGTACTGTTAACGCTGTTTGTACCGTTAGCGCTGTTTCTACCATTAGCGCTGTTTGCACCATTAATGCTGTTAGCTGCAAGCCGCCGGCTCAGCCGTCGCCATGTTGAGAGATGCTGAGAGCCAAATTACAATCTTGTATTCAGCACCTTTTTAAAGCGATTTTCTTCCAAATCACAAAATGACAAAGAAAATCAGCAAAGCTCTCATAAACGTGAAGCTGGAATTTGAGAAT
The DNA here is from genome assembly GCF_009769545.1 of Cyclopterus lumpus. Lineage (NCBI taxonomy): Eukaryota > Metazoa > Chordata > Actinopteri > Perciformes > Cyclopteridae > Cyclopterus > Cyclopterus lumpus. The sequence goes on from NC_046987.1 coordinate 4,925,156, forward strand.
CTTTGACATTTGTGCTTAAAAAAACTGATTTTTATTATTTTTCTGACGACCGATTAATCGCTTCATTTATTCACACCATGGGTCTAAGTCCCAAATCCATGGAGTGTGCGTTTCCCCACAATGCAAAGCAAGAGAAGGTATTTGAGTACATTTTATACACAAATGGAAAACACATTAAATGGGAAACACAGTACAGCGAGGTGGGGGGACGGGGGCTCGTGGTAAAAGACAGTCCTAGATCTATTCTGGTCATTGGGAGATTTATGGACAAGCCGCTGTAATCTAAGCTCCATGAAACAGTAAGTGTGACCTTGGACGATGTCAGCAGCATTCTGAATAAACTTAAGTTGCCCTGAGGTTGGATTTTTCTTTTAGAAGCCTTGAGAAAAGACTGTTCCAGTGGTGTGCCTGGACATGCTTCCTGTGCTTATGGCCACGTTTCTAATAGACTTTGTTATTGTTGTTATTGTTATTGATTTAAAGCAACTCACAGTAGACCCTCAAAGGTGTCTAATCCACCTCACGCATGTGTCAGTATTGTGGTTGTCCAACCTGTTGTTGTCTTGTTGTTGTTACCTTAGCTAGGTTGAGGAAAACCATCATGGTTGGGCTTCAATTAAGACCTAAACTAAATAAAACATAAACAAAGTAACATAAAATAAACGTCAAAAACATAACTTTCAAAATAACTCACATACACAGGTCTCCTGGTTGAAAGTCCTGCGTTTGTTTGACCCAGTAGTCTTTCTCTCTTTTTATGTAAACTGTTATTTTATTCATACACGGGTACGAGTTTACATTGCAGTCAGCACAGAGTGCACGGGATAAAATAACACTCAAAAAGCAACAATGGCGCTCGTTATGCGCACCAAATGACTTCCAAAATGTCACTCATACGCCATTTGGTGGGACCGGACATGGTTGTCTGTCAGAACCGGTCACATATTGACTGGCCATCCAGCCACATTTATAATAAGCAATGTGATCTGTTCATAAAGCCCTGATATGAAATCCACAGACCCTGCTATGACGTCTAATCTCTTGGCGCTTTCAGTATCAAAGTGTAAAAGTTGGCTGCTTAAACCTTCCACTTAATACTTACTTAGCTCCCCAGAGCTATTGGGAACCCAAACTCAGGGAGCAGATAAGCGCTCTGTCCGCCCGAACTGTGACTTTTGACATGAAACAGCTTTATTCAAGGTTTTTACTTCAGCAGGTCCGTTTGTGGAGGAGGACCTCCTCCAGCGGTGAAAACCTCCTGAACGATGAACACTGAAGGAAACCTAACAGGAAGGAAGCTCGACTGTGAAGGCGGTTCAGATTTGACAACGGCAGTTTAATTGATTCATGTTTTGGCAAAAAAAATAATCTGGAAATATATATAGTTTTTTTCTTCTCAGAGTTTGGAATATCTTTTTTTTTTTTTTTATAATCGAGGGGGTGTACTTTCTCTGATGACTCCGTGCTGATTTCACACGCTGTGCAATACCTGAATGAACTGACCTTCATTCTTTTCTTAAAAAAAGAAAGAAGATAGGCAGTTTTTCTTAGTTTAGGGAACAGCTGACATTTGGGAGATACAATCTTCTCACTGCGCTCATCCTTATGCAACATGCACGTCAGGTCCCAGATAAAGAGCTCCCGTCGGGCCGAGCCATCCAATCACGTAATTGCGGTTTCATTCATTTGGGATGCATGTGTGATGGAGCATGAGGGCAGAGAGCGGACTGAGCGATGGGACCCTCTTGTATTTAAACAAGAGCTTAGGCATGTTGAAAAATGAATCAGAGGGGCGCCGGCCTGTGGGTCAGGATGAAGTCATATAAACGAACGGCTCCGCGCTGCCATGTTTGATTTAAGTTCAGGCCAAAGTGAGCCCATTAAATAAACCTCTGTTGAACGAGGCAAAAAGGAGCCCTCATTTAACCACAACGCGCTAATGGGCTTAGGCGCCGGGCCCGGAGGTGAGTTATGCATTCACGGCAGGCTCCGCAGCTGCTTTGCTGGCTTTAGGCGAGACCTGCACACCGAGTTTGACAAGCCCCTCATGTAGAGCGGCAGGAGCAGAGAAGTAAGCCTCTCAACGCTCATCCCGGCTTCGCTACCCGGAACCTTCTGGATCACAACAACAGCAAGTAGAACAGGAAGGGGCTGATATGGAGATCAGCTCCCTGGGAGGTTAAGAGGCGGGGGCATCCGCATCCACTGCTCTGCATCCGCGTTGGGGGGAGGGGCGGGGCTCGTGGAAGCCAAACTGCAGCAAACTATTTCTAAGTGTCAGACATGAAGGGGTCTCTCAGGACGGTGGGATGCAGACAGCGGCGTCGGGGGGGGGGGGGGGGGGGGGGGAGGGGGGGGGGGTGACAAGCGCTGTACTGACAGGGACGGGGAGGCAGACTGTGCATGCTCAGTGAACTGCAGCTCCGTTTGTTCTCTGTAATCACGACACTAGAAGTTTGGAGTCGTTCTTTAACTCTGGAAGTTGACGAGGGCTTGCTTTCGTGCTCATAGATGCATCATATCATACGTACAAGGCTGCAATGACACATTGAACCAGGAAATGTTGACGTTAACTGCAACAAATCATGCTAAACACATCCAAACCTGGGGAAATTAATGCAGCGGGATGGATTAAAAGGCCTTTACACACTTTCACACAGAACGCAAATATTAGCGGTCCAAAACGCAAAGTACCTCTCCTCGACCAAATACACAAAGAAATCCCCACTTTCACGGCTCTTTAAGGGGAAAGCATTGTTTTCAAGTTGATAGGCAGTTAAACTCAATGTTTTGGCTTTTTTAGCACGGCATAACAGACCACCTCGCTTCCCTCGATGAGTATTGATGCAAACAGGTGCTCGTGAATATGCACGATGCAGTCAAATCCGCCCAAACTAACAGCAGACCACTTCCTCACCTTCCGACCTGTCCGTCAGCGACAGGTGCAGTCACCGCCGCTCTGTTCCCAAAAGCAGATTTATGCACTGTGTGTGTGTGTGTGTGTGTGTGTGTGTGCGCACAAATTGAACACATTTTTTTTGTGGCGCCGTTCTAACTGACCTCAAGGCTCTGGAATTTAGTATGAAATGATCACAAATCCATTTGAAGTGGTGGCGAGGTTCCATTCCGAGGCGTCAGCGGTGGAAACCGTAGCGGCTGCCTCTGCAAAAAAAAAAATATTATCAGTTATTGTCCATGTGTGCCTTCACCGCTGTGGCAGCGTCTCCACGAAGGGCGAAGTTTTAAGGCCCATTTAGTCCCCCGGCCCGATGCCACCGGTCCACCTTGTGCTGAGCACTTCCAGAAGTGCCCGTCTCAGTTGAAACCAATGCCCTCCGCGATGACCAACAAAACATCCGTCGCAGCTCCGGACGGGGTGGAGAGAGAGAGAGAGAGAGAGAGAGAGAGAGAGAGAGAGAGAGAGAGAGAGAGAGAGAGAGTGACTCACACAGCCCGGGCACTGTAACTGCGAGGATTGATGAAGTCACGTAAAAGGGAGAGACAGCAGCTGTGCAGAGGAAGCACAGCAGTCAGAGATCTCCACGGGACTCTGGCTAAATGGCACGCGACCCGCCGGTGAGTCACGCGGCGGGCCTCTGACACACTTCTGTAGGCAGCGGTGGCGTCATTTAGTCGGTCAAACACTCCACCGGCGTGTCACACATGGCACGCACGTCCGATGGTCAAGATACACGCGTGTGTCAATATGGTATTAATATTGGACCGAAATCACGAAGTTCTTCTCCTCAGCCCATCCATGTATAATCACAATGGTAATCATAGCTAAATGGGATGAAGCAGGTGCTCTGCATAGTTTTAAATGGTAAATGGACCTGCACTTTTCTACTCTTCCGACCACTCAAACATCATTCACTGATGGGAGGAGCTAAGGTTCCACCTGCACATCAGCAGGAACTAACATTCACACACCATAGTCACAGCTTCTTGCCCAAGGACACATCGACATCGACATGGGGGCTAGCGGAGACGGGGATCGAACCGCCAGATGCTCTGATTGAAGGGCGACCCTGCTCACCACTGAGCCACAGTCGCCCCATTCATTGAGCGTTGCGGTCCAGTCAGGTGGTGCTGGGAAGTGTCCGTTACAACGCCGACCCGACTCTGTCTCGATCCTGCATTCTTTTTCTTCACCTTGAGAGTATGTTTTTCTTCTTCTTGAAATCACAGTTGACCCTTGACATGACTTCACTTCACACGTTAATTACACACCGCACCACCATACAAAGGGGCCCACTCACATATAAGCACGAGTCCTTTGAAAACACATTTCCACTTAGATTAGATAGGAATGTAATCACCGTGGATTTCACAATTACATGTGTAACTACTCTTTGTCCGCAATTTGCAACTTAACATAATTAACACAATGATATACATGACTGAATTCCATCGTGATTTTAATGGTTTTATTAAAGACCCATATATTAGCAAATTGCATTTGCCAGTATAATGTGGTCGTGACCACATTTAAAAAGAACCAGTGTCTGGGGAACCCAGGGGATGCATGAGCAGAAATAAAATGTTTTCATTGGTGTATAATCACCTGGATAAGAGTGATTGTTTCTCCGTTAGCTTGGAACGAGCCCTTCTTATCTGAACAGGGAGCCGGTCCTCTTCATGGAGTCCGCCATGTTGCCCCCGTAGCCCTTGTTGTACTTTACTTAATATAAATAAATATAAGTGAGGATGTGAACGCACTTTCCTTCCATGGCTTAAACACCCACATTATACAGCAAACAGAAGACGTCGCCATGGTAACGCCACACTACAGTAGATCAGCCTCCAACAAGACTGGAATAGATAACTCACAGTTGACATCCCCTTTAACGCGTTAATGTGGAACACAACGTAAACGTCTCTAAGAGCCTAATGAAGCTCCCGGGTCACGGGTTAGGCGTACTGGAAATAAACTGCCACGAATCATTGTTCTCTTGATGGTCCTTGTTGGGGAAAAGTCTAATGTTACCGTGTAGTCGAACACTGAAGGCCGCTTTCCTCACCGGAGCTCTCTTGTCACTGAGAAGAATGTCACGGTGCTGGTTGAGCAAAACTCCCAGGAGCTCTGTGACCTATATAGAAAAGCGGCTAATTTGGATCATAAAACTGCGTTTGCCGGGTGGTCACAACAAAGACTTATTAAACTCCACTTTCTTTAGTTCTGTAAAATAAGCCAAAATGGACACCAGCTTACCCATCTTTCACTTTTCCTCCTGTTCATCACACTGGTGCAAAAATGTCAAATGTAAATCATACATCATGGCATCATGCGGTTGCCATTGTCACTGGACGCATCAGATTGTATTCAAAGGTGGGTCTAAATAAAGTACACCCGCGCGCTCATGAATATTAATGATGGCGTGGGGACTTGGCAGCTTGAGACCACATGCGGTCGGTGATATGTACATTCGCACATGTTGACACGGTGACAGCTGGTATATTTTCATAGTTCTGGCCTGCGCAGTTCAACCCACAAGAGTCTGAAAACATAAGGAAAATAAAAAGCAACATCCCTGGTCAACGTTAGCTTATCATGTCAGACCAAGAAATGTTACTGCAGATGCTAAAGATGTGCATTTTTACATAACCTGGGTATATTGTTGGGGCAATTCAGGGTTGCTTCTCAAACACAACATTATCAGCAAAACATTATCAGCAAATTTGTGAGCAACAGTTGACTATTAATATACAAAGAGTCTTGTGTCTGAGCACATGACCGCCATAAGTCCAATATTCGGGGCGACTGTGGGTCAGTGGTTAGCAGGTCTTTCAAGCAGGGGGTTGGCGGTTCAATCCCTGCCCTAATTGATGTGTCCTTGAGCAAGACTCTTAACCCTGAATTGTTCCCTGTAGCTGTGTATGAATGTAATATGATTGTAAGTTGCTTTGGATAAAAGCGTCAGCTAAATGACATGTAATCCAATATTCACTGCCCTTTTAGCTCAGTTTGGGTCTCCACCAGCTAGCCCTGAAAATGTCTCCTACAAAATGAAGCTCCCATATAACTATAATTATGTTATGAGGAAAACACCATTTCCTTCTGGGGTCGCAATTTTAAATTCGTGAATAATGTTGAAAATGGAAAACAACACAAAAGCAAAACGTAACAAGACTACTTATTTCTGTTCAGCCAACGGACCTAAAAGGTTTGCTTTAGAGAAACGTCATGGTTTTGGTCACATTAAGTATGTTTGTTTATTTAAGTTAGAGACATACATTTTAATCGGTGAACACAAACTTTTGGTTTCACACACATGAGAGCGGTGAGAGTAAAGTATCGGGCCGTAAAAACCCAAACAAGCTAATTGGGTGATCATCCTCTGTGGGTCGGTAACAGCCTCAGAGGAAACAGAATCATTTGGCTCACTGCTTATGTCAAAGATATCGATTAGCACAGCTTCAAAGTGCCCATTTAAAAAAAATTTAAATTGCCAAAGATATATGTTAAATCTACCTGGCTAACAGCACTAAATACATGCCCCTTTTGGGGTTTTGAATTGACCCTGAAGGTCTTTGAACGTGTTTGTGTACAATGTGCTTACAAGGGCCATTTTTTCTAGAGATTTCTCTTGTTATGTAAAAAAATGTAATTCAAAGAATCAGTGGGTAACATAATGCCTTTTAAGCTGTGAGACCATTGAGAAGAGTATTATGGATGTCATAAAAATGCCATTGAATTTTTCACTGGACTACTCTTCTTTTCTCATGTTTTCCTTTCAAAGCCTACAGAGCTGTCTGCATCTTTGTTTCTGGTGTAGACAGCATGAAAAGAAAAGGAAAATACATCTTTTATTTTTCAGCAGACAATCTTTCTGAGCAGCGATGATGGAAAAAAAAGACGGTTCGTGATTACTTACCAGGAAGCTCAATTCTCTTGTCTGATAGCAGGCATTGTTTCACCCAAATACCCTGAAATCACTGTGTTTTGCTGCAACACGGCACGCATAGACAACGCATGTGCACTATCGGCGTGTGCCTCAGCATGACTCAAACCCACTATTTTAAACAGATTGCTAGGGGGAAAAAAGAAAGACGCTTTTTCACATCCTTGGAAAAAGAGCCCACCCAATGAAGACTTCCCCCCTGGTCTTCACACAAAGTTATTTTTGTACAATCTCGCTCGCTACGCCTCCTCCCTCTCTCCCTCTCTCCCTCTCTCCCTCCCTCATCCTCACTCTCCCGCCATGGCTCAGTTTTTATGTCCCTTATCTTGTTGTCTGAGGCCGTCTTCTTCCCTTTAAATCAATTTCCTCCACGGGGATTAATAAAGTTGAATTGAATTGAACACGAGCCGAGGCAGATGCGGAGATGCGAAGGCAGTGTGGCATCTCTTTTCATGTATTGAAATGAAATATAATGTGCTTATCCTAAATGGCTCTGACAGGATTAACCGCGCCGATTTAAGTTTTTTCTTTTACCCCCGAGGGGTAGGGGAGTTCAGCATGAACCCCACCGCCACACACACACACACACACACACACACACACATACACACACACAAACAACCATTGGACCGCAGTTGCCTTGGTTGGGGTGGAGAAAAGCCGGAGAACACACAGCGGCCGCAACTCACTGGTTCACAAGTAATGTTTATGAGTCTGCCCTGCGAGTTCCGGGACCTACCGTGTCTGTCAGCATTGTGCGCTCGCCCCGAACAAAACATGTAACAACACCCTTTGTGTTTAAATGTTTATCCCCGACGACTAACACCAGTTGGTGCCGAGGACGTAATACGTCCCCGTGCGGTGCTGTCACTGCCGGTGGTAAATATGAAGACATCACGCATTGACACCGGCAAGCCACAGGCCTCCTGGTGTGCATTGGCAGACATCCCATCAAATACATACCACACACAAGAGGCATATTTTCTCTATATTCTTTTCTCCAGCAGCTGGTCCCCCCGACCCCCCCCCCCCCCCCCCCTACACCGGCCAGAAGGGACAAAAAAACGTCCCCGGCCACAAAAGACAGGGCTGCTGCCGTAACCGGCCGACACCTCGGCTCACATCAAAGATTGCATCTCCTTCCTGAACGACTGTTTTGGTCCCCAGCCGGTTGTTGCGAGGGGAGGGGGGGGGGGCATGACTTGATCACAGAGATGTGGTGGATAGTGTGATGTGGCTAAACTGCTGACAGGAGCGCTCTATGGCAGATGGGAGCTTTTGATTCCGGGCCAAACGTGTTTCCTCGCTTCGCAAAGGAGCTCAATGCTGTTGATATAAATGTATAAAATACATTCATATAAATGTATCAACTGAAAAAAAAGAGGAAAAAAACTCTGTTTCACTAAAATGGGTTTGAAAGGAAACGGTTGTTTTACTAATAAAATATCACAACCTCACGCGCTACATTCTGTACGAGCTCCCGAGCTCATCTTTAATTCATCCCTACAGCTGCGTAACCTTAGCTGTGATCCCAATTTACATTTTAAATGACAATCCTTAATACTAACTAAAGAGGCTACTGTATGCTGGTAGGGAATTCCCTTCGGTGCTGCACATAAAGAAGGCAAACAATCGTAGATTTCCTCGAGGGAGCGGAGTAGTTTGCACCATCTTGCTCTTCATTTTACGTCTTAGGTCACACTGAGCCTGAGTTAACAAATACAAAAGAGACACACTCGGATAGTCATAACCGAGGGAGGCCATTTTGTTTTCGGTTCGATGCCCCTTGAAATGACAAAGCTGCAGTATTGTTAACTTGTCTGAGTCAAAGCTGTCGCTTTGTTTGCTCAAGGCGAAGAGTCACTGAGCGTGGTGTGAAGTAAAGCTCACCCTGTAGACGTGTGTACAAGAAATGGACGTAGTTGTCGTGGTGTCCCCCATCGGTTTGTGGACCCGTGCGTTTCGAAGCCTCGAAACTGGGCAATTTGTCCGTCGCCATCTTGAATTTTGGCAACCGGTGACCAGAAGTGACCATATTAGGACGGAGGAGGGGTGACGTAGTGACGCCGTACACGGCTCTGGTAGCGGCAGCCACCTGTCAATCACTGTAAGCTCGCTCTAAAGCATACTCGGCTTTCTATTCTGTTTGTTTGACTCTAAATGGACCATAATTTACTAAATGAACATCCTGCTGTATTGAAGAAGATTTGAAACTAGAGATTGAGACCGTAAACTCATAAATCAAAACAGAAGTAGAGTCATTTTCTCATAGACTTCTATACAATCAGACTTCTTTTTTTGCAACCAGAGGAGTCGCCCCCTGCTGGTCAGTAGAGAGAATGCAGGTTTTAAGACACTTGGCTTTACTGAGCAGAAGCGGAGGTTGCCGCCTGAGCTCACCTTATATTTATTTCCCACTGAAAGCGAGTGACTTGCTTCTCCTATCTGACAGCACCTGATGCGGGTCAAAACACTTGCACCTTTCCATGTAGCCGCTCCCCGGAATGGCACCACTCTGCTGCCTCGAGTGCTTCTTCCGTCTGCACGGCGGTCCTGTGCGTGCTTTGAGCAGTCAATGTGCGCTGCACTAAGACGATGGGAGATGGGAGATTCCCTGGCAGCAGGAAATACGCCCCCGGGCACCTTTTCCATCCTACTTTAGTTTTCCGGCCTCATCGAAAGACCGTTATTAATTAATTATTATTAATACATCAAAATATACGACAACACAACAAAGAAACTCATTTGTGACCATTGTTCGTAGATCAGCTGCTGTTTGGTTACATTGTCGGTAGCTGGAGAAGGCGACCGTAAATTCAATGTACCGTCACTAAGATTATAAAAACTGAAGACACTCAATACTTTATGTCCCTTCAAAAACGGTGTAGAGTACAACAGCTGCACGCATGGACGGACACACACACACACACACACACACACACACACACACACACTTTGTGGCCTCGGAGACCAAGCTCATAGTGATGAATGTCTTTCAAGAGAGAGATTTTCATCAACCCTGGAACAAACACACACGTGCACACACACACACACACACACACACACACACACACACACACACACACACACACACACACACACACACACACATACAGTGGGCCACTAGTCACACATCCAGTTGCCTCTGAGTGGCCATCGAGGGTCCTCGTCGGGCCACTCAGAGGCCACATGGCTGCATTTGCTCTTCATCTGTTCCAGACTTTATGACATTTACTAGCCACAGTTGCTGTTGCAAATGATTATGTTGGTCAGCTTTGGCGGCCGCACAAAAAGCTGTAACACACTGACGTATCCTCACCCTGTAAATTTGCTATGGCTGACGTGTTGGCAATCAGTGGCCTATTTACACATCCAGCGAGGCCCCGGAGCCATTAGCAAACCTCATTAGCGGTTATCTGAAGCTGCGTTTGGGGCCACCTGACTATTGTAAATGACCAACTTCACAAAGAATGAATTGTGCACCACAATCGCTATCTGCCCCGTTTCAAGGTCCCAATTTGCAGAAGATGTTGCGCATCATGATATTACTGCACATACAAGTCCATAAAGCTTTGTCCTTTGTTTTTGCATCCCATAGCAATTATCCACGGGGCGAACATTAATGTTAATGTTCCACAGTTGGCGGCACAAGGTCAAGGATTTTAATATCCCAGTCGGTCAGGCACACCTGACTCTAAAATATGGATGAATGTATGAATTGGAGGAAAAGAAAAATGATCATTCAATGCTGCCATGATCACCTTTTTGAGCGGAAGGGAATGAATGAATCCAAGCACCTTTACACGTAGTAACTTGATCCATTGCAACGTTGATTACAGCAGGTTTAAAGCAAAGGGTTTACATTCTGGGAAAAACACGCTTATTCGCTTTCATGCCGAAAGTTATGAGAAGATAACCAGACCACGCTAATTACGTGAACACCGCGTGTCGATGCATCGACTTTGTTTGAAAATCGCGTGGTGCAAAAAGTACACGCCGCATTTACGATCTCGATTAGGATTTTGAATGGTAGATATGAACAGGGAATACTGTATTTAATATTTGGAATACTGTATCATAGTTTGATATGTACTTATGACTCCAACCAGATCGGAGACGAAGGTATGACATTTCTTTGGACAGTAATGCGCCTCAATTGTTGTCTGGAAAACAGGCCCCACTTATTGGTTCGAGGCCCAATGGAAAGGCATCTACTGGAGTTTTTTGTCAACTTTTTTCTCTGCCCCTCGTACAAAGAAGCACCAGACGGCCCTGAGGCGCAAGACGGCATTAAGACTTTCATTATGCGATTGATTACCCACTGAAAGCAGTGTTTGTAGTATATGCTTCAGAGCTAATGAGGAGAGTCGGGCAAATTTGGAGGCTTTGAAGTGAGGAGCTGAGGCCCAAGCGGTCGGCTTTCACACCCAACCGGCTGATTAAAGTGCATTATCTGCCGTGATTGGTCCAACTCTGGCCCCCCCCCCACCCCCCGTTCCTGCTCTTGGAGAGAGTGACAGCTGAAAGCAGAGGCTTGATGAACGACGGGGGGAATCAGAAACAAACAGCACTGCGGAGACGCGGCGACAGGACGTTCGGGGGAAATTGGACGCCCTCCTCACGTACTGCGTGATGGTCCCGTCTCAAGGATGAAGCCGTTTGGACTGACACGGTGTCACACACAGCCAAGGGGGTGACAGGTCGGCGCTACGTGGAGGGGAAGACCTGATCTCGAACATTTCCTCTACGCAAGAAAACCTCGAGGTTGTTTCACACATACAAATGGCCTTCCCACTCAGCTCTTGCTTCACGAAAAGAAAGGATTCAACTTTTTTTTCCTTCCTTCCCCGACTTGAGTCACCGCCATGTTAATATCCTCCCACGATTGCCTCGAGTGTCGTAAAAAAAAAAAAAAAGCGCCGCCGTGGCGTTGATTGGGAAAATCATTAAGGAACTAATGAACACGACGTGTCGATGAATCCAGCGTTGCGTTCCACTCGCGTCTCCTGTGGCGGCGGAGACGGCAAGCAGAAGGCAAATATATAATGGCGCAGAGAGCCGACACGGGAGGATGCAATTACAGCAACCAATCGACAAAGCGAGGAGCATTTGTAAGCGTTGAGGCCTAATTGTGCGGAGGGTAATTAGATGGGCGCGGCAACGTCACCGTGTTTGATGCGGCGGAGGAAATTACACCGCATTCGCAACTCTCCCAACGAGCCCCGACTCGCCGGAGTCATTACTTGGCCCGCGGTTCCAATTGAAAGCGTATTTTCTTGCCCAGCGAGGGAGTCCTTCAGCGAGTCCCGAAAAGTGATTGTTACTTGGATTTGATTGGGCAGTCGGCTCCTGGGTCTCCAACGGGAAACCAAATATGAGTTAATGTGGATGCAGCAACCACAACAGCTGAATAATATGAAAACACCCTGAAGCTGCAGTGCCCTCTAATGAGCACTAGACGCTGGATCCAGACTATATTGAACAAAGTCAATCAAATTTCCAGCAAATAAATATGGTCTGAAGCTGACTTCACTTGGTCGGCTTGTGGCTCGTCTCACTCCAGCTAGACACTGGCTTTATACCTTATAATAACCATAAATAATAAATAAATCTTACAATCTGCTATTATATAATGTATCAGTTCATGATTTCATATCACAGAAGCAATTCTAAAATGACATTAAGCATTATTAATAATTAGTGAAGATGATAAAATATGATTTTATTGTTTAACAGTAAAATAAAAAAACTGTTAGCTACACATTATTTTCAGAAGCAATTCTAAAATGGCATTAAGCAGTATTAATAATTACTAAAGATTAGAAAATATGGGCTAAACAGGTAATGTACTTTTCAAATTCGCTGCTGAAAAGAATATGCTATTTAATTTAGATTCAACATGTCGAATATGACATTCTTACCACTCTCAACCAAATACATGTTTGATACGGTGGGATAACCATCGGTGGAGGATCTGCCATGATGTTTGCACATTCATATTATTATTCAGGCAGGACCGTGCTTGTCCTAGACTTCAACCTCTCCATGTTTCTTGATTAGTGTTGGTGAGAGGCTTAGAGGCCAACATGACTGGAGACTATCTTGTGAAACTTGTGAAGCAAAGTCTTGAACCTTTAGGGGAGAATCTAGCTTTGTGTTCTGCTCCAGTCTCGTGAGCGCCATATCTCCGGAACGTCTGCTGGTAAAATCTTCAAATGTGGCACCGCCGTCCACTGACTGACTGCACTGATGAACTGATTAGAAATCGGTGGTCACATCTGTCCCCATTCACGTGAACCGTGATACCTCCGGATCCACTCGGACCCAAGGATGCACTGGTTAGAATTTGGTGAAAGGTCCCTGTGACCTCCCAAAAACTCAAGCCTCGTGAATGAATATGCTAATTATGACAATTTCACACAGATGTCTAATGGGATAACATGATGAAGGGGGTGGGGGGGGGGGGGGGGGCATTTGGGACATGACGTGGCCGGAAGCTGCAACTTGACTGGTTGGCGGAGGCCCACAACCGCAATGTGGTCACTTTTATTGACAGTTGCATCATTTTAGAGTTGGCTGTCCATTTATTGGGTGTGTTTGAGGCTCATTTATGTATGTATGAATGTGTATATATATATATATATATATATATATATATATATATATATATATATATATATTAGTGCTGGGCAAAGATGAAAAGATTTAATCGATTAATCGCATGATTTTTCTGTGATTAGCAGTGATTAATCGCATTATGCGTAATATTCAATAATGAATTAAAAACACTTTTATTTTTGAAAGTAATGTTATCAGAACAATATAACAGGCACTCTCGGAGCAACAGCAAGTTAACATAAAGAATATAAATCTTTTTTCTTGTTTTTTTGAACAGGTACCAGAAGAAACATTTGTCTTTTATCAGGGAACAGCATTACAGTGTATGTTCAGTAGTTATGGTCCCTGTTAGAGTGACGTTAAGTGGTCTAGCACTAAAGAAAGTACACAGCTGGAATTTACTGTGCAGGAGACCTTTAAGCCTTGAGTGATGCATGTTGGGCGGTTACACAATGACAAAATTCACTTTTAACATCCACTTTTTGACTTTTTGTATCCATTCCTTTGTCCATGTTCAATGTGCTGCTGCTCTAATTCAGCAGCACTTGCTGGACTGTGTTTGAAGTGGCCCACAACTGTTACTGCATTTAGCCAGGACTTTGTCAAACGCTCTGTTCTGAGACGCCGTGACAGAGCGCTGGAGTTTAGGGGGCGTGTCCACACGGCAGAAGTCTCTCAGCAGCATCATATCTCATGCGCTATCCGTGGTTAAGTGTGCTGACTTTATTGTAAACGGTCCACTGCTGTGCAACATGAATACAATGTTCCGCGCACCTTTCTGCAACATGTCTGTCTTCTGTTTTCATGACAGTCAAAGCAGTTGAATGCAGCTCCCAGTTCATCACTATAATGAACCCAGCGATGTCCAGTCGTCTCCAGTGAGAGCAACAGTCCTTTTCATACAAGTTGTGTATTCTCCTTACGACGATGCGTCTTGAGGCTCATACGGCGATTCGAATGCTGAGTTCACACCAAATATTCGCAACAACTTTTGGTGTGAAGGAATCGGCCTGCAGTCCGCTGCTCTCCACTTGGCTAAGGCATTTGTTTGGGTAGCTCTTGGCTGGCATCAGTGATGCGTAACGCCTTTAAGACGTACTTCATGCTCGTAGTACTGAGAAGATAACTCCAGTGGTTACAAATAACTTTGCTTTAGTCAATGAAAATGTCCATTTAAAAGTACCTTATTGAGGTAATTTTTTCAGTTAATGTGCGCAGCAGCGTTAAGCCCCTCCCAAGGCAAAAAAAAGAAGAAAATGCTGTTAACGCATGATCAAATCATTGTCGGCGTTAATGTATTGCTACGTTAACGTATTTCTAACGTGTTAACGTGTCCAGCCCTAATTTATATATATATATATATATATATATAAATGTGGGTATATATAGATATGTACGTGTCCTTGAGCAAGATACTGAACATTTCAGCGGTACTAAAGTATGCAGCGATAAAAAGAAGCTTTGGATAAAGGGCGCAGCTACTGCATCACTTCCTGATGCTACAAATTGGGTGTCCCATTGATTTCTTGCCCACTACCTGCTGGAATGCACCGTCAGTGCACAGCTCATACCGTGTACGACCACAGCAGCATGTGAATCATTGAGGCTGTCACAGATGCCGCTTCCATGCTTTCATGAAGACAGGACCGATAATGTCGGAGCTCAACAGACAATGTACTGTGCTTGATAGCATATTAGAATAAATAGATGTCTCCCTCAGGCTATACTTTCAAACTCTGCACTTACTGAGACACTGAAAAATCCACTTCCATCAGCAGTACTTTTTGGGGAGGGTTTTCAACATTGCTCTCTCTTTTTCTTTTGTACAAGTCAAACATGTTGACTTGTTTTATGGCTGCACTCATCGCGCAACATCCTTCTTCCGGATGAGTGTGGCGGCGTAGAGTTCGACTTTTCAACACAGCGGCGCTCATGATTGGCCGTTTGCAAGAGAGGCCTTGTGCCTGTGAGAGTGCTCACTTCGCTCTCAGGGGCTGGCTCTCCACACACACACACACACACACACACACACAGTCAGACCCCATCAAAAAACACGAGTGGCTCTCATCAAACATTTACATTCGCCAGAAGAGGATTAGCGACTCCGATAGTGTCACTGTTTGACGAGTTGATTCAAACTCCTTTGGGATTGAAGCTGCACGGAGCAACTTTTCAGAAAAAGAAAGAAATAAAAGGCAGACATTGACACACTGCAACATTATTATTCATTACAGTGGCCGTGAAGAAGTGCAGAGAAGGGATGATATATATATTTGGGGAAAATGCATACTGCAGCAGTGATAATTCAGCACACAGACACTTGGCCAACATCAGGAAAAAAGGAGAATGGTATTAAAAGTCACGAAGGTCGTCACACTCACCTCTGGGGAAAATGTTAGAACTCTCCGTTGGCTAAAATTCACACTGACTCATAAAGGGCGCGGTGGGTAAAAAAAGACATAGAATAATTGCATATAGATCACAGCCCGAAATATGTTTGCCAGACTTTCCAAATGTGTCAAATCGACTAAATATTGTTTTTATTTAAACACCTCCCTCTCCTGCACCAATAAGTGAGGTATCTGGGTCAATACAACAGCATCCCTCTGTCAGGCCGAGCATTATTAGCAAAAATAAAAGATGATCAGCACACAGCGAGGTCATCATTGATTTGCCCATAGAGAGGAGCACTGGGCGTGATACATGAAGATGTATTACGAGGCATGATATAACCATTCCGAGTTTTTATTTTAAACTAAACTGTCGTAAAAAGAATAAAAAATAAAGAAGAATTCCCAGCAGTAACTCAGTAAATCATCCAACACAAGGAAGTATCCATCATCTTTTTTTTCACTCAGCAGAGAGCCAGAAGTGGGCCCGGAAAAAAAAAACACAAAGTGGCGCCTCCTGCCACATTCATCACTAATGGTGGCTCCTGGACCTGCCGTCACCGCGGAGCACTGCAGGAGATATGCAAATGATATCGCAATGTAGGACAAGTGTGCCAAAAAGGAGGCGCGAGGTGGTTGAACAAAGAGCGCTGTTTTGTGGCTCCAGGCCCCTTCGGGACTAAAGGAAAAGGGCGCATGAGGTGCATTGTCAAGGTCAAGTCAAAGTCATTGGTTTGCATTTGAAGTCAGTCGACACAGGAACGTGTGTTATCACTCCGAAGCACCGTGAAGCGCAGTCACCTATGTTTAACAACTGTACCAGGTAGAATGTACTTTATTTTGGGAAAAGTCTGATCTCACACATTCAGGGGGCGAATTCACAAAGCTGACACCTCCGTGAATTGCGCGTCGTCCGCAAACCGCTGTCTGCCCTCGTCTCGAGGTCGGACTCATCAAAGGTATTGAGCGTTCATGACCTGGGAGGGCAAACGCACACATACGGTTTTGAGTGCAAATGTCCCTCTTTTTTTTTTTGCGTCTAAGTGCAATTATTAATGTGACGAAGTTAAATTGCGCCCGAGACGAGGTTCTACTCGAGCCAGAAGCCCTCCAACGCGCACAGTTCAGGCCAGTCGCGGGTCCTGTAGACCAGCGGACCCCACCCTTTTTATGTGACAATACTTTCACAGACCGGCCTTTTACGGTGTGGGCGATAAATATGATGTAATAAAAGCTAATAAAAATGATACGACCGGCATAAAAACAAATATAAAGTGCATAAAAATACAACTCACCATTACACCGAGTTAGTGGGAGCCCTCTAAGTCTGTCACTGCAGAAAACCCGCTTCACAAAGACAGGATGTTGGAAATGGAAGCAGGGTTTCAGTGCTTCTCAGGATATTCTGGGTCGATTTTAATCCAGAACACCGGCAGAGTTTTTGCGTTAAATATCAGCATATTATCTCATTGAGATAAGGTGCAAACAGCAACGCGTTTGGGGGGGGGGGATTCGGGGATTCCCCGGTTTCTTCCATGCAGGTTTAGCCGCCCGGCCCTCGTGTGAATTGGACCCTCCGACTGTTTGATGTCCTGCAGGTTTCCCCTCCTGTGAGTCTCGAGCTTCCACTGATGCAGAACGACTTTTAATACATGCTTACAGGGGCAAACTGCCGCCTCGTCAAATTACATGCCACTTAGAAACGGAGCTCTCTTCGCGATCGTTCGTTTCATGTGTTTATTTTTTTATCATCTGCAATGATAATGCAAAGGGCTGCTGCACAAGGATGCTGGGAAAGAAATAACGAGGGAAACATCCATAGGATCTGTATATTGCATGCAGCTGTTGTTCTCGACATTAAGAGGTGGGAGTTCATAAATCTTTTGCAAAAGAACAATAGACGGCCTATTTCATCAGGGCTTGTTTGAAACACAATAAAGTAGTTCACACTGGGTTGGAGTTTTATCATAACAGGTTTGGATGTGCTGCTCTGGTTCTGTTTCAGTACTTAGAATCCATCAGGGGTGAGAGATTACCACTGTTTTTTTTTCTTTTTATGTTCTTATTCATTATGGTAAGTCCAGGCTCCTTCGCACACTGATGCGAGGGAGTTTTAAATAGAGCATTGATTTACAAAGCACTGTATTGTTAAGCATTAATCAGGATTACCTCATTTATGATTACCTTATTATCTAATGACTAAACTGTCTCCACAGATGATAACCTCATTTGGCTTGATAAGAAATGAACAGTCCATGACCGTTTATCATTCAGGAGCAACATATGGGTCTGCATTGTTATGTGACAAAAGTAATGTGACATTATTAATTATAACGTCACATTACTATATATTTAAATAAATATATATATATATATATATATATATATATATATATATATATATATAACAATATGATTGCATTATAAAGACCTACTGACATTAAATTGGGGGGGATTCACATACAAGTAGCCACAGAATATGTATTTAGCCGTAAAGTTTCATAATGTAGCAGCTGTTCAGGTCACAGAGACATTGATATGTTGAAGTCACAATACAATCCAGCAGGAGGCCAAATGTGTAAAATACACAGTAAAAGATGGTGCAGTAAAAAAAACATAAGAAAAATAAATAAATAAAAAAGCAGGTCATAGGAAATGTAATTAAACAAACACCAGAGTAAACAGGTATGTCTTGAGTTGGTGTTTAAATGACACTATTGAATCAGCAAACCTTAGGGGTGCAGGCAGAGCATCCCACAGCTTTGGTGCTACTGCCTCAAAAGCTCGGTCACCACGAGTTTTAAGACGAGTATGTGGGACTGACAGAAGATTTTAGAGGTTGGATCTGAGATTGCGGGCTGTTGAATATGGGCAAAGTAGTTCAGCCACATATGAAGGAGTCTGGCCGTGCAGTGTTCTGTAAAGTGGATCCTATGCTCTACAGGAAGCCAGTGAAGAGACCTGAGTATCGGGGGGTGATGTGAGACCCTCTATTTGTCCTTGTCAGTATTCTGGCAGCAGCATTTTGGATTACCTGCAACTGGTTAATCGCAGATTTACTGAGAGAGGAGAAAAGTGCATTGCAGTAATCAATACCAGAAGAGATAAAAGCATGAATGATCATCTCTAAACATCAGCTAATTTTGCTGATGTTTCTTAGGTGGAAGAAACATGATCTACACAGCTGCTTGACATGCTGGTGAAACCATTACCCCGAGATTACGCAGGTTTAGGTGGACAGCAGAGGAGAGTGGACCAATGCTCTGCTTGATCATAGGGACAGCATCATCAGGTGCAATAACCAGAACCTCTGTCTTATTATCATTCATCCATCCATCCATTTTCAATACCGCTTATCCTCATTAGGGTCGCGGGGGCGCTGGAGCCTATCCCAGCTGACATAGGGCGAAGGCAGGGGACACCCTGGACAGGCCGCCAGTCCATCGAGGGCACATGTAGGGACATACAACCATTCACTCTCACATTCACACCTATGGGCAATTTAGAGATCAATTAACCTGCAGCATGTCTTTGGACTGTGGGAGGAAGCCGGAGAGCCCGGAGAGAACCCACGCTGCCACGGGGAGAACATGCAAACTCCACACAGAAGGACCGCTCCGACCGGGAATTGAACCCGCAGCCCTCTTGCTGTGAGGCGACAGTGCTAGCCACTACACCACCGTGCAGCCCTATTATCATTCAGTTGTAAGCAATTTACTGCTGTCCAGTCCTTAATAGCATTGACACAATCAAGGAGGCTGGTTAACCTGAAGGCCTCACTGGGTTTAAAGGAGACATGGAGTTGGATATCATCTGCATATAGATGATAAGCAACATTATAGGGTTTAGAAGAATACCTGAGGCCGGTCATATATGCATGGGAGAAAAACAAATATTGCGATTGGGAAGGTTTAATGATAATAATGTGCTATGCATTAGTAGGAGAGTGTGTATGTTTGAGGCAATGGGCTTTATTTTTTAATTTTTTTACAGGATGTTGGACAAAGTTTTTTTTCCGCATTATAGGAAGTAATCGTCACCTCTCATTCAAAAGGAAGGACCTCCCACTGCTTTCAATATATAGGATTTCTGCTACCGCTGGAAGTGCCCAGCAATAACCAACTGAGTGTATTCAAGCTTATATGATACACCTCAATGCAATATGTCTCCATCCAGCGCTATTCCCTCTGGTCAAAGACAATCAAACCTTTGGTTGTTCACTTCTTGGTTGTTCTCCATGACCACCTCCAGCTCATGAGGAGATGTGAGAAATCATTTTCCAACCACAAGCACTGCATGAGTTTTCCAGACTTCTACACGACGTGGGTGACAAGGTTACAGTAATTCAAGTTTAAATTCAATTTATAAAGCCCAAACAAGGAAGAGAAAAAAGAATAGTAACTGAATGAAACGAGAATATAACGAGATCCAATAAATCAGACTGCGTGACCCCCAGAAGTACTTTCCTTAACTACAGAATAATGTATTGGGACAAAATAGTAATCGATTCTATTTTTCTACAACTTTGATACGCTGTGCTTTAAGGGGGTAGTTTGTAATATTTGAAGAAGGTTTTTAGGAGATTCTTATCCAGTCATTGTATTGCCTACAGTGGATGGTGATCAGCACGCCCCCAGTTTGGAGAAACAGACCAGAGCCACATAAAAGAAAGACCCACATCAGTTTTAGTAAACGCCATATTTTGAATATTTTCACCTCTTGACCTTGCCGTCAGCCATCGGACTCCATTGACAAAAACAGAACAATTTAACACAACGCAGATCACAGGATTCGCCTCGGATCTATTAGTTTGTTTGTGTTATAGAGGGACTTTGGTGCATTAGATTGAATGCACCAAAGTCACACAACTACACAAACTATCCGATCGAGGCAGTGGTAGACCAACAACTCCCGTGTCCTGCGAGCTAATTAATTACTGCAATCAATGGAGTCTTGTGGATTTAAGAGAGAAGAGAAACAACAGCTTCAGCTTAACGTTGGAAAGAGATGTCTGACGGCAAGGTAAAGCGGTTCAAGTATTCTTAAGTATAATTCTGCTTCCTGTCCACAGCAGTACACGTATAGTACAACTGAATATGGATAAGTACCTTATACAAGCCCACTTCAAAACGCCCAAACAATCCCTTTTCAGACCGATTTCCTACCATAAAAAACATGTAAAAAAAAATGATTGTAAAACCCACATAGTTCTAGTAATGTATGCCTTGGAAAGGACAGATGGGACATTGGCCTGAATGTAACTGTCAGGAGGAGGCGCTGCGTTGGAGATGGGATTCCACGCACAAAGAATCACAGGCAGCACTCATATCAGTAAGTAGGAGGCAGAACCCACGCACACAGCCGGACCGTGACAGTGGTGTCCCCGGTCCGGGCCGTTGGACAGACACTCGGCCGGTTGACTGCGACGGCGGTCGCGACTCGCAACGCTTCGCGCCGACACAGATAGCAGACGTTGGAAGAGTGTGATCTCACATCCAGCAGAGAGCTGAGTTTCCCATCAGGGCCCCAACTGCAGATTTATATATGGGTTCAGGGGAAAGTGTTCCCATGCTGTATGGTGTGAAATATCAGAGGCTTTTGAGTGTTGATTTGGAGACTTCAAAAGAGTTTGCTTTGCTGATTAGATGGAAGAGTCGATATCCAAAGCTACATTCAGGACAAAGTTGGATGCAAGGCAGCGCCTTAGAAGGCTCTGTGGCTTTGGCTTAACATCAGCCAATGTGTCCACAAGTGGAGATTACTTCATTCTTCACATTAATGCTGCGCCAATCAATATTCCTCCATCGACAACAGAGCCTACCGCATCGTGTATTGTGAACGGGGCGGATCGTATTGATGAGCCCGGGGAGAAATATCAGCCCACTCTGCAGTCTCCCTCAGCTCTTCTTTCAACTCATTGTTGAGCAAAGATACGAGCAGACCCCAATGACGTGACAGATAGGCGCAATTTGCATTGCATATATTCGCAAGAGTTGAAAATATTCCTTCAGTTTATTTCTTTCAATGTTAAGAAGTTGAACGTCACCTCATGGAAGTAACTTATAGTTACGATTAAATCTGTATCGCAAAGACCTTTTTGTAGGAGCACGCTTTGACAGTTCAACGTTAAGATATTTTTCATAAATCCTCTCATTATAGTCAGTGTTCTTACTGACCCGTGTTTCAGTGTCACTGGTAATTGTGGCGACTATTCGAGTAAGAAATCAGAACGAACCATTTCTATGACAACACCTTTAACCCTCAAGTACAATCACGCACACAGAGAGTGAATCTGAAAAGCATCGCATATATTCGCAAAACTATATGCTGAAAAGTCAACGAAACCAGCTAGGATTTAAGTATTTGCTCTGTAATCCAAATCTACTAGGGACTAAACTTTATTCTACTTTTTACCTTGAGGTAAACAGATCTTTGTCCTTAATCAGTTTGGCAAGAATTTCACATTCTAGCAAATTGAGACTTCACTGGTGGCAAGGATCCCCTGCCTGAGTGCCGACTCTTACCAGTATCGATCGACAAGTGGGCAATTCCTTCGACGACCTGTGGGCGGGCTCGACATAGCTGTAACTAATTATCGCCAACTCGGGTGTATAACCAGGTTGGGGCTTGTAGCGTCAGGGAAGACTCCTTGTGTGAAGACTCGGAGGATAAAGACCTAGGAGTCTTTCGTGGGAGTCTTTCGGTGGTGGCTGAGGGCGGCTGAGTATAAACATTTCCCTGTGATAATGTGTTTTCTTTCCATACCTGTCTACTCGTAGATACTATAGACTGCGGACTCGGTCACACATGCATCAAAATCCCTCCTCTCTTATTTATCCCACCCGCTCCACACAGACCCAGCACCTCGTCACAGGGGGCCTCTGGAACTGCCAGTCAGCTAACCACAAGGTGGACTTCATCTCTGGCTTCGCTATCAAGCAATCGCTGGACTTCCTGGCTCTCACTGAGACTTGGATGACACCAGACAACACATCAACCACTGCTGCTCTCTCCTCTGCCTTCTCTTTCAGCCACACACCCAGACCCTCTGGTCGGGGTGGTGGCACAGGTCTACTCATCTCACCCAAATGGAGTGTTGCTCTCTACCCGCTTCCATTTACCCCACTGTCTATTGAATTTCATGCAGTGACGGTTACTCATCCGATTCATCTAACCATTGTTGTTCTCTACCGTCCTCCTGGTCCTGGTCCTCCTATCAAACTTCCCAGAAAACGCCCCCCCGCTCATCCTTCTGGGTGACTTCAACATCCAGACAGAGAAGTCATCGGACCTGCTACTCTTACTGTCTTCCTTTGCTCTCTCGCTCAGCCCATCCCCTCCTACTCACAAAGCTGGCAACCACCTTGACTATATTTTCACCAGAAACTGCTCTACATCTAACCTCACTGTAACTCCACTTCATGTCTCTGACCAATTCTTCATCTCTTACTCTCTCCCACTCTTTGGTACTGACAACCCTCCCACAACGGACTCTGCACCTGTCTGTCGCTACATCCGCACCCTCTCACCCTCCTCTCTGGCCTCGTCTGTTCTGTCAGCCCTCCCTTCAACTGACTCCTTCTCACTCATGCAGCCTAACTTTGCCACTGACACTCTCCTCTCTACGCTGTCTTCCTCTCTTGATTCTCTCTGTCCTCTTATGACTCGAAAGGTCCGCAAGTCCTCTCCGGCTCCGTGGCTGTCCAAACCAGTGCGCGCCAAGAGAGCCACTATGCGAGCAATGGAAAGGAAATGGCGAAAATCCAAACACGCCAGCGACCTGCTCGCCTATCAATCTCTTCTTTCCTCCTTCTCTGCGTCTATCTCTGCAGCCAAAAGTCTGTTCTACCAATCCAGAATCGAATCCTCTTTGTCTAACCCCAAAAAGCTCTTCTCTATTTTTTCCAACCTCCTTGACCCCCCTGGTCCCCCCCTCCACCCTTCTACCAAGCCACTTTGTTGACTACTTTACAAAAAAGATAGACGACATACGATCCTCATTTACTAATCCATCTTCTATAACTACACCTCCACTAACTTCATCTTCTTCCCCCTCGTTTTCCTCTTTTATCCCCCTGTCTCCCACTCAAGTTCTTACCTTGGTAACCTCAGCCCACCCAACCACCTCCCCCCTTGACCCCATCCCGTCTCACATTCTCCAGTCTATTGCTCCGGACCTTCTTCCCTTTCTCACCCATCTTATTAACACCTCCCTCTCAACCGGCTGTTTCCCTAACTCTCTGAAGGAGGCAAGAGTCAACCCTCTCCTGAAGAAACCCACTCTCGACCCATCTGAAGTCAATAACTACAGACCTGGTTCTCTCCTCCCATTCCTTTCCAAAACTCTAGAGCGAGCTATCTCTAACCAAGTGTCCTCCTATCTCAACAACCTTCTTGACCCCCACCAGTCTGGATTCAAGGCAGGCCACTCAACAGAGACTGCCCTCCTTGCTGTCTCTGAGCAGCATCACACTGCTAGAGCAGCCTCTCTCTCAACTGTCCTTATCCTTCTAGACCTTTCCGCTGCCTTTGACACAGTGAACCACCAGATCCTTATTTCCTCCCTCCAGGACCTGGGTATCTCAGGCACCGCTCAGTCCTTGGTCCTCTTCTCTTCTCTCTGTACACCAACTCTCTCGACTCTGTCATTCACTCGCATGGCTTCACCTACCACAGCTATGCAGACGACACCCAACTGATCCTCTCGTTTCCCCAATCTGAAACACAGGTAGCAGCACGAATCTCTGCCTGTCTGACTGACATCTCAGTGGATGTCCGCTCACCACCTGAAAATTAACCCGGAAAAGACTGAACTTCTCCTCCTTCCAGGAAAAGGCTCTCCAGCCCACGACCTGACTATTAACTTCAATAACTCAGTGTTGGCTCCGATTCCGACTGCCAGGAACCTCGGTGTGACACTCGACAGTCAACTCTCCCTGACTGCCAACATTACCGCAATAACACGCTCCTGTAGGTACATGCTGTACAACATCAGGAGAATACGACCTCTTCTCACTCAGAAGGCGGCACAGGTCCTGGTCCAGGCTCTGGTCATCTCACGGCTAGACTATTGCAACTCCCTCCGCGACCTTCACTGGTTACCGGTGGCCGCCTGCATCCGCTTCAAAACATTAGTACTTGCGTACCGTGCTGCGAACAGATCGGATCCGGTCTACATCCAGGACATGGTCAAACCATACACCCCAGCTCGTTCACTTCGCTCGGCTTCTGCCAATCGGCTTGTAGCTCCTTCACTTCGAGCTAAACACTCAACAAAGTCACGACTGTTTGCTGTGCTGGCTCCTCATTGGTGGAACGAGCTCCCCATTGACATCAGGACAGCAGAAAGTCTCTACATCTTCCGTCGCAAACTAAAAACACATCTTTTTCGACTATACCTTGAATAGGGAAGGTAGAGCCGTAGTAGCACTTTAGTAGCACTTAAATGTCTCTTACTGATAGCACTTTGTAGTTTAACGTTATTGAAGAAATTGTACTTGCTTGATTCTTGTTGTTCTGAGTTTGGACTCATGGTTTAATGCACTTATTGTAAGTCGCTTTGGATAAAAGCGTCAGCTAAATGACATGTAATGTAATGAATCTTGTGCGTTTCGTAAAATAGGAAAAAAAAGCAATTTGTTAATAGACACGACTTCAACCGCACTTATTTGCGTTTCAGAAAGAGGGAAAGCTCTTGAGAGGACTGATTCACATCTACCATCTTGTTCCAGTGCTGCACTTCTCAAACCCCTCCACTCGTGGCACGGAACATTACGTGACAGGACGGATGTCATATATATATATATATATATATATATATATATATATATATATATATATATATATATATATATATATATATATGATGATAGAGAGAGAGGGAGATAATCTGATATATTTTTGGGATTGGATGTTTTCCTACCTCCATGTATTCTTACTGGCCTCAACATCCACATCTATAAAAGACAAAGGCAGGTTGTGAAGAGAAAGCAGTTTGTGAGAGTTCAACACTTATCTGAATGAATTCCTTCTTTTGGTGGAATGTGCAGTAGGATGCAAAAAAACAGCGAGGCCAGACTTGAGGGTGGGCCGAGTGCCCTCACACACAACCTTCAATGGCCACTACTATTCAGAAACCTTTTGTAATGCAATCCAATAAAAGATGCCCTTACTACAAGACTCCATATATTTCATTATGATCGTGACTATCGTCCTTTTGAAGGCCGGTGATGTTGTAGGAAACCGCGTTACAGCCTGTTGAGCGCACCGCCACTTGCACAATATTAGAACCACCATAAATATAAATCATTCTGACGCAACCACAAACTCCAGCCTCAGAAATTAGTTTAATCAGCTCCTCTCTTGCTAAAAATTGAATATTAACATTTTACCATTGGATGTATTGCACACTGTTGAAGGAGATTACATTGTACAAGCGTTTTATCTTTGTTTGTGAGTAAGGTCTTAATGAAATCAATCAGGACATGTCATACTTGTGTGCACCGGCTGTCTTTTCTCCCACTCGCTACCAGGGTTGCAAAATTCCGGGAATATTCAAAGTTGGAAACTTTCCACGGGAATTAACGGGAATAAACGGGAATATACGGGAATTAACGGGATTTAACAGGAATTAACAGGAATAAACTGGAAATGTTGGGGTAATTTAACTGTATTTACCTTGTCATAAGCAGACATGCATACAAACATTTATAATACAACTTTTAAAAAACATTTTTGTAGAACTTTATTCTTTCATCGAACAACAAAAACATGAATGTTGAATACAAAAGGTGTATTCCCTATCACCACCCCCCAACCCAAACTCATCAACGTCCTCCTCACTGCTGTAAAAAGTTAGCATAGTCTTGTTCTCAACTACATTTAAGTTCCCTGTTATATGTTTTTGCAAAAAAACTTAGGCACATTTTTTTTTTTAAAATTCCCAAAATTCCCGAGCCAAAATTCCCGTGGAAGCTTTCCGGAAACTTTCCGGAAATTTACCGGAAACTTTCCGCCCCTTTGCAACTCTACTCGCTACGGCACTGTGCGATTCTCGTGGCTTTCGTGACATTGCGGCAGGTGATGAAAGGCTTGTTGGGCTTATGGTGTGTAGGCTCCAAGTGACAGTGGAGAACGAGGGGGACAACCTTTGTGGATGGATATCACCAGTTGTTTCTCCAGCCGAGACAGAGGAAATAAGTAATATAAATAGTTTGCCTTACAAAATGCTGCAAATAATCAGATCTTTCATCATGCAAAATGATTATTTCCAACAGTTAAAATACAAAAAAAACACCATGAAATCTTTATCTTCATAAATGTGTATAAAGTCATTCATATCCTGCTTACAAGCGATCAAGCAGTTTGAGAATCGGATTGGGCTTCAGCAACTTCAGGTCCACTCCATGAGATTCCTCCACATGCTTACGGTCGTCATACTTTCCACACCCCAGGTAAGAAGGAATCTCTGCAGCAACTGGTCCATCTTTTACCGGGCAGGGAAATTACTTCTCGTTCTTCTTCCGCCCAAACCGCTTTACATCGTTTTAGAGAAGGCAAAGAGTGGAAAAAAGCAAGTATTGACAGCCACTCAATGCACAAGGGATCGCAATCCAATAATCTCTTCTGACTAACAGAACACAGAACACAAATGGTGCTTTGGCCAAAAGAGGACGCTTGGGATGTAGCTTCTTTTGAAAATACAAGCAGCGCTTCGTCATTACCTTTAAATAGGTGATCTGAAGAAATGGCAGGGGGGAAGGGGGGGGGGGGGGGGGCACGAATGAACCCCGCCATCTGTCGAAGCTGCAAGACAAGTCACCACAGATCATTATTGTCTGGGTTCCTAATCTTGCCTCCAATTAACACTAGGCGCAATCTCAGAAAACACCAGTTCTGTGCAGCCTGTCACTCCCGGGATGTTCCCCACATGGCATGTCGGATGCTTCACTGCCAAGATACTTGAATTGATTCATCTTTCCATGCAGTTTAATCATGTAGATTGTTTCTCTGCTCCGACCAGATGTTTGGTAAATTAAAGCCACTTCATAGGACACAATACCTTGACAGAGATCATGGCCAACGCTCAGAGGCAAGCCAGGTTGACACACATGGCTGTGAGGCAGCCCAATGAATCTGAAATTCTAATTTGAACCCTTTGCTCTGGTGCACCTCATCTTTCTGGACAGTGCCTTTGAATGAATGTTCAGTGCTCTCTTTTTGAAAGGTCAGCTGCAAATATGTGTCTGTTAGTTTGATAGAATCTTCAACAGAAACACTGTTGCTGACACCCCCAAGGGCACGAGATGATATTATCTCCCGCAATGATACCATCCCTTTCCGAATCAATTCCAATTGGATGCCACTGACCCCAAGGTCTTTGAGGTCCTTGAACAGTTGTCCCATTGCCTAGTCTTTGAACAAAGTACTGAAAATCTTGCTCTCTGCAAAGAAGCACAAGCTGTATTTGGTCAGTTGTTGATCAATCGATCGAGGTCAGTGAAGTGGACTGCCAGCACTTTGATTTTTGCTTCTCTGAACCCAATGAATCGACTAATTCAAACTAGTCCTCACCAATAATCAAGCCTTCAAAAAAGCATTTGTTCTGCTTTACTTTGCCATTCCAAATACACTTTTAAGACTTTTAAATTGATGATTTAGTCGTCCTCGCTCATAGACACTGGAATAAAGGAATCAGACAAAACACTAATTTCCTTCTTCAGTGTTCCCTAAACAGATGGGAACTGGCTCAGTGTAGTTAAGGCTTTGTTTAAACAGTTTTCTCTGATCAATTTTCAATACACGAGTGTTGCAAAAAACAAAAACCCAAACACTTCCATTTTAACCTCATCTAACAATGTCTGCCTCAGGAACTCACATTTGCATTAATTTTGTTTACTGAGCAAATTCGTCTGTCAGATGTCATGCATTTCTTGTAATCTTTCAATGACAGCTTGAGCAACAAATAACAGAAGGGTTAGCTTGCCTGTAACTTGAGCTGAAACAGGGCCAGTTTTCCTTCTTCTTCGGTCTTTATCTGCCTGCAGTGAACTCTGTGGAAAAACACACTTCATTCAAACTCAAAACAAGTGGCGATGTATGCAGGCTATCGAAGCTCAAAGGTTAACACCTACGTTTCAGCAAGGTCCAGCAGTGCACTGGTGTGTGCACCGGTAGTTCCCTTAACCGTGAGCCAAACACACGTCCAATCAAAACAATCTCAGCGAGCCAACTGTTGCCGAGAGGTACTCAGCAGCTGGGGGTCAGTGATGCACTCAGCTGTGTAATACAGGCCATAAAACGTGGTTTGATCCAAGTGTGATTCACCGCAACCATGAGAGGTCCTTGAGCATGCAGCCATAACTGGCCAATCAAAACATTATGCAGTTTGCTGCAGCGGAATGTGAGTTTAGCCTGTTGCTTTTCTCTCTTTGAGTTTAAAAAAAATATTAAATCAAAAAGATTATGAGATGATGAGGGCACATCTACAATCATCTGGGTCTGCTCTTTGTCATCTTTCAACTCGCACTATGAGCTCACCTCGGTGGTTGGCTGGAGGCAGGCCCGGAGTGGGGAGAATCGGGAGAGGTCCCGGAGGGCCGCTTCACTTCTGGGCCGGTCGAGAATTGTATTTGTTGACATTTGTCGCGTTAGTTCATCTTCTCTTAAAGTGGGCTACACACGTTCCGTATTCTGACACCGCAGCCTCTGCATGGGTTGTACCATGCGAGGAAGTTCACCCCTCCCAAATAGAGTTGGTTCGGTCCATTATAGAACCAACCAACTCTATTTGGGAGAGTTAGCAACGTAACTATTCGGCTAACTGTAGCTTTGATTAATAACATTGTCAACCTATTCCCAAGCAAAATATTAAATTGAATTAAAATATTAGCCTTTTTATATCACCCAAAATATGGCGATCCATAGACTTTGCAAATATTATGCAAATATTGATATATAATATTGATATTGATATTGAAGTATGCAGTAATATGACTCTTAATTTTTCTTTGTAGCTTCGGAGCAGCAGATAAGTCTGTATATTGTACTGTGAGTTGAAGTGTAAACATTAGTTCAATATGCCTCTTTGTTGAAGAGTGGGATGTGTTTCAAATGTTTTATTGATTTATTTCTGCTTTTGTTAATTTATTAACCTATCCTTGTGGAATAGTGGAATATCTTTTGTTAACTTGTCATTTTATGTGGATTGTTATTGTTGTATTTAACCTTTACATTATTTGTTGGACCATGGTATTAATAAAAAAAAAACTACAGGATAGTAAGAGCTGAACTGTTGCTTCATTTATCCAATTTCCATTACCATGTAAAAAGTGGGCTGGTCTTGAGCCTGAAATTCCCGGGCTGAAAAGTGGCCCCACTCCGGCCCTGGCTGGAGGTATTGAATTGTTCATGGTTCGACAGAGGAGTGGCAGAAGTTACTACTGAAATGCAACAGTTACATTTTTTTTTAGCTTTTCTTTTATTATAAAAAAAAGAAATATAACTGATTTTAGATATACTACCAATACACTAAACTGTCAATGTGTAATTACACCTGTGTGCTCTACCATCCTGGAGTTACTGCACCTCCATGGAAACTGGAGCAAAACAGCCGCCGACCATCCTTGTTGTAATTCTGTTGGGAAAACAGAAGTTCCTAAATTACTCAATGGAATCACAGAATACGTACTAATAAGAAAACGCACCCAACAATTTCTTCCCGTTTAAAGTCCAAGCTCACGCAGCTCTTCCCCTCTCTTGGCAGCGTATTGTGGTGAGGCTCGACGATGCTCTGCTCATGTCAAACATCAATTGGAGGACATTATGAAGGGGTCCATTTGTTTGACTCAATACACAAACCTATGTATCTCATTAAGCCAGAGAAAGCACACGTAGTTGTAAAACCGTATGCTTTTAAGTCTCCCCACAACTAACAAAATAATCTGTATATAACTATCACCAAATGAAAACCATAAATAAGTAAATATGAGATTCAATTCAGTTTATTTTGTATAGCCCAATATCACAAATTACAAATTTGCCTCAGAGGGCTTTACAATCTGTACACATACGACATCCCTGTCCCAGGACCTCACATCGGATCAGGAAAAACTCCCCAAAAATAACCTTTGACAAGGAAAAAAGGGAAGAAACCTTCAGGAGAGCAACAGAGGAGGATCCCTCTCCCCGGATGGACAGATGCAATAGATGTCATGTGTACAGAATGAACAGCATTTACAAAGTTACATAAACACATTACATGAATATGACAATGTATGAATGGAACTCCAATCCATGAAACAGAAGGAGGTAGAGAGGAGGGGGGGTGGGGTGCATCAGCAGGGCCAACGCGAGACCGGCTCACCAGGCATCAGACACCTCCAGGTCCAATGGACCCTATGAGACGTGAAGTCACAAAGACTCCGGGGAGGAAGCAGAGTTAATAAGGTGCAATGGAGAGATGTAAATTCATCCATAAGGAGAGAGAGAAGAGGAGATAGGTGCTCAGTGTATCCTAAAACATCCCCCAGCAGCCTATAAGCCTATAGCAGGATATCAAGGGGCTCGACCAGGGCAAACCTGATTCAGCCCTAACTATAAGCACTATCAAACAGGAAAGTCTTAAGTCTATTCTTAAATGAGGTGACTGTGTCTGCCTCCCGGACTGAAAGTGGAAGCTGGTTCCATAAAAGAGGAGCTTGATAACTGAAGGCTCTTGCTCCCATCCTACTTTTTAGGACTCTGGGAACCACAAGTAGCCCCACATTCAGTGAGCGCAGCTCTCTAGTGGGGCGATATGGTACTACAAGCTCATTAAGATATGATGGTGCATCACCAATCAAGGCTTTGTAGGTGAGCAGAATAATTTTAAATGTGATTCTTGATTTTACAAGGAGCCAGTGCAGAGCAGCTAATACACGAGTAATGTGATCTCTTTTCTTAGTTTTTGTGAGTACACAAGCTGCAGCATTCTGGATTAACTGGAGGGACTTAAGAGACTTATTAGAGCAGCCTGATAATAAGGAGTTGCAGTAATCTAGTCTGGAAGTAACAAACACATGAACCAGCTTTTCTGCATCTTTTTGGGACAAGATGTGCCTGATTTTTGAAATGTTACATAGTTGAAAAAATGCAGTCCTTGAGATTTGCTTAACGTGGGCGTTAAAGGACAAGTCTCGGTCAAAGATAACGCCGAGGTTCTTTACAGTGGTGTTGGATGCCAGGGCAATGCCATCTACAGAAACCACATCACCAGATAATTGATCTCTGGGTGTTCAGGGCCCAGTAAAATAACGTCAGTTTTGTCTGAGTTTAACATCAGGAAGTTGCAGGTCATCCATGTTTTTATGTCTTTAAGACATTCTTGAATTTTAGCGAGCTGGTTGGTCTCCTCTGGTTTGATCGATAGATATAATTGAGTATCATCTGCATAGCAATGAAAGTTTATAGAGTGTTTCCTGATAATGTTGCCCAAAGGAAGCATATATAAGGTTAATAAAATTGGTCCAAGCACAGAACCTTGTGGAACTCCGTGATTATAGTGTCTTTCAGATGTTTATTCTACACTTTAGAATATCTGCTCGGTGAAAGACAAATATTTTAAGTAATAATCTCGAAGATTTGCCTTTTATCAAATGTTAAGTCACTATCACTATTAAATATTGCAGAATGAGGTAACGCAATAGGGAAATAAGTCTGTGGCCCATCTACGTATGTACCCATCTAAAAGGGTACATGAAAGTGTTGCAATATTTATACATTTATTTATTTGCAGTATTTCAAACTGAATTTCTGTGGTGACATTTTGACAAAAGAAATGCTGAAAAAACAAACATTTCCAGAACATTTGCAGCTTCACATAAGTTAACTTTTTTTTACAAAGTAGTCACAGGAAGTGCACTGGGTTTATCAGTGCACTTCCTGTCCGAAAAATAATTGACCTTTTTCCAACATTGATCTATTCTGTTGCTGCCCCAGACATTAGTCAGCAAACAGCGAAAGTGAAAATGGAACTTGAAAGGTGCACTCAGTGGTGTCTTCACCAGGTATTTCTGAAACAACCACTGCTGTAATGTTTAACTAAATGACTACAACCCACTTTTTCTAGACTGCAAGTGTATCGGAAGGATTTTTCTGACTCACATGTCTTACACAACAGGTACGCTCTCATTTTAATCCATGCAGATGTCTTCACCGACTCCGTGCAGCTCCCTCTCAGGGGCAAAACCACGTCTTGAAGCATTTAAATAGGCTTTTTTTTAAATACGCATGTAATGGTGTGGTTTATGCCCCCAATAAAAAAGGCACGAATGACAGTGTCTCTCGCTGATTAAGTGATTTACTGGTTAAGTACAGCAGGGAACCAATGACAGTATCAAAAAGGCCATACAAGGTTAAGGAAGTGGGATCCAAAAATACTATGCAATTTGGTGCAGCAGTGTGCAAGATTAGCCGCGGACAGACACAGAGGTGCACATACATGCATGGACACACAAGGCTGCTGTGTGCATCTAACAAAGCTACTAGTCAAGGTCCAAGCCGAGAGTCTAGTTACCACAACCTGAAAGAACACCACCCATGGTAATACAAATGCAAACATAAAAATGCAACCACACAGTCTCCTGCCGTACATCAACCACAGCTGTGGCAGCGCACAGGTACAGAAACCGAGTCAACTAGCTGTCATTTAGCCACTCTTGCAATAAATAGCCAATGTGGATGCTAATCAGTGCTCTGTCTGTCAACCAACACAGAGCAGCTGCTGTTTTACAGCGCTAGCACGATGCTGCACGTCGTCAGCCCTCGTCCCACAGACGCTGGAACGCGTCTCCCACTGAGACAGGTGGGGATAATCATCTGTATGCAACAGACGGGTCGATTACTGCACACCTAAAGTAATCAAATGAGTGACAAGCCAACATTAAGTGTCTTGGTAAGGTGTTGGGGCCACCATGAGCCTCCAGAACAGCTTCAACGCATCTTCCCACAGATTCTACAGACATCTGGAATCTCTTATTTGTTTTTGTTGATGACGATCAGGGTGTCAGCATGCTGCAAGAGGAGGAAATGTCAATTATTTGGACTGACAGGTAACAGTTATGGTGACAGTCATCCTAGCAGGCTGTTCTCATACACTGTGTGTAGCGACACCTACTTAAAGGAACGCACTGTAATTTGTGTATTTAGAAATCGGCATGTGTTGCTGAACATTCAAAAGAAAATGCACGAAAATTGAGGAATAACTCCCATAGTGTTCAGTTGGGTTGAGATCCCTTATTAAGGTCATAGCATATGATTCACTTATTTTTTCATACCCATCCATTCATTCAACAACACTTTCTCTTGCCATCTTCATGTAATATGGAGGTCATGTGGTTCTGCTGAGCCTTTTTATGCGTGCTACAGAGCATAACAGAATGGAAGGCTCTGGTAATGTTTCTACAATTATTTAGTTATTCACCCTATATGTAATAGAGTCTGAGTCGAGCAGAGCCAGGAGCATTGGTGTAAACCAGCAGCATTTACAGCGTACTTAGCCCCAGTTTCAGAAGCTGAACAACAAGGACATTATGTAAAACATGGGGGATTACTAGCAGATTGCAATTCTCAAATGCATCTTAAAATAAAGAAATATATCCTACCACACAAATAAAACAGTTCACAACACTGAACGCACACAATGGGCTGTAACTCTAGTGAAAAAAACGCATTCACTCGGTGGAAATGTCCACATTGTCTTGTGAAGCCGAACAATGTGGAATGACATCACACACAGTACAGTGCACGTTATTGCAAAGCAGGAGGTCGAGATAACACAGTTCATCGGTATAGTTAGGCTACTGAAGTATTTTTTAAAAAAATTAGTTAAAATAGATTAATGTATCGTTGACGTGATGCTCAGTTAGAAGTTACCTCCCCAAAAGAAAGACAGAAAAGAGTAAGTCAGACTGAATCATGCCTATGCGTGTGCTGACTCAGCAGAGATAACATTAAATGAGAAAAGTTGGTCTACTGGAGAACAAATATTTGGAAGCAATTCACTATGGCTGGGAGCCCTCCTGCGTTATATGCCATTATATATTCACATTTTGGATTGTCACCTGCAGCCTGAATGTTTTTCCAAATGAAAACTTTTCTATTATAATGCAGTAAAAGCAGAAATGTAAGAGTTCAAATGCTCAGAATTTCCTGGTGTCCCCACCAATGTGGAAACGAATCCTATACGCCCTTGAATGAAACAAAGTGTTGAAGGATGAATATGAAACAAAATAGGCATTTGTCCCAATTTTGATGTGGCAATGATTTGTTGATATTATAGCATAGCATTTGAAAGGATGTCAGCAATAGCTCAAGGAAAAAAAGACAAATAACTCAATGGTGTGATTGAAAAAGAAAATGTGCCAAAAAGGCTCTCTGCACTTCTTGAGGAAGCTTTTAGAGCAGGGGTGGGTAAACTAGGCCCCGCGGGTCATATACGGCCCGAAGCACAATGACGTCAACAGACCAGCATTAAGAAACATCGATGCTGGTCTGCTGCCGTCATCGTGCTTCGGGAAACTCAAATCGGGAATGGAGAAGCGTCACAGCGGTCTTTACATGCCGTGCTTTCTGCTGGCGGATCAGGCTGCGATTCCAGCCTGCTGCTCTCTGCCCTGCTCACGTCCACTCCTCCCCTCACAGGCAAGCTCACCGTAACGTACCGCATACCACTGGAAAGCGATCACCGTAACGTACCGCATACCACTGGAAAGCGATCACCGTAATGTACCGCATACCACTGGAAAGCGATCACCGTAATGTAATGCATACCACTGGAAAGCGATCACCGTAATGTAATGCATACCACTGGAAAGCGATCACCGTAATGTAACGCATACCACTGGAAAGCGATCACTGTAACGTACCGCATACCACTGGAAAGCGATCACCGTAATGTAATGCATACCACTGGAAAGCGATCACCGTAACGTACCGCATACCACTGGAAAGCGATCACCGTAATGTAGCGCATACCACTGGAAAGCGATCACCGTAACGTACCGCATACCACTGGAAAGCGATCACTGTAACGTACCGCATACCACTGGAAAGCGATCACCGTAATGTAACGCATACCACTGGAAAGCGGTCACCGTAACGTACCGCATACCACTGGAAAGCGATCACCGTAATGTAATGCATACCACTGGAAAGCGATCACCGTAATGTAACGCATACCACTGGAAAGCGATCACCGTAATGTAACGCATACCACTGGAAAGCTGGAGTCATTGTTGCCCCTGAGCCAAAAAGTTTGCCCACACCTGTTTTAGAGCGTCTCACGCTTTATAAATACAAGATTTAAGGGAATTAATGGCGAGAAAGCTGATGTAGCTCCAATACCTAAACTAGAAAACTATTTAGCATGTCAAAAAAAGATTCTATATGTCCCGATACAAGTCAAATGCAGTATGCCAAAAATACCAGCATTTTTTATTGCATCTCCTCACAATGGTACATACTTTGTCAGGGTAGTATGTCATTTGGAACGCAGAGTACATTCCTCACCCTATGTTCCCTCAGCCCTATGTTGTCCTATGTTCCATCAGCCCTATTTTCCCTAAGCTCTATGTTCCATCAGCCCTATGTTGTCCTATGTTCCCTCAGACCTATGTTGTCCTATGTTCCATCAGCCCTATGTTCCATCAGCCCTATGTTGTCCTATGTTCCATTAGCCCTATGTTCCATCAGCCCTATGTTGTCCTATGTTCCATTAGCCCTATGTTCCATCAGCCCCATGTTGTCCTATGTTCCATTAGCCCTATGTTCCATCAGCCCTATGTTGTCCTATGTTCCATTAGCCCTATGTTCCATCAGCCCTATGATATCCTATGTTCCCTCAGCCCTATGTTGTCCTATGTTCCATTAGCCCTATGTTCCATCAGCCCTATGTTGTCCTATGTTCCATTAGCCCTATGTTCCCTCAGCCCTATGTTGTCCTATGTTCCATTAGCCCTATGTTCCATCAGCCCTATGTTGTCCTATGTTCCATCAGCCCTATGTTCCATCAGCCCTATGTTGTCCTATGATCCATTAGCCCTATGTTCCATCAGCCCTATGTTGTCCTATGTTCCATCAGCCCTATGCTGTCCTATGTTCCATTAGCCCTATGTTCCCTCAGCCCTATGTTGTCCTATGTTCCATTAGCCCTATGTTCCATCAGCCCTATGTTGTCCTATGTTCCATTAGCCCTATGTTCCCTCAGCCCTATGTTGTCCTATGTTCCATTAGCCCTATGTTCCATCAGCCCTATGTTGTCCTATGTTCCATCAGCCCTATGTTCCATCAGCCCTATGTTGTCCTATGATCCATTAGCCCTATGTTCCATCAGCCCTATGTTGTCCTATGTTCCATCAGCCCTATGCTGTCCTATGTTCCATTAGCCCTATGTTCCATCAGCCCTATGTTCCATCAGCCCTATGTTGTCCTATGTTCCATTAGCCCTATGTTTCCTCAGCCCTATGTTGTCCTATGTTCCATTAGCCCTATGTTCCCTCAGCCCTATGTTGTCCTATGTTCCCTCAGCCCTATGTTGTCCTATGTTCCATCAGCCCTATGTTGTCCTATGTTCCATTAGCCCTATGTTCCATCAGCCCTATGTTGTCCTATGTTCCATTAGCCCTATGTTCCATCAGCCCTATGTTGTCCTATGTTCCATTAGCCCTATGTTCCCTCAGCCCTATGTTGTCCTATGTTCCATTAGCCCTATGTTCCATCAGCCATATGTTGTCCTATGTTCCATCAGCCCTATGTTGTCCTATGTTCTATCAGCCCTATGTTGTCCTATGTTCTATCAGCCCTATGTTGTCCTATGTTCCATCAGCCCTATGTTGTCCTATGTTCCATTAGCCCTATGTTCCATCAGCCCTATGTTCCATCAGCCCTATGTTCCATCAGCCCTATGTTGTCCTATGTTCCATTAGCCCTATGTTCCATCAGCCCTATGTTGTCCTATGTTCCATTAGCCCTATGTTCCCTCAGCCCTATGTTGTCCTATGTTCCATTAGCCCTATGTTCCATCAGCCCCATGATGTCCTATGTTCCATTAGCCCTATATTCCCTCCGCCCTATGTTTCATCAGTCCTATGTTCTGTTAGCCCTATTTTCCGTCAGCTCTATGTAAACTCAGCCATATGATTCCTCAGCACTGGGTTCCCTCAGCCCTATGTTCCCTCTGATCAGTACCTCCTCCCCCAATAAGTTAATGACTTGTTTGCTATTTTCCTCTGTGTCTACTGGGATATTGTTCAGACATCTCAAAAACTAACAAACATATTTTGACATGGGCCATGGATGATGTTGAGGGAACATAGGTCCTCAAAAGAGTTTTTTTGTGAGTGAGAGAGACTGAGCCTAAGTGGATCCAGTCAAACTACACCAGCTGACATTCTTGAGAGGGGAAACTTTGGGTAAGAAAAAACTGTTTCTCAGGCAGGTTTTTAGCAATTCTGGTGTGAACCATGGGCTTCATTGACATTTGTTTGCATTTCCCCAAATTCTTCTACACACATTATCTGGGAATTGGGAGACTTGACACTTTCGACGCAGACTCTTCTGCAAACATGCGTCTTCAAAACGAGGATGTTAAATGGAATTGGATCAAACAATTCTTCTGTTTTCCGTGGCATCTTCAAACCGCAAGGGGCATGCTTTCGTTGCCTCCGTGTAGATGCTATGCGTGGAGAGAAACCTCTTATCATCTGCGCACAAACGGCTGCTTCTGAAGGCATGCTGGTGGTGGTGTACTTCCCGGGTTTCTGCTGTTTTTTTTTTGTACTCCCCCCCCCCTCAACGGTTAACGCCTTCTGTCAGGCGGCTGCCTTCCTCTCTGTCAGGTAGCGCGTGTCGGGTGGTGTGACGCCCGAAGGCTTGTTTACAGTCGCGCCGGGAGGGAGTGGAGGGGGGGATTCGTGATATGATTTAAGAGGCGGGCTGAGCTGTTTAGTAGGGTTGCGCGATCTTCGCCGTAGCGGTGGGAGAAGTGCCGAATCAGCGCAGCAGCCTTGTAAAGTCTCCAGGGTCTTGCTACAAGAAGATCTGACTTCATTGTGCATTAATGACATTGTTGCCGTCGACCTCCGTCGGCGTCAGTTGACATGAAAATATGTCTTTTCATAAAACCTCTTTCGCCTTGGAAAGCAGCCAATGAGAGGTCCTGCAAGGGGACAGCAAGATCGAGAAGGGGTCAAATTAACTCATTCATCCTTTCCTTTCCATATGAAATGGATCTCCAGAGGCAGACATTTCATTTGCACTTGCAAAGAAGACGTAGAGTGGAAGATCAGAATGTTTTATTCCTTGTTTTTGGTGTTTTATTCTGTAAAAAATATACATTGATGTATTGTTATGAAACGATTTTGAAGGCTTTGTGAAAAGGATTTGTAAAGGAAGAGTGGCCTGTGGTATAATTGCAGTCGGATGGAGAAAAACATACTGCGAGCCTCAGACAATCCAGAACAAGTATAATGCTTACAAAGTCTGAGCGTATGGAATGAGTTTCTTTGTGAGGTCAGGATGACGTCACCGTTTGATACAAAAGCTTTTAGACCTACTCAGATAAATTGTTGCGTTTTGTTCTTTGATTTGACTGGTAATCTTGTCCGTTTCACGGAAAAAGTCGACATGTATCAATTGTTCCATGCCTTTTTTTGAAAAAATATATGGAAAATATATGTCTGACGTGAATTCCTCTGCTGCGTGCAGAAAGGCACTCAGGGTGTGCAGTTCCACTGGCGTGGGAGTGTCTGCTTTCATTCTAATTAATCAAGCCGACAAATTGCATTCTGTAATGGCGGTTGTTAGAAACATTACGCCCCTAAATATTAAACCCATTTACATTAGCTGGGATTCTGGTAATTGCATAAACGCAGCCACATTATTCCTGCATTCTCATTCCACCAGGGACCACAGGCAGGTATTTGTGAACAGAATCATTACTTATGACAGGAAAGCTGGCAAATCCATGTTTTGCACCTGGATATAAAATAAAAGCTTTCCATGTGTAATAGTGTAATATTATGGAACTGTATTTAATAGGATGCACAAGTGCTTCACATTTTTTTCCGAAACAGATGCACTTCCTTTCTTTAAATTAGTTCAGCTGTCTCCACAGCAGCCGACACCCTCGGGTTATAAAAAGTGAAGCTGATGCGATTGTGCCTTAAACCTGCATTATTTCTAATGGCAAGAAGAAGTCCAATTGTACTGAAGTCTATCAGAAAATGGCTCTAATTCTCACTTGATTTATTACATCAGTAAATATTGTAAACATGAGTTTATGGTCTCAATCTCTAGATTCAAGTCTTCAATAGAGCATGATGTTCATTTTGTAAATTATGGTCCTCTGCCAGCGCAGTCTCATGGCAGTTTGTGACGTCGTCACAGAATGCATTCTATTGGTTACGGGTACATGGACTTGCATTGTCCATTTGTCTTCTTGTCAATCAGTACAATGTCAATGGAAAGTCCATTCTTTTTTGGGGTGGACACACTAATTAAACACAACCACAAGACTATGCACAACAGTCAGAGCAAGCAACCTAATATTTAAAATGGAGAAATATCGCTTATGATGGGTGGATGGCAAGAAGGGGAGGTGGATGGGTCCAACAAACATAGGTATTTCGACCATGAAGCTGGTGTTCAACACCTTGTGTCTCAAAGTGTCGTTGTGAAGCGACGGATTCGTGGCGGTTGATCTCTACCACGAAATAGTTGTTAAGACAATTCACTTCGAACCAACAACCTCCAGAGGCACTCGAGGAAAAGGCTCATCCTCCGGGGATCATGAATGTTTGTACAAAATGTCGTGGCAGTGCATCTTATAATTTAGATTTTGGTCCAAACAGCATTGTCAACCCTAAAGCCATGCTCTAGCATGTACACAAAAAAGAATAAAAAAAATTAATACGAATTTGTGTGAATACGAAAGTCTGTGGAGTGCCACTAGGGTTCTACATTTAAAGTCTAAATACTTCTCGGGCCGCTGTAAATTACCAACTGTGTCAGATCCTCGAAGCTCCATTAAGCACAGTCCACTTGACCCCATGAACTCCTAACCACTGCTGGGTAACACCCCCCCCCCACCCCACTTACCTCATCTGCTCACTCAAGCCGGTTCTTAAGGAAGAGGTGAAACTATTTATCAGCATCCCATTAATAATTCACCTAATTGAATGTGCATCCAAGGACATGCTCTAAGTCACTATTAGGGATTTAAAGCCCCAGTAAACCCACAACATACGGCGAGAGCAACGCAACGGCCGCCGCCCGGCCCGCTCCAGCATCCATGTGTGCTATTCACTCCAATTATGAAGCGAACCGCTGGCGGTGACCGCCCCCCCACTCCTCGCGTTTGCTATTCATCACGAGCGACACAGCCGAGCTGTCCACCAGATGCTCTGCCATGCCCTCGCAGAGTAGCATGTAAATACACTGTGATTAAATGACGGCGTTACCAAATGATGTAAGAGCCTCTAATGGAGTCTGTAACCTCTTCTTCCAGCTCTCCACATGGACATTGTTGTGGCAGACAGCTTTGGAAGAAGGTAGCCCGCGAGTGAGCGGCAGAATTAATGGGGAGGGAGCAGGAATAAATGCAATATTATAAGGAACTCTGACCCTCCCTGACTTGGTTTAAGTGTGCATTAAAGGGAATAATGTCAGACTGTATGTATGAGCTAATTCTCCATGCCGGGGTAGACAAAGTGAGTATGACAATGGTGGGACAGCCACACAGAGAGAGGCAGACGGAGAGTAACGCGGGAACAAATACCACCGTGAGTCACATTAGTGGGAGAAGGATGGGGTGCTGAGAGGGGGAGACAAGTAAACAGGATTATGAAACAAACCCTCAGGCAAATGAATATCATTGAGAGGTATATCACTGCCAACAAAGATGAATCAACCCCCTCTGGGTGAAAAACTTGTCCCGCAACCAAGAGAAGCAAGGAACAAAATGTCCTTACTTTCTTTTAAAGTCCATTATATTCTCTGCAGCTTTTCCTTGTGCTTCAAAGGTAAAAAAAAAAACACAAAAAAATCTTTAGATTATTATTATTTTCCCACATGCTCCCGTGGGGGGGGGGGGGGGGGGGGGGGGGGGGGTTATCTCAACTGAAACCCAGCATGGTGCAACACTTCAGGAGCTTTAATCATTGCTCCGCCATTCTTAATAGAGTGATTATTAGCACGGGGATTAATGGGCTCATTTAAATCTCCTCTTGGGATTCACTTTTGTCGGGCGACTTCCAAGCGCACAAAGGGTGCGGCGACAGCGGGGGAGGGTTAAGGAGGGTTGGCGTTTCCCCCATTTACTCCCCTCCTGATGAGTGAGAGTGTGCTTCACAGGAGCTAACAAGGAGCGCAGGACACTTTAACTACTTTATCTCTCGACTGGATGGCTTCATTAGCTCGGCGAGGTAAGCTGAGGACAGGACGAGGGGCAGGAACATTTTTAAAAGGATGGGCGAGGAGATAAGGGCAATCAGTAAACCCAGCTAGAGAGCTACAGTTCTTTAGTAAAGCTCACAAACAATTCGTAACGAGGGCTCCGTGTTGCTCTGCTGTTCCAGAAATTCCTGCAGTCGCATTTGTGCCGCAGATTTGCTGTGCTGCGTGTTGAGTCAGTTTTATGAGGCTATTTCTTTTCTCAGAATGCGTGTGGGTGGGTGGGGGTGACGAGATGGGAGCATTGTGTCCTGGGCAGATATATAACACTGTGTAAGCACAATGCCCTTGAATCTGGCCTTGGACCTCCATGCTTTTCATCCTTCTCGCTACACTATCAAGAGAGTGGCGAATAGTCCACACTTTTGTTCTAGGGCTCTAGGAGGGAAGATGCAGTGTGCCTCTTATTCCTATTCAGTAATGCTGTATGTACTGCAGAGATACGGACATGCATTGTTTTTCATTGTCTTTAGTACATCATCTGGTGGCAGCCCAGGTCTCCAGCAACGTTACATTCCCATACAACTTACCTGCACTCTCCAATACGTCTGGAGGGAAACGTCTTTGCTCCCGGAGAACGGTCACAGTTTGGAACAGTTGGAAACGCACGTGCAATGTTGGGAATTTAAATAAAACAAACACCCCACGAAACTCATTTGTTAAGTTTAGGCAACGAAAAGTACTTGGTAAGGTTTAATAAAAAAA
The DNA here is from genome assembly GCF_009769545.1 of Cyclopterus lumpus. Lineage (NCBI taxonomy): Eukaryota > Metazoa > Chordata > Actinopteri > Perciformes > Cyclopteridae > Cyclopterus > Cyclopterus lumpus. Next base: position 4,968,258 of record NC_046987.1, read on the forward strand.
ACATTATGGTTTGGCAGGAAAATTAGTGCGAGACAAAAAAACAACTAAAGCATGGTTATGGTGAGGCAACAGTCCCCAACCACAGCGCCAGTACTGGTCCGTGGGTCCTTTTTTCGTCCGCACAGCAAGAATGAATGAAAACAATGTTTCATTGATTAATCGAGGTCTGTTTTATTTAGAAAAATTACCGGATACATCCGTCTGTGACATGTCAAAAGGCTTGTCTCGGTCATGTGATACATTACCCCATAAATTAACAAGCTAGCAAACATTTGTAAAAGATAGACGTCTTTGGAGAGCTTCTTTGGAAAAGAAAAAGGCCCAACGAGGAGACAGAGGAAGAGCATACAAATTACAAGAAAAAGAAAGCTGCATTTAAAATACAACATCAATAGTCCTCCTTAAAATACGGATTTAGCGCTATAGGTGATTCTCACACAACATATGTGGCGATAATGTGGCAATAATTCAGCGTAATGGTGAGTAGTATTACTTATGTACTCTATATTGTTTTTTATGCCGGTCGTATCATTTTATTTTATCATATTCATCCCCCACACCTTGAAGGCCGGTCCGTGAAAGTATTATCTTTGGCGCAACAAAACATTGAGGACTGCTGTGTTAAGGCATCAAAAGTGCTTGGTTATTGAGTTATTTGTGCTACCTCAAAAACAAACACAATTTATGACAAAATACGTTCCCATTGAAACAGTTATGTTGTATGTAATGTAATTTTTAGGAGACATGGTTTATATTTCCCTCTGAAATGTAGTGAATTATAAATACAAAGTAGCAAGCAAGTAAAGTACCTCAAAAAGTACCTGTGCTCAGTTAAATGTGTATGGTTCCTTTCCACCACTGGAGCCATAGTGTTACACACTCTGAATGAGGACAACTTCTATTAAGGTGCCAGCAAGCTTCTTGGAATACAGGCTTCCAAGACAGTTCTACTGCTAAAGATACGGTGTGGCGAGCGATGACTGCAGGATTTCATGTGATGAATGGTTGTCTTTCTATTAGTGATGGCCCTGTGAAAGGCTGGTAACCAGTGTGTGTCAGCCCCCACAGGATAGTGGAAAATGGATGGATAAATAGATGGCTTAATACTACAAACCTCTTGACCTATAATGGCATAAGAAATGTGAAACTGCGCCAATGGTATGAAATGGTATACACTTCCAGTCTCACAAGTGGCCCCAGTCTAATGCATTGTTTAAATATTTACACAGCTAACAGCCAGACAAAGCATGACAAAGATGTGTTAGCTTGGGCGTTTGCGAACATGAGTTGGCGTTAGCTTAAAATGTTGACACAGTTTGCCTAACATTAACGTTAGACTGGTGCCAGAACAACGTTAACAAAGTCACTCTCTTCTCTCGACAAATGCCATTTTAGTGTGAAAATGTTGGCTTGTGAAAAATGGGTCCAATATTAACTTTGTTGACTATGCGGCAAAAGTATCTTCTCCCAGTGGAGTTGATAGACCCAGGACCTGCCGCTGGGCTCCTAGAGGGGGAAGTAGCTAAACCCACCTGACACAGATACAGAACATTGTAGGTGCACCTGTGCAGGTGAGTGTTAGCTGACTCTGCTGCGTTAATGTGAGCTTGCTTTGGTCCATTTAATTTCCGTCAAATCTGGGTTACCATAATCGGGCGTGGTAGACAACGGCCTATTCTGGGCCTGTTCATGGTTGCCATATCTGTGTTGTGGCATCTCCATTCAGAACCGTCTCTGTTCTTACTTCTGCCCAGTTGATTCAGTGTTGAGGATTAGCGTCTCCATTCTGACACAAGGCCTCCAACCTAAACCACAGCATATTGTCTGCATAATCCTTCATGGATACAGTGAAGCTTGTATCTTGTAGGCCTGACAGCAGCAAACAAACATGCTTGCTGTGTGCTAGAAGAGCCAGATATTGGGTTATTTCGTGGTTGGATATTATTTATTCAGACCAAATAAAAAAAAGTGGAGGCAGAACATGTTGAAAATGTACCCATTTGCCAGACAATGATTTGGCATTATATCTTTCTGTAAACCACGGGAAACACTGAATGTGGATATTTCTGAACCCAAAATATATGTTGAATAAAATACTCTTGTGTAGCTGAAAGGGACTGCAGAGTCGAGTTGAAATTCCCTGTGGGTTCATCACTACAAGAGACGTACACGTGAGACAAGATCCATTGATAATTCAAAAGTAATGACGATACCAACTTAAAAAGTCACACACTTTGTTGACCATCCACCCGGAGTTCCTTTGTATGTCTTTTTGCAGCGTGATAACAATGTCACTACTTCTACCTTTGCGTTTACAGATAACAATACTTTTAAAAGGCACTGCATCAGTACAAAATAGTGTGTGCAGGATGTATGATGCATTGCCACAAATAATGCATAGGACATCTTTGCAAGGGCGCACACACACTTATGCCCACAAGTGAAAAGACTGACGAGTCATGCTAAATGCCAGCCAGGTGGTCAGCTTCAGGCAAAGCTGTGGAAAAGGTTTCCCCTGTCAGAACAATCCCTCACCCAGACTCCAGGCAGAAGCACATTTTAATGTCTTTCAATTAAAATTCCTGCAGCTGTCCCGTGACGGCAGAAATGCAGCTAGTATGTTTATTCTCAGATGAGAATCTGTGGAGAGCTGCTTCGCAACTTTTAGTGTGCAGATATCTGTACACATTAACTATTGTCGATGTAAAGATATGCCATGGCAGTGCTGAAGCATGTTTGCGTTCCCAACTGGCTGGCTCCCGGCCGCCGCTCTGCACTGCTCTCATAGGGCGGTTAAAGGTTAACATCTGATAACGCCATCCCGACTAACGGTGGCGTCACAGAAGCGTAGCGTCTTAAAACGTGCATTCTCTCTAATGACCATCAGGGTCCGACTCCTGCTTATTCGCTCAGTAAACATTGGAAAGTTCAGGGTCTTAATCTCTAGTTTCAAGTCTTCTTCAATTCATTTAGTAGATTATGGTCCATTTAGAGTCAAATAGACCATAAAGCATGGGATGCTTTAGGGCGAGGCTTACTGTGATTGACAGGTCGAAGCCGCTACCAGAACTGTATACGGCGTCTCTACGTCGCTCCTCGGCAGTCCGAATATGGTCACTTCAGTTCATTGATTGGCTGTAATCCCAGATGGCAATTTGAGACTTCAAAACAGCAGTCCACAAACCAATGGTTTAACGATGACTCTGTCCACTTCTTATATACAGTCTATGGTATTTACTTAAAAGACCTCCACATATATGACAGAATAGGAACAAATCTTGGGCAAAGCTCCTGCATGTAGATCAGAGTTCAGACAGTTAGCTGAGCACGTACTGTTCAGAATAGGATGAGGACAAAGGGAGGTCCATCATGATGGCAACAAACAAACCTATAAGAAAGTGATACATTGGGAAACAAAGTCGGTTGATTGTGGGGGGGGGGGGGGGGGGGGGGCTCATCTGCTTTTACTCATAGCAATTTGGAGAAAACAAGTTACTGAAATGAGGGCTATTTCTTTTCTGCCAGCTCTCGATGGTCAGCTCACACTGTAACTGCCCACACCGGCCTGCCTGTTCTGCTTTTCTTTTCCTGCGCGAGATTAACTGTAACTGTATTTGCAATACGCCGCTTATTGGCGAAACATCGGTGCAGCTGTGCCTTTTGTTTGGGATTTCTTTCTGCGAGGAGGGAAGAAATGAAAACTCTCAGATATGAATACTAAACAAACGCTGTAATTGATATTCCTGTGGACGAACGGGGAGCAACACACACACACACACACACACACATAAGCGCGTCTGTTACCAGGAAACGGGTTTCTCCTCGCTTCACCTCAAATGCAACCGTATTCTGAGACTATCTTTCTTTCCTTTTTCTTTTTACAGCTTGAGTCAAAGGCACGGCAAATGTGCAGGTACTGACGTTCCCGGCGCTCCCCTGACACCAGAAAATTCATTACTAATTCACCTCTAACCTCCTCCCCTGTGATATATGTCACGGAGTCAAACGCCGGGGCGGTCGTGCTCCGTGCTATCGTTTTCCACCCTGACGTCGGAACATATTGACAAAGGGGTTGGTGAAAAATCGGCCAATCCCCCTCTCCTCTCCCTGAGAAGCTTGATCCGTGAAGAAGATGGAATCGGCACTCCCCACTCCGGCCACCCGATGTTTTTTCTGGCCCGTCTCAAAATTCCGCAGCGGGAATTTATCAGATGTGGCGCTGAAGGCGCCGGCCGTTCAATGGCCCATTAGACCTTCCGGTGGGTTGATGGTTAACTAATTTAGGAGAGCTCCGACGGCGACTCGCCTTTGCCCGTCTGTCCGATCCATAACTGGGGTTGAATGATCAGTCAAAACCCCAGAGTCTACCAGAGCTACCTCGATTGCCCCCACACCTCTGCCCCCGGACGACGGATGCATCGAGCGAACCCTGACGGCGACATAATGAATCATCGGCCAGCGCCCCATCCTACATATTAATTTACGCAGGATAAGGTTTGAGTAAAAGGAAACACTTGTCATGTGAGGGCTCAGAGGGATCTAAGGTGAAGCTCCAGACGGGCTATGCCTCCAATTATCAGCGTTTCCTGTTTCCTACACGGGTGATGGATGATCCTTGAGCCAAACACATCCCGGCGTACAAAATGCGGGACTGTACTTACTGATATCGAAATATAAGAAACGCCAGCGAGCCTTTGAGAAATGTGTTTTTTTTTTAGTGATGGAGGGATAAGCCTTGAAATGAAGAAAGCTGCGTTCGGGAGCTTTAAGCACATAAAACCGGAGAGATCTAATTCCATGTGTGATGATAAGCACTCACGGTATTGTTTGTGTGTGTATGTGTGTGTGTGTGTGTTCACTTTTGTAAGAACCCCCGAGTGCGAGGACTGCGTCCCATTTTAACCTACATCCTTTTGATTATTTTTGGAGGCCTGTGGTTGTGGAAAAATTCCTTTTCAGGGACGGACGGATTTCTATGGAGGTGGTCAGCTTGTCAATTTTTTTACTTTTCTGATAAAGCCCCGAAAGTAGTGGAACGAACGGAGGCAATGAATTCATTATGAGGCGGCCAGCCTGACAGGATACGACGATAAGGTTGAACACAAACGTATTCCACCCTCCGTGCCGATGCTTGAAGGGCGGAGATGGTTTGTGTGAAGCTGGATGTGGTGAAGAGCACAACCATATTTGGTGAATAATCTCGTAATTTGCAACGACGGAGATTAATGGAATCGTGTTGCGCCGCGGAAGTACAGCGACCTCACCAAAGTTATGATTAAAAATGTCCGATATTTAAATGAAAATATCCCTCTTGAGAAGCGTAAGACATTTGATTAATCACATTTCTGGGAGCGAGAGCCCCTCTGCAGCAGAAGATGGAAGCGTCGTGATACGATACGCAATTAGGGATTGTGCCTCTTTGAGGCCGGGGGACTTGCAAGTAATTGAAAATGTTTAAATGTATGCTGCAGAGGCTCCGAGATCCCAGCTCGCTGTTTGGGTCCACAATAATGAATACTACACCTCCCACAATGCAACTGGATGGTGCTCATTTGACACTGCCGAGTTTACCTGACCCGCCAAACGGGTTGTTACAGAGGAGCATCTCAGAAGCTGTCACTGGAAACTGTTTGGGAAAAGCGCAGTCACTGAAAAGAAAAAGGGAAAAGATGACTTCATGATTTCCATCACGCAAGTAGAAGCGTTAACCTTTTTTTGTGCGTGTTTCATATCGCATTAATATTCTTATTTCATTCAGTGACACTTTCTGTACAACATGAAGGTCTGAGAGCAGTTTCACCACACTGCCAAGACTATTCTGTGAGAAAATGCTGAGGCCTTTTATCTTTTCATTTTTTTTATTTAAAACTGCACCAATCAACACTTACGGTATATTGATCAAGCCACAGCAGGCAGCTGTTTTTAGCATGAAAGCTCACACCCGCTGGGCACCCCGGGCTCAGCACGGAACGTCAAACAGAAACAGTCGGACTAGCTGGTGAACACAGCGGAGCATTGAGCGGCTAGACAGACACACGTCCAAAAGCCCAGCTAAAAGAGAGTGAATATTTGAATTAACATTCATCAGGTGGCAGAAGACACCACCACAAATACCACCCAACACATTCCATATAACAACTTTATAAGGTGGCGGTATCTAAATGCATGTTTTAGAGCACCAGAGTCCCTTCAGAAAACCTCTAATTTCCTTAGTTAAGGAATGAGGATTGGACTGAGACTGCTTCATAACCAGTTAAAACGTTCCTCAAGAATGTCTGAAGATATTATCGTACCATAATATCTTCAGACATTTTGAAAAACAAGAAAGAAGAAACCTAAACCTCTTAGACCATTTCCCAAATATGTTCAGATCAATAAAACATCTTCTAAAGGTTTGGAGGGACAAGGACATAGACAAATTCCTTCATTTAGCCGTGACCAGAAATATTATATTATTAAGGGCCCTGCCTGAACAACTGCATAATACAGAGGCACAAGATGAAATACAAACATTTTAAGATGATGAAAAGTCCAGCGTGTTTTGAATTGTGGCTTTTTTTTTCTTGGCCTGCTCTCATTGAGATAAATGGGGTGGACAAAACAATGGAAACACCTGTCACTATGAGGGAATACAATTCAACAGCAGCGCCAACTGCATTCTGCAAAATGACCCTGCGATTCGTATCAACACCTCTCTGTAACGACACAAACGGAATATGACCTTCATGAGGTGAAGGATTTATTGCGGGACTGTTTTATTAGAGTGCGGGGGTTTATCGCGCAGTGAGGTGTACCTAATAAACGGGCAACTGAGTGTTTGTACTTCACATTTGTAAACTCCAGTCCAAAAATGTGATTTAAGTGTTGTGATATGACAAAAGTCCTCCAGAGACACAGCTGCTTAGTAGTACTTGGTAGTTCTACCAATGACTGGTAAAGTGACTTTGACATAAAAAAGGCCCATTTCCATTTATGCAATTCAAGTTTGAAACGCTGTATTTCCATCTCATGAGCCGTAGTTCGAAACAACCAGGACCCGTCAGGTACACATTAAATATATGGTTAGAGGCAGACCGAGGAGTCTTTTGGTTTAGAACAAACCAAATAACACAAGCAAAACATTAAAAAAAAAAAAGGTCAAAAAGAATGACGATGAAAAGCACAACTTCGCCCACCTTGTTCCACATGGCACTCCCGCAAACTTCTTTTCCACACGTTGCTGAGAAGAAGTTGAAATAGCGAGCTCAACCTTTATAAAGACTCATTTGTGCCATTAGTCCAACCAACTGTTGCCGCTTCTCGTTGCTGTCGGAATCGAACTTCCGGGCTCCGTGGGGAGCCGTTGGGAGTTCCTATCTGACATTTGGCAGGTCAAACTGCTCACGGGCTGCAAAAGAAAAGGCCGGCTGGACACCGTTCACTCGTTCCATTCATAGGAATAGAATGGCAGGAGAAGCGTTTGACGGGGACAAAAGAAAATGAGGATGGTTGTCGTGGTGACGAGGCGTCACTGGGGCCATTAAGTGCGCCGCTGGCACAAGGGAGTCGGTGACTTGCCTCAAGTGGGTTCATATATATACGGATGTTAGCCCGCTACAATGGTTGCAATTAAAATGGATTGGAAAGGAAATGTTCTCCCCCTATTCTATTTATATGGTTTCATTACTCCAATCGACACGGTTGTTCTGAACTGTATTTATTAATTATTTTGCCTTTGAATTAAACTAAAAAGGTGGAGATTCAACAGATGTGCTAACCTATGTGAAATTGTGAAATTGACGGATCCTATTCATTTTCTACGGAGGGCGAGATGGAGACACGATTTATATTTGCATCACCGCGACTCGACTTTGACTTCAATGACTCGTATTGTGTTCATTGGAGTCATTTTTACTTTGTTGTGCTGTAGTCTCCGGCCAAAGGGAATACCGGCTCGATGTGCCCACGCGGCTTCGTCGGAAACAGACTTGCCCCCGCGTAAGCTTTTGAGGAAGTTTTGAGAGAGCCGCTTCTGAAACTAGCTTTAGTCGCATCCGGCGGATGAAGACGCGCCCCGGTTGAGTCCAAGAGCGAGAGTTATGCCTCCGGGATGCAGTGCAATGATACTTGTGAGTGCTGGTCATGCACAGGGCTCAGTGGACTAAAAGGCAGAGATTTTTCAAGTCCGCTACTCAGGGAATTGCCACTTTTCAAAAAGTTTACCCCCTCCTTGCACCTTTTGAGCGTGCACCCCTAAGAGACGACCGCCCCCAAACACTTATTACATCTCTCAACAGGAAACCAAATCTTGAACACACTCTGTGCAAAGGCTTCTTTTCTTTTTTTTCCCCTTTTCTTCCCGCCCCTATAAGCCTTATATATTTTCTTCCACTCGGCAGGTCAGGGATGGATGAGGGACTGTGTTTGATTTATGGAACGAAGAGAAAGAAAAATGTCACGAGGTGGGAATGCTAAAGGAAGCGGGACTGTGGCATCGGGTGTGGGGCGCTCAGCGGCTCCCTCCTCAATCACTGCAGACGCGTGTTGTGCATGCAACAACACGGCATCAAGATTGAACAAAATATATTACTCAAACGGCTGTGGAGCTGTGAGAAGAGAGGCGGATTGACAACTCTGGACGAACTTTAAAAAATACAAAAAATTATTTCAAGTTTATTGTGACAAAACCATCCCTCTCCGTGTCTGCAGCGAGGACGGACGGCGGTGAGACGCAGGTGGACGCAGCCGGCTGTGAAGTACGACGGCCGGCTGGCTGAAAGCCTCTCTGGTTGCGGGGACTCAGCTGCTGATTTATGAGGTTCACCACCCGCGTGAAAAGCTCCGCTCGAGGGGTGGGTGGGGGGGGGCCATTGAAAGAACTTATCTGTGTGTAATTTATCACACCGCCACTCCCACACCGACCTCCCCCCGCCCTCCCTCCGTGCACTGACCTGTGAGCTGGATACTAAACATTGGTTCAGATGAAATGGACATTACAGCTGGCGGCTGTGCATTGTGGGTAATAGATATCCAGGCTCAGGTTCATTTTTTTTTTTTACTGCACGAGCACTGAACAGTGCAAATGAATGATCAATCTGAAAGCAATTAAGTTTGCCTCGGCGGTCCGGCAAGATGGCTTTCAAAACGCACGCTTATTCCCCGAGAATACAGCGATGGCTGTTGACAACGTGGCCCGAACGTACGTCAGCTGCATTCTTCTCTTCAGCTTTCATCCGGGTCACGGTGAAACACATGAATATCCGTTCATCGAAATCACTTCAGTGTGAACATATTGAACTCGAGCTGCAGCGCTTTACTTTGGCTTTTTACCATTTGAAAATCAATTTGGTCGACATTACCGATGGGCCGTTATTAATAGCTCTGCATGTGGTGAATGGTTATAGCACTTCCACAGCCCAGTGGCCTCTGTGGCATCTGGGGAGCCCATAGTCGCACAGGGCTCACCTCGACTCAAGACTCTGACCCTCCACGACAACCCTGTGCATAGAAGGAAGGAGCAGGCCGGTGTTTGAGTACCGCACGGCGGATTGGGCAAAAAGTGCTCGGAAACTTCAGAGTGCCCGTGTCGCCGCTTCTCCTTCCTTTCCCCGCCTCATTCAGTATAGATAGAGCTGACTCAGGTTTAAAGTTAGGGCTGGCTTATAGTTAGGGCTGGATCCGGTTTAAAGTTAGGGCTGGCTTATAGTTAGGGCTGGATCCGGTTTAAAGTTAGGGCTGGCTTATAGTTAGGGCTGGATCCGGTTTAAAGTTAGGGCTGGCTTATAGTTAGGGCTGGATCCGGTTTAAAGTTAGGGCTGGCTTATAGTTAGGTCTGGATCCGGTTTAAAGTTAGGGCGGGCTTATAGTTAGGGCTGGATCCGGTTTAAAGTTAGGGCTGGCTTATAGTTAGGGCTGGATCCGGTTTAAAGTTAGGGCTGGCTTATAGTTAGGGCTGGATCCGGTTTAAAGTTAGGGCTGGCTTATAGTTAGGGCTGGATCCGGTTTAAAGTTAGGGCTGGCTTATAGTTAGGGCTGGATCCGGTTTAAAGTTAGGGCTGGCTTATAGTTAGGTCTGGATCCGGTTTAAAGTTAGGGCGGGCTTATAGTTAGGGCTGGATCCGGTTTAAAGTTAGGGCTGGCTTATAGTTAGGGCTGGATCCGGTTTAAAGTTAGGGCTGGCTTATAGTTAGGGCTGGATCCGGTTTAAAGTTAGGGCTGGCTTATAGTTAGGGCTGGATCCGGTTTAAAATTAGGTCTGGCTTATAGTTAGGTCTGGATCCGGTTTAAAGTTAGGGCGGGCTCAGGTTTCGGTGCTCAGGTTTCGGTTCTCTCCTCACAGGTTTTCATAGATCGTGGTTATATCTAGACCCTGGTCCTACCTGATACCAACTGCTATGACTATTATTATTAGTTGCACATGTATTACTTTTACTGATACATTACTGCTTTTATTTTCATTATTATTGATTTTATTATTGGCAGTCATACCTTACTACTTTCATTATATTAATAATGTACGTCGTATGCATTAAATAACACATTCAATTATTGTGTTATAGTAAGGTAGGGTTATGTTGTGCATTCTGTACACATTACATCTATCACACTTCTGTCCATCCTGATAGAGGAATCCTCCTCTGTTGCTCCCCCGAAGGTTTCCTCCCTTTTCTCCACGTTAAATGAGTTTTTCCTGTGTACAGCAGAGGATGTCATATGTGTACAGATTGTAAAGCCCTTTGACGTGAATTTGTGATTTTGGGCTTTACAAAATTAATTGAATTGAATCACCTATAAAACAACTTGTCCTGAATAACGGGTTATTCTGGGTCCAATTTTCTGCCATTGCTGAGCGAAGATATACTCAACTTCAGGACTGGTTTTTCATCTTTTACCTACAATGTAGGAATGTGAATTTGCACTCTGCACAGTTTTTGTGTGTGTGTGAGTGTGTGTGTGTGTGTGTGTGTGTGTGTGTGTGTGTGTGTGTGAGAGAGAGAGAGGAAGGACAAGGGACTAAGGAAAATGCAGTCACAAACCTTGGATGATGAGCATTCGGCAGCTATGAAAATGAATGCACCTGCGCGTATGTATTTATACAAGCCCACCACAAATAAACCAATACTGCCTTGTTCAATCATGGCGATAGAGTGCAAATTAAAAGAATCACATAAAGAAGAAAAAAGAAAGAAAGAAAGGAGAACAGAGATGAAATATAGCTCTGAGAAGGACAGTTCAATTATTGGGAAGTAATTATGCAAGCACAAGGCAGTGATCAATCAATGAGAAATATATGAATAATTCCCCTACTGCCGGTGCATCTCAATTAACCCTTAAACAGAACGAGCTGCTTCCCAATCAGGAAAGAAAGAAAAAAAGTATTCCATTTGTAACACTAGAAAGGTGTGCTCAGAAGAGTGTTGAATCACGTTTGAATACCACAGGGAGAAAAAGGGGATTCATTCATCTTGTATAATGCTTTGATTTAATGGATCATAACATATAGGTTATGTAATTAATCAGCAGATCCTCCGGTTCAATGGGAGTTTATTGAGCCACGACAATGTGGCCTTTAACCAGACCGATTGCCAACCGATTGCCGGAAAGGCCCTTTTGCTATATTGAAGCGGTTGTGGATCACTTGAGTCAGCAGTCAATGACGATATCAAACAATCAATAAGATGTTTGTTTGTTTGTAAGAAGTGTGCAATCATTGCACACACGGGAGGTCCCGGAGCAGAAGATAACCGGGCCGAGGGGTCCACTAGTTTGTGAGATTAGCCGCGGACCGACGGACACACACACATGACTGGATGCATGATCTCCGCCAGGCGTAATTAAACGCAGCCGTTAGTGGTGCCTGATTGGTGACAAAGACTGGGCTCGTATCATGCAGAGCCACAACAACCGGGTTTCTAGCCGTTAATAATTAATCCTGACCACCTGTATGTTTCTTATATGGCTTGAACAAGAACCGTGCAGTCAGCAGGCCCTGGATGCCTTAAGCAGTTAAAGTAGCCATAACAATGAATATGGGATCACACAATAATACCGTACAGTGCATCTACTGTAGATGTAGTAGTTATTTGAGAGGGATGAAAGGAGGAAGAACTGGGCAGTCAGCACACGCCGTGATTGGTTAAACTGGTACTCTTTTTTGAAAACCGACCTATTTTTTTTAGGTTTCTGCTTGAAATAACATACCCAAACTAAAAAGGGTGTATCTCAGCAACCGCAAAGGCTATTTTAATAATCTTGTGGTGTTATAATAAAGGCAACCAATGTATGTAAGGTCACAAAAAAAGTAAAGCAGAACAAAGCTAGAGAGGTTTTAGTACAGATTAATTAGGAAAAATGCATGGGCATTTGGGCACCATCTGTGCAATTTGAATTTTCTCATGTACCAAACCATATATTTCACTTGTATATTACTTATGGTGTTCAATACATCCAAATGCAGCAGTCTTTGTTGATTAGAAGAAGAACACTTTTTTTTTTTAAAAGCCAAAGATAAGCAACATTTGTGACTGTAAAGGGCTAAAGCGATTCATGTTGCTGTGTTCTTTGGCTCATATCTCGGTGATGCTTTGGTGCAGAATGATTTTGTAAAGATGTTTAGAATCTGTTACATCGTCTTGTTCTTTGCTATCTGGCTTTTTCTGATAGCACCGAGCTACGGGTTGCTAGTTCCGAAAACGTGCTGTGGGCTGAAGATTATGATTATGATATTTTAATAATTCTTTCAGTTGGTGTTTGATTTGTGTGGAAATGGCTTACTGAGTCTTTTAGCCCAATTTCTCCTTTGATGTAGTTTAATTTGATGTATAACATCAATATATTTGCTCATGTTTATTGTAATGTTTTACACAGTCTAACTATAATGTGTACATTGGCACCCAATTGGGGGCCATGGTTTTTAAAAGGTTTAAAAAAAAAGAAAACGTCAAGATATTTGTATTTCATCATCATCTGCAGATTCTGACTTCATCAGAAAGTCTCCAACCACATCATAGTCATGCAGGCGGCTGCAAGTTGGCCTTCCAGCTTATTGGTATGAATAAATGTCATTGTTCTTGTAAATTTGACCATAGAAGCAGTTGTTGATAATGATATGTTCGAGTCCTTGTCCGTAAATGTAAAATCTGGAACCCTCATTAGCGCAAAACTCCTGTTTTATGTCAGATAACGCGAGGGCCAAGGTTTTAACAAATGTAATTTATTACTGTCACAGCGGCCCTGGGGGGGCCTGCTAAGGTAATTCCACACCTGAGTTAACCTTCCCCACCTCCCTAAAAAAATTAAAAGGGTATGGCCTTAACTTCTTCTGCACCTAAAATAGAAAAATCCAGAAACAAAATCAGATTAGTATTGTCTGTAATCTGACTTTAACTCGTACGGCTCCTGATTCCTCTTCTGGTGTAGGGCCTCCACATTAGACACCGCTCTGACGAGAGAGGGTGTGAGACATTCCAGGGCAATTAGGAGGCATCACTGGAGGTGTCCCGAGGAGTGTGAGTTACCACCGGCATGTGCTGACGCCATCTAGCGGGTGTCCTAGCCGATCAACTTTTTAGACTCATGGAGAGGGAGAGAGAATGATGGGGTGAGCGAGGGTGGGGTAAAGGACCTCCCTCCCCCCGCTCCCTTCCTGTCCCCAAACACTGCCCCCCCACCCCCCATTGATTCCCAATTAAGGAAGAGTAACGTCGTGTGGCAAATGAGCCGGCCCAATGGCTCTCGTTGACGTTTTAGCGACACAGCGGCCCTTTGCGCACGAGACACACGGCAACAAAATAGACCCAAGCCCATTAAACGGGCTCCCTCTGAAACTATATGATGTCGCGCGCACACGAAACCGGGAGAGTGCTAAATCCCGTCCAATTTCCGGACACACACGCGCGCACATAAAAAAAGGGGGGGGGGGGACTCGGTGATTCATTGAGAAATCACGAGAGAGAGAGAGAGAGAGAGGCTCTGTATTACAATAAGGGCACCATGACGCTTCAGAAGCGTCCGTAACGGCTGCAGAGGGATTCTTTCTTTCACCCGCTGTCCTTGTGCAAGGGGAGAAGATTAAAAAAACGTCTCTCGTTGACGTCAAATGAACTGACTTTTCTTCCCCCACCCCCCCCCCCCCCCCCCCCCCCCCCACGCCCCGCATGTGCTGGCTTGACAGAGGCGAGCGGAGCCGCTACTTTATGACCCCAAAAAATGGGGCGCCGAACACATTAACCTGGGGGACGCGGCTGCACGGCTTTTTCCCAAAGAGCCCCACGCGACGTGAGACGCGGGTGCTATTTATTTAAAACTTTGATCGATGCTCTGCTGCCCCCCCCCCCAAAAAAAAATTAGTTGCGAGAGAGAGAGAGAGTGAGAGAGAGAGAGAGAGAGAGAGAGGGGGAGGAAAGAGCGACGCCGCATCCCGCTGTTGACAGAGAGACCACTTGTGCGCCGCCGTCACAACTGTGCCAAAGAGACAGGGAGTCTCTCTCTTTTTTTTCTCTTTTTTTTTTTTGGAAGCCACCGGAGCGGACTCTACCGGCATATCAATCAGCGTCCCGGGGAGCACCGGTGAGGAAAAGGCATTGTCTTAAAGGTGTGTGTGTGTGTGTGTGTGTGTGAGAGAGTGTGTGCGTGTGTTTGTCTGTGTGTGGGGGGTTGGAACAGTGAGCGGGGAGATGGCACTTTTCCCGTTCGTAGCGGGGTGGACAGCAACAATCAGCGGCAAGCAAATGTAGAAAAGAAGAAGAAAAAAAAAGCACTCCCCTCCGCCTCGCCACGGGAGCGCACCGGCGAGGAGGCGCGAGAGACCCGCAGCATCATCGATTCTCACTTTAAGATCTTGCGCTGCTGCTGCCTGTGAGACAAGAGCAGGCGGAGAGGAGACGGTGAAACGGGGGTGGGATTACCGAGTGCTTCTTCTCCCATTTAAAAAAAAAAAAAAAAAAAAAAAAAACCCAAAACGACAGATATTTTTTTTGTTTTCCTCCCCCCATTTATTTGAATCATGAACGCCAGGATATTGTTTTCGCTCGTTTGTTCTGCGGCATTTTTCGCCGGGCTGCAGTGCGCCTCGACCAGGACCACACCGGGGATGGATCTCCCCACCGCCGACTTCGGCTACGTTAACGGCGGCGGCACCAGCGGGGAAACCGGGAGCAAACGGGACTCGAACCAAACCCTGAACTCCAGGCTCAAGAGGAGAACCCTGGCGGTGGATTTTGCGGTCCCCTCTCTGTTGCGCTATTACCTGGCGGAGTTCATAAAGAGACCCCTGAACGGAGACTGCCAGACTTTCAGCGGCTGCTACACGGTGCGCGCAAACTTGAAGATGCACTGCGTGCCGCTGCAGAAGACCGTGTCCACTTATGCCGACTCCTTGCCGAGGAACGCGTCCGCCGAAGGACAGCTGCCCTTCTTCCACAAGCGGCCGCTGTCCAAAGTTCTGAAACTGGGCTTGACGAAAGCCAGCAGGAACCAAGTCGTGGTGGAAATAGGAGAGGATCTGGTGCGCACCGGGTGCGGGGGTTTGTCCGTGCACGAGGAGGCCCACGCGCTCGACCTGGAAATGGACCTCACAACTATTGTGGAGTGGTGGCTCGGCGCGGATGGGGGCCGACTCAGGATCCGACTGATGCCCGAGAAAAAGGCGCAGGTGCCCGGGATGGAGGATCGCTACACCGCGGCCATACGCGCCGCGGACCCGCGCCTCTTCTTCCAGATATCCTCCAGGGGTGAGTTTTTATGTATTTATGTATTGTCTTAACTCTTCCCTCCCTTCTCCGTTATCTCTCTGCCACCGTTCACATGCAAACACGTGCGCGCACATGCGACGACTCGGCAGTGGTGCATTCATGTGGTGGTGGGGGGGGGGGGGGGGGGGGGGTACACTCTCCAGACTCTCCAGACTCATGTTTTATGATTGATGCCCACAGCGGCGCGAAGAGAGACGCGCTGCATGATGATTTTATTCCCCAAAACTCTTTCGATTATTATTATTTAGTTTCCAGTTGGGCTCCACGCTGGGTTTCCGTGCAACATCTTTAGAGGCTTCCCTTTGGTTGATCAGTTCCGAAGTGACAATAATAATTTAATCTGAAAGGGAAGCAACGGAAAGGGATGCCCGTTGCTTTTCTCGTCACCTTTTCCTCAAGAGGGAAGTGCTGGACATTTCAAAATAATATGTTTTGATTAGGCACAAATTAAGCTGTTATCTCGCGCAGAGAAAGAAAGAGAGAGAGAGAGAGAGAGAGAGAGAGAGAGAGAGAGAGACCCAATACTCCCTGTTCTTCTGAGCATCGTTCTTACACAATCCGTGTAATTGTTTAATCACTTTGATGAGGGAGGCTGGCCCAGAAAATAAACAAATAAAAAATGCAACAGAAACAGCAGCTCCTGTTATTACAGTGTGTGTGTGTGTGTTTGTGTTTTGTGGTTGCGTTTTCTTCACGTTTTTGATGATGAAGTCCTACAGCTCCCAGTAGGCATTCCAACAACACAGCTGTTGTAGGTGGGAAGCCAGCTGGGGATGATGGCATTGTTTTTTTGGCCACCCCTTTCTTGTCATCTCCACCATTGAGGAGGCTCTTTAGCAAAGCACTGAACCCTGAAACGGTTCCAGTGGAGCTGCTGGTGACTGTGTGTAGCTGTGACAGCGGAAAAAACAACAACAACAACATACAAAAAAAAAACATTTAGGTGTTCACTTTACTACTTTTGTCTTTTTGAATCTGTAGATATCTCCTAAACTCCCCAACAGTTAGTGTTAGATAATGCCACGTTTGCACAACACACAAAAAAAAAACTATAATACAAAACTAATATGTTTTAATGAAAGTAATTAACTGGAAAGTTTCATGGTGATTGCTTTAAGATAACCTTTTTATCCTATTCACCTGGATAGTGACATTTCTTACAATAAATATATTTAATGTTGTCTCCATGAGCCAGAAATCTCCACTTCAGTACTAACATTACATTACATTACATTACATGTCATTTAGCTGACGCTTTTATCCAACACACCAAAGTTTTATTTCTATCTGTATTCCGAAAAGTTTTTACTCAGGGGTTTGTTCATATATAATTCATAGCCTGGTCTGTAGAACATTCCTGAAAACATGGCAAAAATAGACATTTCTTATGGCTTTTGGAAGTATGGCTTTTTGATACAAAGATATATCGAATGTTCCCTCAGTAAAATCCAATGTTCACATTTCTGTTCATGGAAATGTACCTAAACACAACTTTCCCGAAAGTTTGTAATAACCCCAAAAATATGGTCTTGATGTAAGTAAACAAGGTGTCATATCTCTTAGTTCAATTGTGTTACCCTGTTGACCCGGGTTGTCTCTACGGGACAACATATACCCACCGCAGCTCCCATTAGCACAGCTGGGTGGGAAGCCAGCAGGGGGTGCTCTTCTCACTGGGGACCTCCGACAGATCCACGTGTTGTCCTGGAGGGCAGTTTCCTTTGGTCGTTGAACTTGGAGCCCATGCGGTTACTGAAATGCTACCGCATATACGGGGACAGGACTGTTGTTCCCACACAGACTGCATATAAGACGTGGAAGCGGTCACAGTGACACCGCCCACTGCTGTGTGGACTCCCGTTTCTTAAGCCTCAGAGTTCGGCATTTTAGCTGTTGCAGTTTTTGGTTTTTAGGCCGTCGCCATCTTGTTTAAAAAAAAATTAAAATCATAAGCGACACAACAGGGTGGAGTACAACCGAATGCTCAATAAGACAACCACAATGTCACAGTTAACTTTCAGCTGTAAACACACTGCCGAAGGGTCAATGAGTTGTCAAGAAAAACACAGACAACACCCGTGTTGACTTGGACGACCCACCGGTAGCAACCTGTCAATCTCATTGTAGCCCCGCCCTAAAGCACACTTAGCTTTATGGTCTGTTTGACTCTAAATGGACCATAACGTACTAAATGAACATCACGCTGTATTGAAGAAGACTTGAAACTAGAGGTTGAGACCATAAACTCATGTTCACAATGTTTACTGAGGGAATAAATCAAGAGAGAAGGTGGAGTCATCTTCTCATAGACTTCTATACGAAATGCGAGTCACACGGTATGAGGGGGCGGGGCTCGGGAACAAAATAAAACTCAAGACAATTTCAAAGGCAGCTCTATAAATGATCCAACCTTCAAACAATGGATCTAACATGTTTCAAGAGAAACCCGGGGAGTAGACGAGAAGTTATTTTAACTTCATACTTGGTTGCACACTATTCTGTTACTCTGTGTGACTCTTAAAAATCCGCGCTCATTGCTCTCACTTCACATCACCTCCATCCTTCACCCTCACACAACCCCCAGAAACTGATCAAGTCTTTAATCATCACAGCCGCCTGCTGCTCGGAGGAGCAAGGCGAGTCCCTGAAGGCAGCGAGGAAATACTGAATAAGGGCATCCGTTCGTTGGAAATCTGCTCTGACGGAGGGAAGCCTCTGAACCGCTACGCCAAACTGCTGCGAGGACGGGACCAAGCGGCGTTACCTGTACACACACCAGAGGAAGCGGTCTCTCTGTATTTCTGATTGGATGGAAGAAAAAAAACATCTCCCGCGCACGGCGGAGATGCGCTTATTAATAATAATCTGTAAACGTGAAGAATGGCGTGCATCGATATCATCGTTGTTTTTTTTTATAGATTACAACAAGCTAATCACAAGTTACACAGACACGTGTTAAAAGTTGGAAATGAAGCGAGTGGTGGGCACGGTAGCGGCAGATTATCATATTTTATATTTTCACCCCCCCAACCTTAGATTGACTCAACTCAAGGCTCCAACGCGTGTCGTCTCACTCCATCAGCTCCTTTACACACCGGCCATTTGGCATATTCATGTGTAATATACACCCTACACACTTGTTATGTATGCATCATCTCTTTCCCAGCCGGTAAGATGGCGACTATTAGCGTGAAGTAAATACCAGCCACCGCAACCCGGAATAATTTGACGATCAAGCGAACGCGCATCCAGGCATTAAAACTCTGCTCAGTGCATTTACGCTCACTCTTGCCCCATGGGGCCCCTCGCTAATGAGGAACACCGCGATGGGTTATGGTTGTCAAAAACAGGTTTTCGGGCAGGTGTGATGAAGAGTTGACCTTAGTTATCATCGCCTAAATGCTGCCATAAATAGGTTAGGGGAGAATCGTTAAAACAATCTCGTTATCGACTCGCCTGCCAAGCTCTTTTAAAAGAAAAAAAAAAGAGATCCTCGGAGCGCCACGAGTCTCCGTAAACAGGAAGCATACGTCGGGGGCCCCCTCAGCTGGGCCCTGAATGCAACACACACACACACACACACACACACACACACACACACACAATGTGGCCTCCAGAGCGGCTGCAGCAATGTCGGTGAGGGAGTGACAGAGCGAGGGTTGGCCTCAATACTTTATATTTAGTTATTTTTTAAACGATTAAAATGATTTAAAATCAATGAATTACATAATAGACCAGTTTTTTCTTGCTTTAATTATTATTGTTGCCTTGATGCCAGTGAGATAAGGGACCCAATCATAATCACAGCCGGAATTATCTGTCAATTACCGTATTTTCCGCATTATAAGGCGCACTTAAAAGCCTTTAATTTTCTAAAAAAACGACAGTGCGCCTTATAATCCGGAGCGCCTTATATATGAATTAATTCTGGCTGTGCTTACTGACCTCGATGCGATTGGTGAAATTTCACAACCAAACGCGTCTGTGCGTTGACTTTACATGGGATCCAGAACGCGTTTGGTGTGAACGCCCCTTTACGGCTACCGTAGTCAGGAGCGTCGCGGAGTAATACATACTGTGCTTCGCCATAATATTACAGTGTGTGTATAAGGACCCCAAAATGGCACCTTTCAAGAGACGCGCTTACGACGCGGACTTCAAACTCAAGGCTGTCAGTCACGCAGTAGAACATGGGAATAGAGCAGCTGAGAGAGAATTCAACATTAATGACTCAATGGTACGGACGTGGCTTTGACTACCAGTGCACCTGTTGACCTTTCATTTAGTCCGCCCTGGTGGAAGGCTGCAGAGCCCTCCGGTGGGGAAAGCAATGACATGACATTGCGAATGAGTGCGTGGATTCGTGGTAATCAATGACACCCTTGACATTTAAAGCTTGTATCATTCAGCCGCTAATGGGAAAATCGATAGGAAGTCAGAACGACATGCCACTTTATTATTTATGCATTTCTATGATCGATTTGCTCTACTCGCGACACCCCAAACCCCTCCACCCCCAAATCCACCCTGGCGGACCCGGGAGCTGCCGATCGATTCCGCAGGTCGCAGCGGGGCGCGATAAAGAGCGCTGGGCCCTGCGTTAGCAGCTAACCGGGGACCCCAGGGCCAGACGGGGGAGGCCTTTTGTCGAGCTCTGAGATGAGAGCCGTGCGGCAGCGCTGAGAGAATCTCTGATTGATTTGTTTCTTTTTTTTCTATTTTTTTTAATTATTATTATATATAAATGCGAACGATGAGACTTTCCCAGAAGCTCGACCGAGCGAACCGATTGGGCGATCTCATTACCGCGCTGCACACCGTCGCCGCACGCTTTTGGAGTTCAGAAAAAAGTAATGAGATGACCCCTGAACCCGCGGAGATTCCTTCTGATTCTGCGCGGTCACATTCAGCGCGGCGGCGGCCGCCGGCCTAATGAGACGGACGACTCTTCTGGACTCAGAGGGGATGAGGGAAATCATTTATTTGGCTGGTGAAAAACTGCACGGCCTCCTGCGCACCCGGCCCTCATATTAGTTGGCTCCGTCTCCTGAGCTCGGAGGGTGAGAGGGGGACGGGGGAGCTGCAACTGTTGCACTAAAAATACAAGCTGCTAGCATTCAATAGCCGGCCACACTTGACAATAAACTGTGGAAAAACGCAGAGCTTGCCAGATTGTGAGCTCGGCGGATACCAAAATTGTCGTATGCGATTTCCCCTCCTTTTTATTTACTTACTTTTTATCCTCCACTTCTCATTCGCCGCCGTCTTCTTCTCCCTTCCTATTCCCAGGGTGTGTGTTTTTTTTAAATTTTCATATCGATGCCACTTTTTTTTGTTATTATATGCCCAAAAAAAAAAAAAAAAAGGAAGAAGAAAAATCTGCAAGCTGCCCATTTGATTAATGGCGGCGCTTTACGCGAGGCCCCCGGCCACGGAGTTCAGCCCAGTGCGGAGGCTCTACAGGAGCCACCACGAGATGCTCCACTTCCATAATGAGAGAAATGAATACTGTTCTGGTACATCTGCAGAGACATCTAGATATTTTACCCGTTTGCCAATTTTAAAATGCCACACAGGCCCAATTTGGCTCTCTTCCTGTGGGAGTGTCATATTTTGTTAAATAGCCCCGTGGATGTATATAAGGGGGGCCAAACATTCTGTTACACTGGCAGTAAGATCACCTGTACTGTTGCCAACACGTCACAACCGATCAATCTCTGCTGAGTCAGCACACTGACTCTTTAGTTTTTTGGGGGATCTTAAATATTGACGTGGCACCTATTCACCTCAATAACAATTTAATTGATTTACTTGATATGACAGCTCAGATGTGTGTTTCAGCAGCTCAAAAACTCTCTGCACATTCCAAACATTTCTCACATGCCGTTTTTTTTCCCGGAGAAGTCGTATTATTTTGAGGGGAAAACACGTATTATCGCGAGAATAAAGTCGTAATTCAAGGAGAAGGATATATAGTCACAATATTTCGAAAATCACATTGGATTTCTCGCGCTAATTTGCGGCTATATTAGATCAGCTTTTTATATTATTTATGAAAATGATTGAGAGGGAGACATTAAAAGGACGCATGCTCGTTGCTCAGTATTCCTCTCGACCCCACTTGGAGCGGCGTAGAAATATGCAAACTAATAACCTAATTTGGTTATTGACATGAGATCCACTGATCTGCCTTTTTATATTTGCACGATGCATGTCTGAGGGTCTTCTCTAAATGAGGTCTCTCTACAGCCAACTGTGCTTCCCCCCCCCCACCCGCTTCCTGTCAGTTACTATCTTGGAGGAAATGAGGAAGAGGGGGGAAGAGGAAGTGGCTGAGAGCCTTTGCTCTCAAAAAGTCTCATCCTCTGGATTTGGATCTGAATTTAAATGACGCCCAAAACACAAGCATGAACCTGGCAACCATCACGCTATGTCTCCTTTAAGCAGAGTTTAAACCAAAACAGTGTTCCAGGATGAAAGGGTCCATATAGAGCTAATGAGAAACTGCAGGGTTGGGTGGGAACACTCCGAGTTCAACACTAAAAGTGACCCCTTTCACAATCTAATTGAGTATAATGTCAAAATAATGATTAGTATGGCTTTAATGAGCGCGATAGATCGGCGTGTTCTATTTCCTGAGGTCCTGGAGCTTTTTTCTTTTAATTTCTTACAATTTTAATACAAGACGGCAGCATGAAGGGAAAAAAAAAGAGAAAGGGAGACCGTTGTAAGGATAGCGTAACACACCCGTTGTCTTTCCGGACCAGTGAAGCACTACCGCTAAGCCTTTTCCCCGTTCTCGGGCTGTTCACACGCCCTAAGCCAAACTCACAATTGAGCCACATCAAACCGGAGCCCGTGACGCTAACCAGTGAGCACGGAGCATCAGACGGGAACGCAGATTGTCTGATTAAAAAAAGATGTATTAAAAAAAAAGAAGCTCCCAACGTCCACCTGGAGTTAAAAAAGACATTAACAGATGCGGCGCGGCCGGCGTGAACACACGTAGCCCAGGCAGCCTTTTCGAGGAGCAGCCGGAGGGCTCTCAGGCCACATCCCCGGCTCCCTTTATGATCCGTAATGGGACTGTTGAAGAGCGGCAGCAGCATCCTCATCACAGCATAAAACCCACTTAATGGGTTTGCACCACTTGCGCCATGAAAAAGGGGGCGAGGAAGAGCCTCTTCTCACTGAACCCAGTTATCCCTCCACATTCCCTGCCCGCCCATTGACCTGGCGGCGGCTGGCGTGTCAAATCAGCACCATACCTGAGAGTGTGTGTGTGTGTGTGTGTGTGTCGGGGAGGGCGGGCACAGACAAAGGTGAAGAGATGGAGCAGCAGCGGCCACGAGAGATGCGGTTTTTTTTAGGGGCTGGAGACCCGAATTTCTTGTTTTCAACTCCCCCAGCGCCTTGAGACGGCTTATCTTCTCAGCCGCAGCGCGGAGGAGTGCACCGAGGAAAAAAATGGTCTGATGAAGTCTCAACTTCAGGGCTTTTTTCTTGAGCCGGGCTGTGCTCTCGGGCTTACAAATAAGGGTTTCGGTCCGGCTTTGTGAAGCAGCAGTCGCTCACGGCAGCCAGTCGAGGCGAGATTAAATTAAAGGCGAGGGTCGGCAAAATTGTCTTTTCTTAACAACAACAAACTTGATGACTAGCTCAAGTTTTTGATTAAAAAAAAGAAAAGAAAAGTGTTGGATGAAGCCACAACAAACACAGTCCAGAACAGTGCCAGCGTCATTCTAAGATTCTCAATACCTTATCAGATACCAGGGAGAAAATGAAAGAGATCATCATTTTCTCTATATTTCATATGTTATATTGCTGTGAGAACTTATCCTCCAAATTCAGGCAAAAAAACCAATTTGACTTGAACATAATTCTTGAAAGACCCCTGACTTTATGGAAGCTACACTACACTTTTACAGCTTTTCAATTGGTGCTGAGCAAAAATGTGACATAACAAAATAAAAAAACGTTATTACAATAAGCAAACACAGATCGTCGTAGTAGAGTAGTAGAGAATTGTAAATCTTCAGGGTTTTCAGTTAAAGTGTCCACCTTCAATTCCGGGTTTACAATATTACAATAATATCACTAATACAACCAATATTAAACCTTTTTATATTTTGCGGTCTTTTCTTTTCTCCATTGACCGCAAGAACTATTTTCAAAATGGTTGCCAATGGCAACAGGTAACTTTTTTTTTTTTTTTAAACTCGCCTTGGACATTCAAGGACCTTTTGACGGAGTAGTTTTAATCCATGTTCCTTCCCCTCGCAATGTGAGCTGACATAATGAACTAGTGTGTGAATTGTGCAGAGCAAAAGAAAGAGTCCTGGCACACTTCCCATGTCTCTCGCCTTCAGAGGTCAGCATTGCAATCGTCTCCGTGCAATCTTTGGGCCGTGCATGTGCATGACGGAGAGGGATGGGACCTCATGTCCATGTGCGTCCCGGTGTGTCATGCTCACGTGTGTGTGTGTGTGCTCATGCCCATGCTCACGTGTGTGTGTGTGTGTGTGCTCATGTCCACCAGGGAGCACCGGGGTGCTTTCAAGCAACACAAAGCCTCCTCTTCCTCCTCTGCCTGTCTGAACTTGCTGGAACAGTGAGCCAGCAGCTAGCAGCCACATCAGCCCAAAATCCACACCTCTGATTTCTTTCTTCTTTTCTTTGTGGCTCCGTGCCAGCTGGCCTTGCCGCGCTTGCAGAGAATCCATGAAATCAAGCCCCGACCCTGGCCTCACCGCCGTCCAACTCCAACACACTATTTCTCTGGCCACACACACACACACACATACACACACACACACACCTTGGCTTCTGTGTAGTTATAATACAGCCTGACCTTGGAGCGGAGTAGAAAAAGAGCACAGGGTCAAAAGTGAACGCTTCACGCGTTGGCCGGTGCCGCTTGTGGATTTGTCTTTGCGGAAACTTGCACCGGTTTGCCACTCTGTTCAAAGATGGCCGCTTCTTTTGTCTCCTTTTTGGTTGCGCGTGTGCATCTCTGAAGTCGACACAAACTTCGCTGAGGGATTCTTTGGTACATGGCCACATGCAGTCAGTTGGGTAACATCTTGAAACAGCAAACACAGAGAAAAGGGTCAGACCCCCCCACACCCCCTTTTTATTTCCTTTTAGAGTCCTCTGAAGCAGACGGTAACGTGGAGCACGTCGCGGGGCGATATGGGATACTCGAGCGGCGAGTGGGTGTCAGGGTTAGTGAAAGGGCCCATGTGTAATCTCACCGCGGCTCGACGAACACACAACTCGATCTCTCAATTGCGCCCCGACGCGCTCTAAAGAAAAGCCTGAATCGCCTGTAATGTACTGCGGATTCCACGCTTCCAGTTTCCACGCGAGGCAAAGCCGCTGACTGACAAGCATGAGGCGGGGAGGGCGCTTTAACTGCCACCTCACAGGCGGGTTCATTATAAAACTACTTGGCTATCACAGGAAAAAGACGGTGAATGCGGCTGCCTTGAGGCCGGCAGTAAATTCTGTAAAGGTTACAGAGTGAACACAGTCACTTTTTTTTTGTTTCTCCTCTCATCTTTCTCAGATGCCCATCTCTGTCACCGTCATGTGTCGAGGAACACGACGGGACACGGGTAGATTTGGGTTAGCACAAAGGTCACAAAACTCTCTGTGCCCGGAAAATACCACGCTGGGGTGGTTAAATGACACGAGAGTGGCTGGGCGCCCTTCCTCGCACTACGCCAGTGACAAGTCGCCTAACGGGAAGCAGCTCCGGTGACTCGGCCTCGGAAACCCGATGGCGTGGCACCATGTAGTGCGACGGCTTCGACGCGGTCCCAGAGCGGTGCTCATGTGGTCAGGGGGCAGGGGGGGGGGGGGGCAGATAGACGAGCTAGAGCTAATGACATTGGGGGGGAGAGAGAGGGGGTGACAGCTCTTGACTCCTTTCCATTTTTTTAAGAAGGAAATAATGACTGCCCATTAATGACTCGGGAGGAGTAGCAAAACTTATTTGCAACTAAAAAGAGGTGAAATGATAATGTGGAAAAATACAGCGCCATACAGTGTGTGTGTGTCTGTGTGTGTGTGTGTGTGTGTGTGTGTGTGTGTGTGTGTGTTCTGATCTCTGGGTGAGGCCATTGCTTTGACTTTCCAGGGACGGCGGTACACATTCGAGGTCCGGCGGTTTCATTCATTCTATTTTCCTCGTCTTTCACATGGCAGTGTGACTGGTGCCAGCTCGAGCCTCTTTATTTTTCTTTTGAGGGATATTACTGCTGCCAACCTGGGACGGCAGCCGTAATTCATCGGTCTGAGACCTTCAAAAATAATTTAGGCTGATTCTGAAAATGTATTGAGACCAGGGACATTTCATTACAGGGAAAGGTTCAACATGTTTTCAATGAAAAATTTCTCTTATTCGCTTTCCTTTGGAAATAAACTGACGTCACACTCAAGTATGTCAGGGTGGTAAGATCAGAACTGGAGGCGGGAGGTGATTCGCGTAGCTTAGCATACATACTGAGAGCTAGCCTGGCTCTCTGAAGCCATAGTTCCAGACTAAGTTGATGCCAAAATTCTGAAAAAATTGAAGGCACCTGTTCTTCTACAGTACCGTCAAGTCTCAAGACTAATGGCGTCGTACCAGGCATGTCAAGGGGACCCTGTATTTTCTCTCAACAACAAATCTGTGTCCGAATAGGCTGGACCAGAGCTGCAAGCAGCACGAAGCTTAAGAGCTCACGTTAACGCGAGGTGCCATTGATTTACACTACGATGAGTAGCGGGCAAAGCTAAATTCTTACGGTATCATCATGTGTAAAAGGTCATTTTTGCCGAGAAACTTGAGTAAATGTAGTGTATTTTGAAGGATATATTTATTGTTTTACTTTTGCTTTTTTTACTGTGGTATTGTATGTAATTGTTATCAATATGCAACGGTTTCCGACGCCCTGAAGATGTGGCAGCACAGAATATGTTCAACTTTGTTCAAGCAACAATTCTCGATATTAAATCATCCAATCACCTCAAATATGAGTGTGTGCTGTGAGTGTAATTGACTGAATTACTGTCCGCCTTCGGTTTGTGTCTGTTACCATACACAAGTGCATTAATGACCAATGGCTGTCAGCGCTGTAATGACACACGCTGACACACACTTTGCTGGCCTGCTCACACAAGATTGATCTCCCTCCAGTACAAGCTTATATATTATGATATATAAATGCCGTTTTATTTGCTAATAAACAAGTGCATTTTGTATCGCTCCTTGGCATCACTTGTGGCAAGCCCCTTTTAAACTGTGCCAAACACGACACCATGACACATTTTCCCACACTAGTTAAATTAATGGACGTCTTGTTTGGGGGAGAAAAGCCGACCTGGCGACCACTTCTTTTGTTGAAAGCGGTCCTACTTCTCCGTGGAAATACGCCCACAGTGAATGTCTCGTCATGGCGGCAAAGACGGATGATTCTGGAGATAAAGACAAATGGGCCCGTGCTTGCCGACTCAGCGTAAAATAGAAACACACACATATATATATATATATATATAGTTTGATTAAAAAAAGTTAAGTATGAGGAGCAGAATCATTCTTTTAATGAAGCAGTTGTGACGAGATGGTTCGGGGTCGTTGAGCGTCGGCATTGACCAGATGTGACTGCGAGTCATTTATCTCCAACCCAGTTGCTGCCTTAGTATTGAGCAGGACTCAATCGGGCCGGCGGCGAATGCCAACTGGCTTTTGAGGGCGGAAAAAAAAAATGGGGAAGAAAAAAAAGAAAGACACAGGCCAAATTAATGAATGCCAGCAGAAGCAAAACCCAGCTCTTATTCTGATTAAACATCAGTGCCATCAAAGGGGAGGAAGCCATTACAGATAGATTGTATTGGCTCTGAGGCGATCTGTGCTTCTATTTGAAAGCGAAGAGAGTTTATTTCTTTGGGTCTTTAGCCTCACGACGAGGACGTGTTTGGTAAAGGCGGAGCGAAAAGAGAACGCCTTTCAAATATATATATATTGAGTTTCAATTCATTCTGTACAAAAAGAAAATACCAGCAGCAGCAACAGCAAAAAAAATAAACGGCACGGCACAATCGCTCCTGAAACCCCGTTATCGGTGAGCGCGTTTCCCGACGATGAAGCGCCGTGAAACAGTATCTAGTTGCTCAGAAATGTAAAATCTAAAAAAAAAAAATGCCCCAAGAGTCCACGCGAATAATATGCTCATTAGTGTAATTGCAGACAGCGGCGGCACAATTGTTCATTCAGCATTAATGTGAGGCAGTTGCTAAGTTGACACATTGAGATATTCTGTACGCCGTGTCTGTTTGCCGCCCTAGGTGCCTACCATTTAGTTCACCCTTGTGGATGCCAGGCTAACCAGTAAGCCAAAGGTTCCTGCCACCCCCCCATGAGAGTGAAGATAGATTTTGACCACGCTTCCCACGGCTTCGGTAGGCCTGGAAAAGGGGGTTAGAAAGACCCCCGGGCTTCTGAGCTTCAGAGAAATCTCCCCACGCCCTCAACACGGACCCTCACCACGGACCCTCAACACAGACCCTCAACACAGACCCTCAACACAGACCCTCAACACTGGCCCTCAACACAGACCCTCACCACTGGCCCTCAACACAGACCCTCAACACAGACCCTCAACACAGACCCTCAACACAGACCCTCACCACTGGCCCTCAACACAGACCCTCAACACAGACCCTCACCACAGACCCTCAACACAGACCCTCACCACTGGCCCTCAACACAGACCCTCACCACGGACCCTCAACACAGACCCTCAACACAGACCCTCAACACAGACCCTCAACACTGGCCCTCAACACAGACCCTCACCACTGGCCCTCAACACAGACCCTCAACACAGACCCTCAACACAGACCCTCAACACAGACCCTCACCACTGGCCCTCAACACAGACCCTCAACACAGACCCTCACCACAGACCCTCAACACAGACCCTCACCA
This sequence comes from Cyclopterus lumpus, assembly GCF_009769545.1. Lineage (NCBI taxonomy): Eukaryota > Metazoa > Chordata > Actinopteri > Perciformes > Cyclopteridae > Cyclopterus > Cyclopterus lumpus. Next base: position 4,996,962 of record NC_046987.1, read on the forward strand.
CTGGCCCTCAACACAGACCCTCACCACTGGCCCTCAACACAGACCCTCAACACAGACCCTCAACACAGACCCTCAACACAGACCCTCACCACTGGCCCTCAACACAGACCCTCAACACAGACCCTCACCACAGACCCTCAACACAGACCCTCACCACTGGCCCTCAACACAGACCCTCACCACAGACCCTCAACACAGACCCTCAACACAGACCCTCAACACAGACCCTCACCACTGGCCCTCAACACAGACCCTCACCACTGGCCCTCAACACAGACCCTCAACACAGACCCTTACCACGGACCCTCAACACTGGCCCTCAACACAGACCCTCAACACAGACCCTCACCACAGACCCTCACCACGCACCCTCAACACAGACCCTCACCACGGACCCTCAACACAGACCCTCACCACTGGCCCTCAACACAGACCCTCACCACGCACCCTCAACACAGACCCTCACCACGGACCCTCACCACGGACCCTCAACACAGACCCTCACCACGGACCCTCACCACAGACCCTCAACACAGACCCTCACCACGCACCCTCAACACAGACCCTCACCACTGGCCCTCAACACAGACCCTCAACACGGACCCTCAACACAGACCCTCACCACTGGCCCTCAACACAGACCCTCAACACAGACCCTCACCACTGGCCCTCAACACAGACCCTCAACACGGACCCTCACCACGGACCCTCATCACTGGCCCTCAACACAAACCCTCAACACGGACCCTCAACACGGACCCTCACCACTGGCCCTCAACACAGACCCTCAACACGGACCCTCACCACGGACCCTCACCACTGGCCCTCAACACAGACCCTCAACACGGACCCTCACCACTGGCCCTCACCACGGACCCTCAACACAGACCCTCACCACGCACCCTCAACACAGACCCTCACCACGGACCCTCACCACGGACCCTCAACACAGACCCTCACCACGGACCCTCACCACAGACCCTCAACACAGACCCTCACCACGCACCCTCAACACAGACCCTCACCACTGGCCCTCAACACAGACCCTCAACACGGACCCTCAACACAGACCCTCACCACGGACCCTCACCACGAACCCTCAACACAGACCCTCAACACGGACCCTCACCACGGACCCTCAACACGGACCCTCACCACGGACCCTCACCACTGGCCCTCAACACAGACCCTCAACACGGACCCTCACCACGGGCCCCCACCACGGGCCCCTCTCATGCACATGGCTTCTTTATTGCAGAAATGTAGCGGATAAAAAAAATTAAAAAAAGCCAGGTAACATTAGAAAGCACTTTTTCTTTGCACTCGTAAATTTGCTGGGCACAAAGACAAGCCTCTTATCACTAAAAGGTCATAAACTCGCTCGAGGGGACCGTTAAGCGCGTCCTCTGGCTCCCTCTCTCTCTCTCTGTCTCTTCACTCCGATTTCAGCAAAGGAAATAGGAGCTGAGATCACTCGTTTCCATCAGCCATGTGGGAGCGGAGCCACGTCGGAAAGGAAAAGGGCTCGGGGGCTGAAAATGTCTGCTAATAAGGACAAAAGACTTGAATCGCCAAGCAAAAATGTACTCGGACAAACGGTCAAAGCACATCTGAGGCGGAAGTGACGAAACAAATCGGATGCATAGGAAGCATCATGTCTAGAGTCTCACTCTCACTTTTTTTTTTAACACTGTAGTTCCCCCCATCCCTTCTTTTGACCCAGCGGGGAACACAGTGATTAATTACATCTTGGTGCATTGTCTTCCATCTGGCAGGGTTACTTATCTCCCCAGCATGAACGACTGCTTGAGCTGCTACCGTTTCATCTGCACTGGGGGTCCCTTTTCAAGTAAAAAGGCTAATCATTTGAGTGCAAATGAGCCATTTTCCCCAGCAATAGAAATTATTTTTTATTCTCATTAACATGTGCATTAACGGTACATCGTACGATATGCCGGGATATTAGCGTTATTAGGCCAAAGGGCATTCTCTGTGTTTGAGTTAAGACTAACAGTTTAAGGAGCATGTGGCTCGAGGTTTGCAGGTCTACAGTAAAACATGGACAAGATTAACACCGTTTTTTTAAAATAATTTTTTTAATGAAATGTTTAATTCACTAGCAAGAAAACACACACTTTCCACACACTTTACGACCAAGAGTGTTGCTGCCACAGCCCTGTTTGAACCGACTAGAAGCTTACGGTGGCTAATGTTAGCAACGTTTAGGAGGAGTGGTGAGTGAGGCAGTTTGGTCCTCACTCACCACAATTTACAATTACAGAACAACACCACATGCGACAACATAGTGTAACAGTAGTATAGGTACAGTACTCAGTACAGTGTCTCAAGTAATGTTGGTTATTCAGGTATCCATAGTTTGCTAACATTAGCTTAAATCAAAGAGCGTTCATGCATTTACTTTTGTGATAAAACAATTGAAATGTGTGTCTTTGGCATGCTCATAGTGTCACAAAGCTGGTAAACTGACTCAGCCATGTTTGGTATTCAGGGGTCCACAGTCAGCTAACATTAGCTTGAATGAATTAGCGTTTGTGCTCATTTACTTATGTGATAAAACAAATGAAGTACGTATCTTTGACTCAGCAATGTCAATTACAGAGCAATATCTAAAGTCTGCCAACATTAGTCACTCGAGTAAGGGTCTCCCAGCAAAAAGCTTTGAGCCTATTGAATTTGATCAACGGTGCGTTAAATTCTTCACGGATGCAACTTTTCACTCGTAAAAAAGGAATATGTTATTTCTTCTTTTTTCAAAAAAATAAAATGACATGGAAAGACTTTGAAATTCTCAAATACCCATCAAGCTGCTGTCGGAAAGGTCTGACCTCGCTTCGTCTCCCGTGAGACAAATTGTTTGTCATTTCATTTAACCATGGCGTCGGATGTTTTTTTAATTGATTTTTTTTGCCGCTCGATTTAATCCCACCCGTGTCCGACGTGCCTCGGTTTGATGCCGCTTCAAAGTATACACTCTATACCTGTGTAAACACACTTGCGTGCCTTCTCCTCGGCTCCGGTCTCCTGTAATGAAGGCTGTCTCCGTGGGTGCAGGCAGCTATAGGCAGATACAGTCAAATAAACAGGTGCCGAAGAGAAGACGGAGAGATGTAAGGTAAGACGGGCGTGAGATTGAAGGTTGAAAGGAGAAAGAGATGCAGTGATCCTAAGTGGAATGAACGCCGCTGAGTTATTCACTCGGTCTCAAAGTGAAACATCAAAAAACTGTATGAAATATTGCACACCTCTCATCTTTCCTTTCTTTTGTGTTTTCTGAGAAGAAATAAAAAGAATAAAAAGCACAGCATGTAAATCTCAGTCCCCACACACTGCTGAGGTACGACTGTAGTTGTTAAAAAGAATACGCAAGTTCCCAGGTTCATTAATTGTCTGACATTTGTTTTTCCTACTCGAAAGGTAAAAAGAAGGAAAGAAAAGTTTTCTTTTCCTGACATATCTTTTTCTATCTTTTGAGACGTCCTTTGAGTTTGTGAGAGAAAAGCATCGAGGCAAAAAAAAAGAAGTTGTCTCGAGGATCCCGAGCAGGAGTGATTTGTCCAACAGATTTCATAACTGCATTGGATTCCTTTTGAATTTTGGAGCGCTTGGTTTCAACTAACAAGCTTGCTTCGAATGAAAAAGCCCCACATGAGCTCATACCTCAGCAAAGGCTGCACCATCATCATCATCATCATCATCAGCCTCTTACTTTAGGAAGAGAAAACTTTTGGAAACACCTCGTTGTAATCTGAGCCACTCATGTCTTAACAATGTAATGGAGTTAATGTCAACACTTGGTTAGCTTAGCTTAGCATTAAGACTAAACGGGGGTAAACGGTAACACAATCTTCCTAAATTTTCCTAAAACTTCCTAAAGCATCTCTAAATTTCATCTTTTTTTTCAATCTGTTACAACAACCAAAGTGTAAAAATGGATGATATTGAAACCTAAAATCACCGCTGGTGGCCTGGCAACCCCAAAGTAGGGATGTCACGAGAACTGATGCTTAAAGTGGACGCCAAAAACAAAGCTCATCTTCTTGTTTATGCTATGATAAGCTTTATAATTACACCTCTCATCTCTTGAGCGCTTGTTTCAAAATGTCTATTTTATCTATTTATTTAAGTAGTCAAATAGCTCATATACAATGAAGATAATGAAGGTGTTAGATTTTGAATAGGCTAAAGTGTTTTTTTTATAATTTTATTATTTGCCTCACAGTCTTGTCTTTCAAGTTCAACCTTTTATAGGAAAAACAAGTGTCCAAGGATATCTCCCGGATCCTCCACTTTGCCTTGACCCCCGGTCTAACGTTCCAAAGCTGACACATGTCCAGTTTTATCACCCCGCTGATTAACACACAAACGGATCGGACATGATGGAAGCCTTGAAAACAATAAACCTCACGAATGAAAAGAATCAAATGTGAGCACATAAAAGCTCAAACAACTCAAGGTTGCTCCCATATAACCATTTGTTTTAAACAATGTATGCGCCGCTGTGCAGAAAGCCAGAACTATAGAAGAAGGCCACCGTGTCTGGGGGAGGCAAAGCAAAGAAGTGTCCAGGCTTTGATGTAGCTCTCTGCCCGCCTCGATGTGTATGTGAATATTGAATCAATGAGGCAAGAGCAGCACAGGAAAACCAATATGTAATTTCCCCCCGCAGACGCTCCCTGGTCCTTTGTTGGGTTTGCACCCAGGAGAGAGCAGCGCTTTTGTTATGACTGTCACTCAAGTGAAATCCACAGACATGGAGACCGGGCTGCTTTCTTAAGAGGGTACGCCGTACACACACTGAAGCTGGAGTGTCTGTGGCCAAAGGGGTGGTCGGGGGCCGCGTGAGAGAGAGAGAGAGTGAGAGAGAGAGAGAGAGAGAGAGAGAGAGAGAGAGAGAGAGTGAGAGAGAGAGAGCGCAATGTGTGTTTGCATCAGGCCGAACGCCAACGTGCCACGTTTGTCTGACAAAAAGAAAAGAAGGTTTTGATGTTCCATACATGGGAAGGCTAAACGGAGCATCAAAGAGGCCAGATCACCTTATTTTCGAGGTCTTCTTATCCCACATCCAACATGTCTATTTTTTGGACAGGGAAAACAATAGTAAGTGACAAGAAATGCTTTATTTCTATTTCTCACACCAAATTGTGGAATGAAACATTTATAAATAAACCACACAGTGGGCCGGTTAATGATTATTAAAAAAAAAAACGAAGAAAAGAAAACCTGAGCATGAGTGGGGAAAATCCGCTCGGCAGTGTTTTTCCTCTCCTCATGCTAAACATAGCCTGATCCCTTAGTGTAATGGCATCGCCATGCACCGTCATTAGCTGCGCCCAAACGTTGGATCCCCCCCCCCCCCCCCCCCCCCCCCCCCCCCCCCCCCCCCCCCCCTGTCTCCGTCACACCAACTTTGTGCCCACTTAGCTCCGATCTCGTCCCTCCGCCTGAGCAAGGGAACGAGATGATGAAAGATGACCTAGATTGCTTTTCGCGGAGCCGGGCTGCGTGTGTGTGTGTGTGTGTGTGTGTGTGTGTGTGTGTGTGTGTGTGTAACAGAAAAAAAAGGCAGCTAAGCAAGCCCCATTCCCTCCGGCCCTCATAAGCACAAAAAATACACTGCAATCCTCCACAGGCCGCTGGAATTAAAACTTTCCGACCACTTATGAATCGCTCTTCTTTTTTATGTGTTTGCAGCGACGATGCTCGCCAGATGTTCTCGGCATACCACGATAATAAAGCGAGTGTTATTTTTGCGTCACTCCTCGGGAGAAAACAGGGCATCTGTGACTGTAAAAGCTTCCTCAAAAAGGTACAAAATAAATAAAAAGCACGTTTCCAACCGCGCCATCATTTCACACATATTTTCTTAACACTTTAAAGCTCGGGTTGGTAATCTTTAGTTGGTAATCTAAAAAGAAAGAGGAAAAATAAATATGGTATCCGTGTCTGTCGCAGAACTGTAAATAAGCCCGTCCGGTCATTTCATTAGCGACTAACAATATACTATATTTTGTTTGTTTACGGCTATAATGATCATTTTTGGGGGAGTGGCTTTGGAGTGAGGCCATGCTAGATTTAGTATCTTTTGAAGCTACCTTTACAGTCGGCAACGCTGGGCTGGGTTTTCTCGTTTGGATAATTTTCTTTGACCAACATGACCTAAATAATAGTCTCGGTACACAGACTTTTGTATTACTTTGTTGAAACACTTTGTCACTCGTTTAGAATACTTTAGCACCAATATTACGTTGTCGTAGGGTAATCGTTAATCTTATATTGTGAACTTTCTGACTTCAAATAAGCCCAGTATTCCAGCATTCTGTGATATAATTTAAGTCCAATATGTTTGAGTATTTTATTAGATGAAGAACATGACTTAAGTGAGAAATTCCCAATATTTTTGTATCCACACACAACTCTGTGCTCACGAGTGGTCAGTGAGGACTAATCAGAGCGCGGAGTCGATACTACTGTTGAATCGAGGTGGCGATCTCTTTTGGGAGCGACTTGATTTTTAATCAGCCCCTCGCTGGGCAGCCTTAATGGCCGTATGGCGGACTAAGAGAGTCTCCTTAAATGCAGTGCATGCCTCTGAGGCTTCCTCAGCCATCTGACGGCCCCTATGCCGACAGTTGGCATAATTAAAATTTCTTCTGCTGGCCGGCGCACAGGCCTAATTGATCTCGGGCACAGCCGGGACATGGAATGCATTCACACGCTCCCTTTCGCGGCTGAGCAGACAGACGGAGGCGCGGCGGAGAGGGCAAGCGGCGGCGCCTTTCATGCACAGGCAGGTGCATATAGTTTAAAAGAGCGTTTCGGGTCAGACGGCGTGGGCGTGGGGAGCCTCCTTTTAAAACAATCGATTAAAACCCGAGCTTGACAGAACCAAAAGGAAAAGGGAAAAAAATGAAAACAATTAGCATATTTAGTGGTTTTCAAACTCCCGAGTTACTTTCATGGAACACTTTTACCAATTATGTTGATTATATGCTGCCGTCTTTGAAATCATCCCACACACTCAGAGTGTGTACTCTCTGGAGCATTTCGTAAGGTGAAATAAAAAAATATAAAACATTTTTTTTTTAAACTAGCAGAAGGAAAAACCCATTTGTCTGGTGCCATTTAAGACATCACTCAACAGGTACTACTGTCAAACCTGAGAAATGTGTGTACATTTTAGAGGGAAATTGAGACTCCGACTGTTAGTGCTGGAGCCAAAAAAGTGAGAAATGTTTTGAGTGGGCTCATTTTCAGAGTCAGGAGGAAGGCACAATTGAATTTAGATACATGTCTGCCAAAGATAATGAAGAGGGTAGGAGCTTCTTATAGCTCATATCCACTCAGAGGGGCTTCAAGCGCGTCCCACGGAGCATTTGCTGCAAACTTGTCGCCCATTACCAAATAAGTTGTCACAGAATCCATCAGTTCGTCCCCCGGCCTCTGCGAGGGTTACCGTTAGCATATTATGTTAGCCTCCCAGAGGCTTTCGGTGCATAACTTGGGCTGTTTAGCATTTTATGGAGGGGATGTGTCGTGGAAAACGGTGCTTGAGAATCCTCAAATTGGATTAATGAATGCATCAGCAGATCAGTTGGCCATCATTTGCAATATGTCTTATTTTTGGTCTCAACGCGTGGATATTCTATTGTATGCTGTACAACATCAAATAATCTGACAATATATCAAATCTAAGAGTGAGGTTATTACACGACAGCTGTTGTTATGACATGATAGACTTCCTCAAAGAGCGTTATATCCACACCTTCCATTTACTCTAACCCAATAATTGTCTCCTTTCAAGGCATAAAAGTAAAGTCTCCGCGCTTTTATGGCACGGGAGTGGGGAGGCGCACCTCTTTACGACAGTGGGCATATTGGCGGAAAGATTTAAGAAGCGGAGGAAGACACGTCTTTGACGATCATAAAGATGATGTCCACCCCCCCGTGCTCTAGTCAAATTGTCTTTAGGCTACGGCCGCCATTACCGCGCTAGCAAACTTCCACTAAGCCATTACGCTCTAAAGGCTTGATACGCAGAGTGAATGGAGTGCTTTTAAAAAGAAAATACACACACACACACACACAAACACCTGGGGGTGTCTTGTTTGTGCTTAAAATTCAATAATGACTAGAAAGCACTCAGAGAGGCAGCACACCGCCTCCAAGGCTGTACAACCCCTTTACACAGTCAATTGTGCCTCCATGAAAGGTTACCTCATCAATCACCCCTGCGTGATCTTCATCAGCAGATGGAGTTTGTATGTAGTCGTGGAACCGTTAGCTGGTCACAATGACATTTTTTTTACTTCGGGATTCGGTATTTAATAGTATTCAGGAGGGCTAACGTTAGCCAGTTTCCCGTTGTTGTAACGAGGTGGCGCTAAATTGTAGAAATCTGGTCCACTCAGCGGCGCTTCTTACTTTGTTCCTTAATGAACCGAGTCAGCGGTTTCACTTTGTTTCGCTGACGTCAGCCAGCAGAACCTTTGGCGCCATAAAAGCGTTAACGTTAGCAGGCAGGGAGCTGTGAGGTGTTGGTGAGTGGGAGCAAATGTTAAATGCCTCTCTAGCTTAATCGCTGTCATGACTTGTGTTGTGTGCTCTGTCTGATTATATGGGCTAGTACCAACGGCATAGGGGGTGCATCTGGTGCTGCTGCAGAGGAGCCCAGACGGCGTTTTCTTTTTTGCCGCTTTACTATTGTCGGCGGGCCCTCTTGCACATTGACTGTTTTCACGTCGTCTTCTCGAGCAGTGTTCTACTGCGCGAGCACAGGCTTCTCTTGGTTAATTTGATTTAAATCTATTTCAGTCGTTTCCTCTCATATGTTTACAAAGAAATGTGAACCGACTGTAATCTGTGTCCAAGTGATTACAACATATATGTTCGGGGCACGCTGTTTGCTTGAATTAGCACCGATGAATTTGGCGCCTCGGCAGTCAAAAGGTGAAACCACACAGATGTGATGGGTTTTAGTGGGACTGTAATGCTTGCCACATTAACTTTAATAGAAGGGGCACCAAAATCTGGCTCCAATGCAAAATTAAAATGCCGTCAGGTGACGTCATGACCCTTTGTTCTATAGTATCCTTGATTTAATGGAAGTAATCCAGTAAAAAATAAAATAAATATATATATTATGTCTAATTAAGGAGTTATGAGCTGAAACATACTATAGGTACTTGCCATTACTGCAGATAGCACAATTCAGTTCTGATGACTTAGTAACCAACATACAGTAATAAAGTTACAACCCATTGACATTGATCAAAAATAATATGTACAATTAATCAATAAACTCAACTGAGTTATCTAGAAGCAAGTAAATAGGAGAGGCACAGCATAAAATAATTTTAAACGGTTTCTGTATTTTTTTAAGTATGGAACGTATGGATGTGATATTTAATATGTATCTTGAGATATTTAATATGTATCTTGACGGTGTCAGATATGCAGTATTATTCTTATCAGCCCCAACAAGAAGAACAGATCGGTAGTATTTGGTGTGGTAGTTCTGTCATAACATTCTAGTGTTTGGAAATGATCTTTTTTCTTTATTTTTGGCAACACGTGCACCGCCCTTCACTAAAGGGTACAGCCATGGATTTAAATCTAGTCTCTTTTTTTTTGTATGGGGTGTGAATTTGACCTATTTTTTCTGAGTCACACATATTTCATATTCTAAGGGAAATCTCCTCTGGGAATCGTTGACCCGTCGTCTTTAAGCTGCCACTTGTCACGCCTCTTCACAGAGAGATACTGCTCTCCGGAGTCAAACCCCATAATTATAGGCAATGGGTGAGAATTTTTGTGGTGGGAATTTGCCCTGTTGCTTTCGAGTCCATTTTTCAGTGGCGTCCTACCACAGTTACTCCGAGGCCATGAATCTGACACCCTTAAACTGTTCACCATAGTATAGTTGCATGGGCACGAATTATACGACTTGTTTTTGTCAAAATTGACTTTACCTCTATTAGGGTCGGCCAATAAAACAATCATGATGTGTTTCCAGCTTAAAATCTTCCAGAATAATGATGAAACATCCAAGAGATTTTTTATTTTTTTTAGACACATATTTTTGGTTGGTCTTTTCTCCTAAAGATGTTTCATTACTGTGAGGAAATTCTTGGGTAACTGCTGGAAGCTTGGATGACAATGCCCGTCAGGTCTCTTTAGCAAAAGGAGGGCGGCAGTGGTAGTCATGGCAGTGTAGGAAACATGCTGAGCAGGACAGGAAATAAGAAGCCCAAGAACTCATTTCCGTTGAACTAAAAGATCTGTTGTACGGATTAAAGGACTGATGAAGGGAGTGTAACACGGCATGGTAGTTTTTATATCAGCACAATAAAGACGTGGGCCAAAGTCACTGAAAATCAGTGGCTGTACTCATGATATCTTGTCCAAACTCTGGCTGCAATGCCAATTACTGCCGTGGTGATCCACATATGATGCACATTCCCACTGGGCTTCATTAACTTTGAAAAACCCAGCTCGCAACATGTGGGGAGTAATGGATATTTCATGATAGCCATCATCACAGACGTCAGTCAGAATTATTCAAATTTGACCCGGGGGTACCCTGAGACCTGAGGAAAAACGTACACACACATCTTTTGGGCTTTACGGATTCCGGATCTACTCAAAGTCAGGTGCTCCATGTCCAGGTAGCATGAAATATTACTGAGGCCTGCCGCCGAATGCTTTGCATCCGCCAGATGGCTTTTAAGACGAAGCAGTTGTGTTTTGCCCTGAGTTTCCAGGTGACCCCGACCAACATACACTCAAAGTGCCTCTTCAACGGATGAGGGGTGTGCTGGGAGTTCGCGGTGGGATTTCATGGCCCAGTGGGAAGGGATCCTTAAACCCACAGCTGTGCATAAGGAAGGGCACACGGCGTGACTTGGCGTTCCCCAGTGACTCAGCACAGGGGTGGAGATGAACAGAAGGGCTCATCAGGAGGAGGTATGATGCATTCGTTCATGTGCGCATGCCGTTTGGCAACAGAAACAGCTTATCAAGAGGGCGATGCAACCTAACCGAGTTGACCATACAGATCCGTGTGCTATAAGTGACTTAGTAGACCGCATTAGTACCTGGCCCAATATTTAGTGATCAGATACATACATGAAATAAGTCCCTAGATGCTTCCGACTCCGTCATCTGTGGTCACGTGGAGAGTATTTTGTATCAGTCCGGTGGTAATCAACCTGTTTGACAGCGTGCAGCCGCAGAAGCGGACGGTGTTTTTGGTCTAACGAGAGTTCGCAGCCACTGGTGGGGAAGCCAGGTGTAGAAAAACATGAACAGAACATGAAGGTGTCCTCGTACAAGGCTTTAAATCAAGTAAAAAAACAAAAACCTCATCTGGAGCTTATTATCCATTTCCGCAACACGTTCACACAGTCCCTCGTTGAAAACTGGAATGCTTGTCTTGGTTTAAAATGGTGTTGAGGCAGCTGTTGGAAAACCCATCCTGACAACCAGAGAGTTCGATGCCGGGAACCGTTTTAATTCAACGTTTGCTTTAAAGCTCGCTAACTCGTCTGGATGGCTGGGGGCAAAACGCCACTTCCTTTGCCAGCATGACCACGCATATTTTTCATTAAAAAAATTACTGACTGCATGTTTTAAATGAATTCATCATTCAGTTTGAATTCATCCATCCTCCCAATGGATTTTTTTCACATCGTGATTGTGTTCTTCCACAATGCTATCGATAAATCGTGGCTTTTTATTTACTTTTCTTTTACATCACCAGCTTCTGGCTTGACGTGCCATACAATAGGAATCTTTACTCCCCCGACACTGGCTGAAAGTAAGACAGAGCATCGAATGGAGGAGCGACTAACAGCAGCCATATCATGGCATCTGAATTGATAATCAGACCAAGTAGGGGCTTATTGATATGTATTGTATCCTCGGGTCCAAGAGTGCGGCACTGACAAGTAATTCCCCGCTCTGAATAGAACCCAGAGAAAGCTCTGAATGCCTTTGCTCTCCTAATTAGGACAGATAAGCGGATGGCTGCTGATGTTTGGGGTTTTCTGCGAGCACCTGTCTATCGGAGATCTCCAGACGGCGCTGGCACAATGGCTGGTTTAACGGCCATTTAACGCCGCAATCACCGCACACCCCAGACGCCAATAAAGGACAGTGTGCGTTTAGTTTGAAATCATCTGCTTTTGAAGAGATGTAAAAGCGAGGAAACCAGGGGAAATAACATTAAGGAGAATGGGCAGTCAACTCCTCCTCTGTCACTTTATTGCCTTTTGAGAGAGATACAGTCAGGAAAGACAAAGACGGGGCTCAGAGGGTGACTCTGATTGGGGTAAACAAGCCAAATCTCGTTAACGCCGCAGTGTATTTGCAGAATAGAGTTTATCCTAGTTCAAAGTCAACTGTGTCTCTTTGCACTAAGGATATACATTTGAAACATATTGCTACTGTTTTCTTTTCGCTTACGGTAGACTGTTCTCATGCACTGTAATTAGCTACAAATAAAGCACTGTGATACGTATGTACATCCCACAAAATCAATCTGCATGTAATCTTCAACCCAGGAACCGCTGTCCATGTCCCGTGTGAAACCACAAGTCAACTAAAATTGATGTCACGTTTATGTCTTCTGAGGTTATTTTAACCTGAACCACGGTCTTGCCTAAACCCAGTTATTTTCAAACTGAATGGTTATAACCCAAACGAGGATGTTTTTATCACCTTAACTTAACCAGGTTGTTTCCTAAAGTTGTGGGGCGGAAATTGGCCCGCGTTGCCGGACATTTATAAGAGACCCACAAAAACTGAGGAATACTACACGCACCGCTACACCCACACATGCACAAGCACAATCAGCTACAGATCATTATGGAGATGATACGACAATAGAGGTATAACAACAATTTAAATAATAATAATTGTGTTTAATTTGACAGCTTAAATTGCTTTTTCTTCCAGATGTCTCACACAATAATGTGATTGGCTGATAGTTAACCTTCCCTTTATTGCAGCTGTTCTTGACATTGGCTACTCGCACGCTCCCTGATTGGTACCTCCTAACTCAGTGCGCGGCAGAAACACTGAGTTACGGCTAATACGTCCGAGCTGTGGGATTTCAGGGTCAAAGCAGGGGAGGGAGACAGCGGGGGATAAATGTTGCACGAGGCGCTCATTTGTTGGAGCCATTTGTCTGTGGAACAGCAGACAACTGTGACGTTCTGGGAAGAGCGAGACTATTTACAGTTATTGGCAGGCCGCTATGAAACGGCGTATCTCTCCCCCGAGGGTGTCTGTCTGGTAATCCTTCCAATGCCTCTCCTCTCCTTACCTGTGACACAAGGAGGCTCAGCGGTTCCAAGCTGCAGAGCGGCGTGTGGCTGCCAAAAGCAAATTTACATATATTTCTTAATTAACTGAGCGTTTGGGAATCAATAATCAAATGTGCGTGACGCTTCCTTAAATACTAATTCCCGATGCACACACTCACCTCGCCTTGGCAGCGGTGTGCATAATGAAACTAGTTTGTTTTTTTGCCTCGTGCTGGGTATTAAGTCTGGGTATTCTGTGCATGACCAGGTATCCGTAATACATTGTCGGTCACAGAGATATTTCAGCCCCTTACATTTATGAATGCTAATCAAACAGAAGCCACCAAAGCGTCAGAGTAAGTCATTTATCCATGCGACTCCCACAGCTGGCCTCGCGCAGAACGCGGTGCGCGGAGACGTTGGTGGTGGTTTTAGCTGAGAGGCCAACCTAAACAAACGCTCATTGCGGTGCTATGAAAATTGAGTTTTAAAGAGTTCATGCTCAGTGCAATTTGCTGCACTTTGTGCACTCGGACGGTATTTTCCGAGTTGCGGAACCGTCGACGGCAGAAACCCCGGGCGTATTTTCTGCCCTTCAGCGCCGTCCTCTCCCATCTGTTGAGAGCTTTTATGGTCCGTCTAATTAGCTCCCGTTTAGTTCCAGGGGTTTTCACGCTATACATGTCTGCGGTGCAAAGCCAACCCGTTCTTACTACCTACTTATGCTTGGTCGGTGGCCCTTGGCGTCTGATACCGATGCACCGAGGGATCCTTCGGTGTCTGAATGAGATGACGTCACGCCAATGTAAACTATTTGCATCACTGTTAGACGGTCAGAGCAACTGATGCAGAAAGTCCGCTCAAACTGGAGGTCAGGGGTGGATGGTCGGGTCAAACGACCGACTTTCACCAAGGAGACCGCCGCTTGAAACCGAGTCAATGTTGACTTACATTGCCTTACTTTTCTTATGTCACTTACGTACTTCTCTCAGGCTGCGTAAAGAAGTTACGTCACAAGCGGACACGTCGTGCCCCGACATTCCTAAATCTGATGCTAGAGGTGTTCCTAGAACGTCATATAGTCTGAAGCATGGTATCCACCAGCCATCTTAGTGTGAGTGGTGCAAAGCATCTTGATTATTGACCATTAAACTGTGATTGTGCAATCGCAGCAACAATAAGTAGGCACGGCGGGTCTGTCTAAGGTTCGGATCCCTCGGCATGCCAAAGTGGTGGTCATGTGACGCTAGTAATTGTTAGTGTTCAAGCCAACTAGCGTATCATTAGCTAAGTGCAATGGGGTTACCAGTGACATCAGAGGGCCCATTCAGGGCTCACTCATCCGCTACGTGCTTGAGATGGAGTTTGCAGCCTGCTCCTACGCTAAGTGTTTAATTGCTAGTTGGACCGACTAAAAGTCTTTCGATAGTAAAGTTGTTGGCTCTGACAAACCAGAACGCTGCTTCTGTTCCTTCTCTTTGCCTGAAAGCAAACAACGGCCTCCTTTATCGCGCGAGATCTGAGGGCTTGACTTGAAGCGACGGGTAATCGTTTCCTCCAGAGGCTAATGAAAAATTATCAAAAGATGATGAGTCCAATCTCCTGAACTGATCAACATCACGTCCCTTTGATATGTCAGAGCGGCATCAGACGGACACAGATGGGCGATGCAGATTCTGTACTGTGCTGAGGGGGTGAGGGGGGGAGGGGGGGGGGAGGGGGTGTAAGTTAGCCCTGACATTATTAGGATTAGTGTGTCCCTGTGGACAATGGATTGGTTTACTTTCTTCCCTTTACACTCTCAGAGAAAAAAACTCCCCAAAAACGACCTCCCCATGGAGAAAGCCGGGCAACCTCCCAAAACGCGCTTGCCTCGTTTTCCTCAGCATTGAAGTGATCTAGCTCAATAACTGCAGGGAATGAAGAGGGGAAAGTAAAAAGGTCTCTTATCGTAAGTTAATTAAAAACTTGCTCAGAACACAGAGCGCCAGACAGGGTGCCATAAGTTTTAATCAGACACGCAGCTCCGCTATGAAGACATCACCTCGGCAGATGCCCCACTTCCCTGGAGGAGAAGGAGGGAGAGTCTGTGAAGATGACAGGTGTTACTTATTTGTTTGATTTCTCTCGTTTTGGCGACGGCAGTTTTCTCTGAGATAAGAGTGTGTTGTGTGTGTTGTTGTGGGGGGGGGGAGGATTAGAGAGAGCGTACGAGAGAGGCTGGCACAGTGATAAGAAGGACATCTTTAGCGTCAACTTGCAAACAAAACTCCATGTGTTTTTTTAGGCTCGGGGAAGTTTTGTGAGAAATGTAATTACAAAAAAATTGTTTTGATATTTTGGAAAATATATTTTGGACGGTGTGCGGTCAACGGGCTTCCGGCTGCCGCCGCCGAGAACGGTGTGAACGAATTGAATTTAGTGTGTGTAAAATAGAAATGAAGCTGTTTAAGTGGTTCACTGGTTGAGCATTACTGGCCCGTGATATCACATTTAATTGAATTAGGCCAACTTCAGATCACGTCAGGGAGCATCAGTGGACTCGGGGACTGGGAAAAAAAAAGGGCCCCAAGCGCCCGACTGAAATGTACGGCCACTAACCCCCGACCCCTCCCCCGTCCTTTATCGCGCACATTATCATAATGGTGGCATGTGGCAGAGTTGTAGATCTAAGCTCTAACCCGTGCTTTTGGATGTAGGAAAACAATTTTTTCATACTCAAACATACTTTTTGCATCTGTTTCAGTGACATACTTCTCACTTTTCTTTCCTTTCTTTTTTCCTGCTCTGAAAAGACAAAGACGTTGCTTTCAGCCATTGTGTGCGCTCGGCGGCCTCTCCGCACCTCTGACAGTCACATTCACAGTCCCCCGTATCAACGCCATGAATAGACTTGCTTTCCCTCTGCGCGTACACTGTTATATCATAATTAATGTTTTGAGGCCGCAAATGGCGCGATGCTGCAGGGCACGGCGGCTGCCAAGGAGCCTAAATTACCCGCTAATCCTCCGTGTGATATTCAGCGGCACACTGTCGCCGTCTATCCATTCGCCTGATGGTATTTACACAGCTCTTAAGACCCCGGGGGCTATTCCGGTTATCGCTGCCCGGACGGACCTCGCTGCTAAAATATTCATGTCGCCGTAAAATGTACGGCTCGCTCTTGAAATATGGGCAGTTTGACTGTGTTCCGAACCCATTTCCCGCTTACGCCTTTCCTCCTAATTAGATCCGGAAGGTGTGTTCCTTCTCTCTAGATCTCTTCTCCGCCCGCCCACACACACACACACACACCTACACACACACACTCCTCCCCTCGTTCCCGGTAGAGCCGGAGTTGAGATGAAGGCAACAGAGTTAATTGCATTAGTATCAATTTACTGGTGCGGCAGAGGACAGCTGCTGTGCAATCCAGTGATGTATGGCCCCAGCTAACGGTCCCAAAAAAAGATTTTTGCAGGCACTTACACGAGCCGTCTTGCCGATGGATTGCCAGATTGCCATGATGCCTTCTCACGACTCGTCTGAGGACGACACTCGAGACCTGAGTGGTCACTCCCAGCTGGTCAAACACGCCGCCTGGTCAGTGGCCCGTGGCCCTAAAACTATGACATTAACATACAGTTTTACTCTTGTTGCATACGTCCGGTGTCTTTTCAAAATAAACTTCCAACATAGGTTTGTTTACTTAGGGACTTAGTTCTTATATGTAATGCCATTTTCAATAAAGGCATTGTCAGTGTCCGTGTTGGAGTTGTCTTGTGATCTACATGTATTCACATCCAATGAGCAGCTCAGACAAAAAACTCTATTTGAGTCCAACCATTTTTAGGTTTACTTTGTCTTTTAGAAAAGTACTCGGTTAGGCTTAGGAAAGGGTTTGGGTTCAAATAAGTATGTAGGTTATATAACAAAACAATGGTTAAATAAGTCAACATCGACTCGAAGACCCGTGTTTGTTTGACCCGTCCGTCCCCGACTCCCTGACACCCTGAGTGGACTTTACACTACGACAGTTGATCTGAAGTTCTAATAATAACGTGGATGGTTTTAAATGTGAGTCTCTTGCGGGCGCTAAAGGGTCTTTAATGCTTTACACTTACCGTTGTCTTTGTTTTCACGATGAAGCCGAATCAATGTGTTCTCACAACACGTAGATCTGACACTCGGCTCATTTTGTCACACTCAAAATGTGCATTCGCACAATAAACTGATTTATTGGGGGATGAATCGGACTGGGGAGGTCGGACTGCCTGTCATCTTTTGAAGGCAACCGACCGGCCAGCAACTAAGTTGATGTGGGTTGCATTTGCTTCTGTGCAGTGGCCTCGCACAGATTACTTTATTTTTTTTCTTCATTTTTTTGTAGCTGCTGCTTTTGTATTTGAAATCACAACATCCCTTAATGAGTTAGCCCAGTTTCTGTGTCTGGCAAGCGCTAATTAAGCAACATTATCCTACAACAAACATCAAATTACTTCAGACTGTGTCGCCGTTGTTCTCTGAAATGTTTGTTCCCAACGACTTTAATAAATCATATTTTGTAGATCAGTGGAAAGCTTTGAGCAACTTAAAAACAAATCTGTGGGGTAAAGTAAGTCACATCTCTCCTGCTGCTGATGGCCAAGAGTGGGAAGAAGTACTCAAAGAAAGTACACTTACTTCTGTACTTTGACAATGTGACCGTATTGTTACTTTATGTGATATCGCATTCTTAATCTCACACACAACAGTTTGTGTTATTTTTATCCACCTGGAGTTATTTTTGCAAATAAAGACTTAAGAAACAAATATGTGTAATACATATGAAGACAATAATGTGTGCTCTTACTTTATCACTCATTACGGCTCCCATCTGAGAAAAGTTTACCCAAAATGGGTAAAACAAAAAAACAAAATGGGTCAAACAAAAATGATTGCTATTTGCAAGTCACTAATAATTGTTAAAAGTCCAGTTATGAATGACATGGATCAAGGAATTGTGGCTGTGAATAAAAAAAAGAATTTAAAAAAAAGAGTCCTTGGGGAAAAGGGGGCCTTATGGCTCCGTCATAATTAGAATAGCGCATATATTTAGCGGAGAGAAGCGTCTGGAACACGTTGCGTTCTGAGTGGCAGCTTCAGAAACAGGCCGTCTGCCGTCAAACGCCACAAATAGCCCGGCGTTGCCCAATAAATAATACAAATTCTCAATAAAGTCGGGTTGCCGACTGCGGTTAGCTTGTGGTTTTATCAGAGCTTGTAAATAACTGTAAACGCTGCTGCGGGGAACGAGGTGAGAGTGGACCAAAACAGAACAGTTGTGAAACAAAAGAGAAGTGAAAGATGCTCTAAGTGCACCGCTAGAGCGGAGCGAGGACTCGACGCTGGCTTGTCACCACGACACCGCTCCACATTACACACTCTGTCATTTGATTCACTGCTGATATAAATCAAAAATGATATTCATTAGCGCAGCTTTAAACTTTGATAATTTATTAAGCTTGTGAACGGTTCACACGGCAGCCGGAGGTTAGCTCACCACTCGACTCCCAGAGGAAACGAATGGACTGCCGGGGACCCGATGCTATTGCCAAAAGTGAAAATGCAGGGGTACTTATTAAGTAATAATAACTCATAGTACACACCAAATGCTGTCCTTGGTATGGACTATTGCTCTGGGGCAGCTGCCGAAAACCGCACTATACACTATGTTGAGTGATTGTGAGCATAATCTACCAAAAGGAAATTTGTTGCAGCTCCAGGGCTAAATGGCAAGTCATAATAAATGATATATGGCCAAGTCTGGCAGTTTTTGTGTGGGAGGTAAAATTCACATGAAATATGATTGGACTGTTTCCCTGTATTTCATAGAATGTAAAGGGCTGAAGAACAGAAGCTAAAGAGAAAGTAAAGCCGGTGCACCGTCAACACATCATTGGATTACCCGTCATGATTCCAAGTCTAGTTGTAATTCTAAGAATTATTACATTGAACACAGGATATTGAGTTTGTGTTGGGAGTACGCCTCACTGAAGGAATAGTTCCAATGTCATTTCAATCAGGTGTAGAGATGATTGGAAAAAACACACATCATTATTGTAAATAATGACATAAATGCTCATATAGATCCTTAAATGAACATATCGATCTGTAAATGAGCATATAGATCTGTAAATGTAAAATACAATATTATATTATAATATTATTTACGTATCTCAATACACTTGCACATATCATATGCAGATTTGGAGAAATCTCAATACGCACACAAAGGTTCTGGAGACACTCTGAGAGATCCTGCTGCACCTTTACCGATCCGATGATGCTTTAAGATGCAGTTGCACAACTCTCCACACACGTTTGCAGCATAATTCCGCGTCATAATTCGCGGAGCATAATTCCGCGTCAATAGGGTCTCTCGCTTTAAGCGCCACAAACAGAACAACGTGTTGGGGTGGAGCGAGAAAACCTCAGTTGCAGATATTTCCAAATTATCTCATGAAATCCCAACTATTTATACAGCGCTTTATTTCCTCTTTGTGGTTTGAGAGAAGAGCTCCTTCGGGGCAGGCGAGTTGACCGAGAGGCGAGCCTAAAGAAAAGAACGTGGTGTTCCTTTAAGGACACGTAGTGTCACATCCTCTCAACATTGTCGCGGCCATACGTACCCATATGCCCGTCCCCTTTAATGTTCCCCCAAAGGACACCGCGGAGGTAATGCCTGTTTGATAGCAATAACGTTTGTCGTCATCTCAATTTCCCAGCGTCGCGCGGGATCAGACGTCAACGGCAGGTTTTCCTTTCAGCCCCCTCCGGTCGCAGCAAATGAGGAAAATGGAAGATAAATCCTATCAATAGTAATTATTTCCCACCTCGCCTGGATACGCCTCGGGATGCGCTCAACCTGTGCGAGCGCTGATAACACATTTAATAACCCCAACCTTGCCACTAATCTGTGTCAAAATGGTGTTTGAATTCTCCGAAAGGTCAATTTGTAGCAGAGTGGCAGAAGTCGTGCGGAGCTGCAGAGAGACGAGTGTGTGTCGTGCAGGCCCGGCTTTCACAGCGGAACGGGGGTGTCAGGTTTTGTTATGATCATTATTGCAAAAATGCGATGCACTGACTCGGTTCAATATTTCAAAGGTGAAATTATCTTGAAAACTGACCGTCACGTTATCGATCCAGAACCCCAAGATGAACTCTGCACATCGTATCGGAACACAGTTATGTGTGTGTTGTTTTTCTTTCTTTCTTTCCCCTTTATCGATCAAACCATCACGCCTGCTCTCCTTGTTTCCCCTCCGTTAAACACCTGCTTCCTCATCCACATTTAAAACACAAAAATCCCAAAAATCAAAATGCCCTTCTTTGCCGCAAAAAAAGGTTTTCACCCACGGCAATCGATATCTAAAACAATGCGCTCAAGTGATTTGTATAGAAATGTCAACCGCGTCACGGGGAGCGCCGGTCACATGTGCAGTGTTTGAGGGAGAGAGAGAGAGCTTTGAAGCTGAGCGCTTATTTGGAAATGCATTGACCTTTTTGTTTGGTATTTGTTTTTAATCATTATTTTATTTTTTATGCATCACTTGGGTGGAATTGCACTTACTTTCCATTTTGTTTACATGCAACATTTAGGCGACCGATGGATGAATGCAGAGAGAGAGAGAGAGAGAGAGAGAGAGAGCGAGAGAGAGAGAGACAGGGAGAAAGAGAGAGAGAGAGCGAGAGAGAGAGAGACAGGGAGAAAGAGAGAGAGCGAGAGAGAGAGAGACAGAGAGAAAGAGAGACAGAGAGAGTTTAAAATTCCCTACAGCATCCCCCCAAAAACATCCTGACAGAGATTACAGTTATTTTCTTGTTGTTCCAGTTGTCGGAAAAGAGACATAAATCGCTGTGTGTCCGAGCTGAGCTTTTGTGCAGCTCGGACGACCTTTAAACATCATTACGTTAGCCGGGGAGGCGACATTCACACACACAGAGTGAGAGAGAGAGAGAGAGAGAGAGAGAGAGAGAGGGAAGTGGTCTCTCACCACACACACACACACGCGCACACACACACACACTTGAGGCGCAGAAATTTATTTAATTTTTTTCCCAGCGAGGGACCGAATCAATACCAAACACACCGATTCTATTTGTATGGCTTTGATGTCAGTCCGAGGCTCTCTGGAGAGGAGACTGTTTCACTTCTCTCTGTAATGCTTGGCAGCACACATGCACACAAACAAATGCTTCCAAATGATGCACACACACAAACACACACACACACACACACACACACACACACACAAAACATCAGAGGCACGTCTATTGAAACCCCTGGGCTATTATTTGCGGCGGTTTTCCAGGCCTGTATTTATTCCCCACCGCCATCACAAAGCAGAATGACCAAAACAGCCAATCGGTGAAGGCAGGAAGTGTGTCCTTTAAGGGAGAAGTGTGTGCGTGCATGTGTGTGTGTGTGTGTGTGTGTGTGTGTGTAAGCATGCCAGAGACATCCTCAAAGCCGCGCACCTCTAAACGGAACCCAGCCGAACTGTCTCTTTGAAGGCTGCTCCATGTCGCTTTAATATGAATAAACCACGCGCACATTGCAATGAGCAATGATCATAAACAAGCGCACCGCCTCCACGTGGCATCGACAGTGCTGTCAACACACAGGAAGAATCTTTAGTGTGCGAATTGAGTTGATTTACAGGACTTGAAGGGGACACTTTGTTGGGAAGCGTACCGGTGTTAGATTAAAGCGTCACTTTATTACGTCTGCCAACGAGGTGTGTGAGTTCGTTGTTGCGATGTCACCAGCAGGATATCTCACAAAGTTCTCCACAGATTTGAAGTTTTGGGGGAACATTTTTAAAAAAGCGGCCAAGGATTAACTCGTTTAGCTGAAGTAACAATCCAAAGCACTGTGGCAATTACCAGAAGAACCCTGACCACGATGTACGTTCCTGCAAACCAATGGGTTGAGTCGAATGTCGGCGTTTTTTTATTTTTATAAATACATGAGTTGAAACGCACAATGCCACGTTGTTAACATTGCGATCCTATTGGTTCGGGTTTAGGCAACAAAACTACTACAAAACCTTGGTGTTGAAATAATAACGTAACAATGTAATGTAACAGTGTGAATCAAGATCAACTGCCCTTAATGGACTTTCTTAACGCTGGGTAACAAGCATAACGTCTGCTTTATGTTTACTTTGGGTTTCAAACGGCGGTCTCCTTGGTGAAAGTCCTGTGTTTGTTTGACGGCCCAGTCCCAACCGCCCTTAGCGGACTTTCTCAATTTCCATTCACGTTATTATACCACTTGCTCTAACCGCATGCAAAAAGAAATGCCGACACTCAATGTATCCGTGGTTTCTCAGAAAAAGTGCAACACCAACATTTCGGCAAACGTGTTTTCTGGTGGACAAATAAAAAACGATGCTGACGCCCAAAGCGGTCCACTGTACCGTACGTGCCCGTGACTACACATTCAAAGTGAACAGATTGCACGGTGCGAGAGCAGCGCCTGGCACCATTGGGAAATGTCTTGGCTGCCGCTGCAGCAACCTGCTTTTGACTTCTCGGCTCCGTACGAGTGCGAGAACAAGGGCAACAGCGCTAATAAACCCCAGTTGGTGGGACGGAGTCCAGGGCGGTGATTTAATTAAATGGAATGTTACAGGTGAGACGTGCCCCCTTCTCCCCTTACCAAACAATACTACTCCGCTGGCTCGGGGCCCAGCAGAGAAACCCCGTCTTGTCTCGTTTTGGAGCGGGCTGGGAATGGTGCCACGGCGGCTAAATCCCCATTTAACAAGAGGTCGCATATATGATGTGTAACAAGGCTGCTAATCCCTTCCCAAAATCGGGCTTGTGCGCCGGGGCGAGACAATTTAACATCCCGACGTGCAGATTTTGATGCCCGGCCTAATTTCCTGTCCCGCGGTCGACATACAATGGGAGCTCTCACTTTGTCTCCAATCACCGCGGCCACGTTCCCACGAGCACAAAAAGCCCCTGGAAGTCATTTGGGTTCCAACTTGGTTTCACACTCAGCCGTCGTGGCCTAAATTACATCCCTTTCTCCCTCACGCCTAATCTCATGACTATGCTTTGTCTGAAGAATAGCATGCGGTTCATGCCATTTTTCCTGTAAAGGGGATAGAGGTTGGGTTTTAGCGCTGGGTATGTGTTGTCAAGGAATCCTAATTCAGCCTCAATCCTCGAGAAAAATTGATTACCCCTCTCGGGATTTTTTCTCGGGAT
This sequence comes from Cyclopterus lumpus, assembly GCF_009769545.1. NCBI lineage: Eukaryota > Metazoa > Chordata > Actinopteri > Perciformes > Cyclopteridae > Cyclopterus > Cyclopterus lumpus. The sequence continues at coordinate 5,020,529 of NC_046987.1, forward strand.
CAATCACTTAGTTCGCGACGGGTGTTGTCGACAACAGGCTGCGATTAAATCAGCCGCCGTTGCTGCAGTGTCGCAGAAATGCAACTGTCAGATCTAATTCTGTCGAAGGTGTTCGGCTCAACAAGCCCGAAAAACGTCATCCAAAAAGGAGTCACGCTTTCATCAGTTTTGGCACGGAGAGAGCGGCGGCGAGGTGCCATCCGCCAATCAATGTCCAACAGTGTTAGCGTATCGACTTGTTCTCGCCATTTTAATTTCATTACGGAGTCACATCAAAAAAAGAGGAGCTTGACGCGACGCACAATATCTTTGTCGAGATATAGTGAAGATAAAAAAATAAATAAATAGATGACGAAGACATACGTCAACAGTGTTTTGGCACCTTTTTCTTTTTTTTTTTTTTAATGGAGTTTAGATGAAATGTCAAGAAGTCAAACATGCAGATGAGCCAGTAAATGATAATTCCGGTGATCTCGACACATGACTGGCACTACAAACAAATGCAAATAATCTTGATCGGCGTTGCCGACGAGGCGGGCCGCTGATGTTTCTTTGAAACTTTGGGCAATCTGAAGGATTCTAATGATCCCGCTTGTGCAGATGTTGTCCTTTTTTCCGCTTCGCAAGTAAACAAATCCGCCTCACACGTCCTGCGTGATTTGCATTGCGTGGAGTCGAGAGGTGAGAGTGAGAGAAACAAACGCAGTGATTGGCCGTCTGAGCGAAACATTCATTTGTAGTCTTTTTGTCGACATTAAAAGGACACTTTGTAGTCGGCGCCAGCGGCGGCTCAGACGCCTGCCGGCCGCCAACCCTTTGATGCCGAGAGATGATTCCGATGGCGGCCTGATTGCAATTTGGAGTCTTTAAGAAACACTTTGGCTCCCTGTGATTGGACGTGTAATTCCTTATTACCAATGCCAGTCGGCGCCTCATGCATGCAGCCCTAAATGAGCCACGGCGAGAGGACAAATGACCAATGTTTAAACCCACGAGCAATCACATTTGACCTCTTTCATCCATGTTCTCTCTTGCGCTCCGTGTGCAGAATGAATTAACTATTGATTTAAAGCAGCGCTCGGTTCAAGGTGCAGCAAATAAAAGACTAACGTTTTCAGGGAGTGCATTACAATACAGTGCATTTCATTAAAACCAAGCACAGTAACCACCGACTCGGATGCGCTTCCATTTCCCACAAAAAAATCTGCTGATAGCTAATTTCCAACATCCACCGCTTGGTCATTAACCCAATGCCTAACAGTGTGTGACTTCCTTGCAAAAAAACACAACAAAATCAAAGTTTTCCAACTGAGAGACAAAATGGCATCACACAACTGTCATAAATGGCATGTTTTATGGAATATTGGGTGGGACGGGCCGGTGTTGGAATATATGGCCGTGGCTAATGTGACAGCGAACGCATTATCCAGTCTTCCGTCCCCCGAGGACCTTTTCAAAGACATCTGAAGAACTGTGCGTTTGTGTGCATGTGTGTGTGTGTGGACAGGGATTATCTCTTCTTCATCAATGGGGTTTTTAAAGTGTGGCTGGAAGTGACTGCTGTGATGTCAAGGCTAAAATACAGCTGGTCTCATAATACAGAGCCACAGATTTGATCTTCCAATAAGCCTGTTATTTCTTTTTTGGGACTTTGTATAAAGTTTCAAAGCAAATTAATTCTGGCTTTGCTTCTCTTGACCCGGACCGGTGGTGCCGCCTTTCATAACCAAACAAACAACATTAATTAATATCCAGATTCCATTAAAAAAAACACAAAGAAACTAACAATTCATCTTCCATTAAATTGGATGGCGTTTAAAGTGGATGCTGTCTGGCTCGCGCAGCCATTACCGCCTTCCATTTGTTCGATATGAGCTCATTCTATGTCTTTGTTTTGGACTGCTTGGATGGCTTGTAAATTGTACCCTCAGGACTGGCCAATACAATAAATAAAGCAGTTGCTCCCTCTAGTTTTCGCAGCCCTCTGAAATGCATAGCCGGGACATTGACGGGGAGCCATGTTTCTTTGCTGCTTAACGGCAGCAGGCAGCGCTCGGAGGCCAAAATGGGAATAAAAAAAGGTCAAGGTGGAAATCGCCTGCGGCGCTGGGACATTTCATGGACACTGTGAAAAGGCTTTTTATGCTTAGTATATTAATGATTGCTTCTAAGCTGTCAGTATATATTTTACCGTTGGCACGGTGACGCATTTGTCTTCTCTGTGATGATGGATGGTCGATGGGGGAACACATCTGCGTGTGCCATGGTGGACTGGTGGACTGGTTTCATTGCCACGGGGATATTTGGACCAGTTTCTGCAAACCGCTTCTCCGGTCCGGTTATGGATCGCATCGCTGCGTTCTCAAAATGACATCGATCAGGCCATGGGAAGGTTCTCCATCACTCTTACGTTGCTCCACGTGGCTCATGTGACAGGCAATGCTGAGTGGATTGTGGCAAAGTGGGTGTGGGGGGATATTCAGACAGACGGTATGAGAAAAATAATGTGTTTTTTGAACATTAAAGCATGTAAACATGTTTTCATAGGAACCCCAAGTACAAGTTTGAATGTGAGCATGATGTGTCCCCTTTGGTGCTGACATTAGTATCTGCTTCAAAGGCATTCTGTACATAAAAAACTGTGCTTTCCTTATTCCTTGTCACGTCAGTTGATGCACATCTTCAGTATCCCTTCGAGCCGTGATGTCATTAGAACAGCGGCGTCTTTGTCTGAACGCTTTCGGTGGATGCAGACTTCTGTTTAGACTAAAGACTCAAGGCGGCGTGCTCTATAATCCCTTTAGCTGCTTTAAAGCCTTTGACACACAAGATACTGGGCCAAGAATCTTCACAAAAAATACAAAAATAAACACGAGATGCAGCACACTGGAAGTCTCATTGCATTACACGATACACCGATAAAAAGTAGAAGAAATAGCCCCCCCACGCCCCCTGTCCATCTACTCTTTTTTTTAAAAACCATTTTGTCTTTTTACAACTGAAGAGTGGAAAAGACAAAAGAGAGCTGTTATTTAAAAGCTGAAACCAGAGCTGAAAGGAATGATTTAAGCATGGAGGTTGGAACGCCAATCAATAGAAAGCCGTTATGACGCATTAAGCAGAAATAATTGAAAATGGTGTGTGTCTGTGTGTGTGGGGGGCGGGGGGGGGAGACAGATAGATATGTGGGTAAAAGAAACGGGCCGTAAATTTAGACAAAGGAGCTGATTCACTTTGGCATTTTGAAAGCCATTAAATGTCCCAATACATGCAGTATGCACTTTGAACTACTGAATACAAATGGCATGTGGGACAAAAGGGGAGAATGATGCAATGAGAGTGCATTGTGCAACATCTCCCATGTGCTACAAACCAAACCGGTTCACTCATACGAACGCCGTCGGTCTCGTTATTTCAGCCCAGTGAGGAGAACAGGCTTTGATGATTCGGGTCCCGGTCTCTCGAGCCCCTCACAAGACTCCTCCAGTGTGGGAGACATCTCTGGGTTTCATGGCGAAACATTTTTCTTCAGTAATTGCTGCTCGCTTATTCGCGGTAATTCAATTGGCCTGGGATGTGAACCTGTGGATTCTGCCCATACAGGTGTTCAGCTGCCACCTGGTGAAGAAAGGGGGGGTAAAAAAAGAAGAAAAAAAGATTTGCAGGTGCACATCTCAGACTGAATGTGGTGAAATCCTTCAGGAGACATTTCAAAAGGTGTCTACGCAAAGAAGGATGTTACGGCTCACCATAAGTCCCGGGGCAGGTTTGCCCACATGATTGCCTGAACAGAAGCATGTTCCTTCAGGCTTCGGGCTAGGATAATTGCCCACACGAAATGATGAATGCTCCCGTCATAATTACAAAGTCTGACCCATATTTACAATAAACGATAATATGGGTCGGTGCTGGCAACAGGCGGCCTTCGGGGACGGTTTCTGGGCGAGAATGGTCTGGTTTTAACACCAAACCAAGAAAAATGTATCTTATGTAGGCGGCACGCTCTTCAAATGCGCAGTCAGAAGACATGTAACCGGTATTTCACGTTGGAAATTAATTTGTGATGTTTCCATCAGCTCTTCACGTGTCTCTTTGCACACTGTCCTGTACCTGACCATCCAGCCATTAACTCATCAGCACTAAACTCCCCAGTAAAAACAGCCCCCACCCCCCTCATATATGCACACAAGTTAGAGTTTGAAATATGTGAAAAATGGACCATGATTTCGTCATGGAGCGGCTGTTACCCGGAGCTATGAAGCAGCGGGGGAAGGTGGGGGAAGCTTCAAATATTTGAAATGAGAAATGAGCGGTGAGCGAACCATCTAGAGCCGTGCCGGCGCCGTCTGAAATAATGAATGCTCGTGCGAGAGTGGAAACCTCAGACTCGTGCCGTTCAATGCACTCTACATTTAATGATCATGAACGTTGCGTCCTCTTTGTTCTATTACACGACCGCATTCTCCGTTCAGCCTGGGTTTTATTGTTTTTGTTCTCCCTCTGCTCTGCAAAGCCCCGTTGTTGGCTTCAAGGGTGGATTAGTTGTCAATAATAGCCCCGGGGTATTGCTGCTGACTGATTGCCATTGACTGCAGTGAAAGCGGAGGGCGGTCAAGTCGTTTGCTTCATTGTTGGTTTTTTTCGGGTAGGTTTTCTTAGGTATTAAGCCGGTAAAAACGACCCTCCGCCTCCCCACAAGCAATCAACCCCCTCCCGCAGCAGTCACGTTCATAGAACACACTTTACAGGCCTTGCGAACATCTGGAGGGATGACATCCAGCCCGACATCCGGAGATAAAGAGTGACTCCGTGTCAGCGCGCAGGTTTACGGGACGCTGAAAGGGTGATGGAAAAAGAAAGAAATATCAACGTGTCTTCGGTCCTTCCGGTTATTTGTGCCGGAGGTTCAAAAGGGGGTTGCGGCGTCTGCGCTCTGAAGCCGAGATGTTGTCAGAGGAGCTGAGGAGTAGCTTCTCAGGTTTGTTTTCTCACCTACTTTCATTGCTCAGGATGTCGGGGGGTAACAACTCCTGGCAACTGGAGCAGCCAAAGCCACTTTTTCTTCTGGCATCCCATGCAGGGGACGTTGTGAAGATGGGTAGGCGGGTGTAGCGGATCTTTTTTAAAGAATTTGTTTGTTCTCATGGCCTTCGTAGCCTGATTTATGGAACTTTGATATGGCTGTTGACGGCATTATTCAGATGTATGGAGTCATTCAAAGAGATACCCCAACCCTCTGTAAAAAGCCTTTGACTCCAATATGTCAACTCCATTTTCAGATTTTGTGATCTGGAAGGTAAACGATCTGCCTATTTGATGAGATAAGGCCTCGTTTGCATATTTAAACACACATTTTTTTTTTAAGGAAACTTCACAGCCGATATCTGTCAGCTGAGCGCTTGACCCCATTCACTTAGTGGGTCACCCCTTAAATGAGTGTGACCGGCTGGGGAATTTGCCAACAGTTTGACAACGAGATGGTGATGATTGCAAAGTCCAATCTGTTAATTATCTGACTGCCCCCCCCCCCCCCCGCGCCGTTCCGTCAATGAGCAGCTGTCAGAAAACAACCGTCTCCTCCTATTTGCCGTCTTTGACTTTCTGTCACACTCGGTATCCAATCCCTTGCCCTGGAGTCCACACTGAGGTCTATGTCTCCCCCCCGCCCCCCACACACACACACACACACACACACACGCACACACACACTTTCTCCCACACGCCTGTTTTGCATGCAAAGGCCCTCAACGCTCAGCGTGTCCAATCCCTCCCAATCTCATCCCCATCGGGAGAGAAGCGAGCGAAGTCGGGGGGGAAAAGAGGCTGCTGGGAGATGAGGAGCATGTGCATCTGCGTCTGCACTCTGTATGCATGTCGAGCGCCACCCTCGGCTAATATGGAGGCACTAGTGTGATCGGCTTTCTCTCGTTCTCTTCATACCTGTCTGTCTGTCTCTCTCTCTCTGTCTGTCTGTCTGTCTGTCTGTCTGTCTGTCTGTCTGTCTGTCTGTCTGCCTGCCTGTCTGGCACATCCCCACACTGCCTGGCCGGAGCCCCCTCGAGTGGCAAGCTTAGCATCCGTGGCGCTAGCCAGCACTTTGAAAAAGTGCAAAGCTGCAGACCAAAGCGGCTTAGAGGAGGCAGTGCGCACAGAGGCCTCGTCGTGAGTTTCTTTTTTGTGCCACGGTCGCCCCGCTCTCGTGCTCCCAGCAGGCCGTGTGGTAGAAGACGCCAGTGTGTGTGTGTGTGTGTGTGTGTGTGTGTTGGAGGGGAGGAAGGCACGCCAGGTGCCCAACAGCTCTCCAGGGAGCGCATCACGCTGAGCGTTGCTCTCCGGCTGCACTCTCAGTCTATTCAAGGCTCCGTTGGCGACTTAACGGATTTAAATGTGCCCAACGTCTTTCAGTTCTACTTGAAATGCCTCCATCTTCACGCGGTGTGTGCAGTCGTTTGACGTTTTTGCGTTCATCGAAATTATCTGGGTATATTTCCGCAGGTATTATTTTTGGATGGTTCTACCAGATGCAGGGGTTTATAACAATTCCAGTCTTGGAGCTCATTATGTAATTGGATTTTCTTTTTTTTTCTTTTTTTGTGCTTAGGAGCATGTCTCATTAGAGAAAAGCCAGAGAACGCGGAGCACAGTAAAATGTTTGGTAACACTTTCTGTGATGATGAGTTCACTAGGCTTTTACTTTTTATAATGCGATATAATGTGCTTATAGCACTATAAAAGCATTATGCTTATTTCTGAGTGCTTATGACTATATGTATATACTATAAGGATTAGAGATGGGGGTGTCGTTGAAAGTCCCACCAAAAGAGGAAATGCTTCAATAAAATGCAGCTCAAGTGAAAAGGTTTATGGACCCACAGCGAAATTCAAAATTGGAAGCCAATCCTCCCGTCTGGACAAGGGTCAACACACACTGCCCCCCCCACCACTAGCTGCCTAGCTCACTAGCTAGCTTGCCAAAGGCGCCAGCTAATGGGACGGGTCCAGCATGTCGCCATCTAATTTATGACAATTTAAACATATCCCAATGTCTCAGATTATCAGATCTGACCCTCAACAGCTCTGCAGCAGACCCCCGAGTCTGTTCTGAAACCTGGACACTTCCTGCTGAAACACAGCGCTAAGTGTGTCTTAAGGAGCCACATCCGGATTCACTATCCTCCTCATTCTAAAACTCCTGACAGTTATGTGCTGTTATTGTTGTTCGGCTGAATCGCACAAAGCGCTTGCGGCATCATTATACACTTGCAGGCTGCGACTCGCTCCAACTTTTGTGAGACAGCCAGACGTATGAAGTGAAAGCGAGAGTCCTGCCTGAAGCGACGGCCGCTTCCTACAAAGGCAGCGGCGCTGGGAATACGCGGTGTCGGAGGGGGGTGGGGGGGCTCGGGTAATTCAGGTAAAGTGGATGCAGTTGTATGGCAGATTGCACCTCTCCCGTCATGGCGGGGCGCTCCCACACTTTGGCTTCGCGTGCCGGAGCCCTTTGCGTCCTGGCCTCCACAAGTGCTGCTGAGCTCTTGCACGCGAGTGGGCGGAATGCGCAGGAGTGCATTTGTTTTCGCTGCGGGGGTTGTTGTTCTTTTGTTTCTTCAGCAGTGAAAGTGTGAAGTGTTTTACACGGAGTTAAGAAAAGATAAACAAAAACAAAAAAAGCCCCAAATGGTGTGTGTGTCGTGTGTCCCCCCCCCCTGCTGATGAGGAGGCTCGAGACGGACCTTTTGTTGAAGATCCTTGAATCGTTTATTTAGTTATTTGTGCACTGATGACGGCGAAATGTCTAAAATAACAGGCTTTGCGCTTTAAAATCATATCAAACCAGAAGATATTATGTTCCCTGAATACGCGGATGACATCTCTCCACAGAAGTGTGATTCTGGCTTCTATTAATGTTTAAATAGCATCGGCGTGGCTCCGCGTATTTCAGGTGCGTGTGAATCATCGGCTCCACGTTGAGAGTCAGGGCCACGGGAATTTACCCCCCCTCGCAGCGGCATCTCTCAAATTCTGATTAACCCAAGGTCAGGTTAGCCAAACATTTGCATCCACGCCGTGGAAAAACCTCATCAGTAATTCCATAGCACAGCTTATCTGTCTGGGTATTCTATTATGCAAGCCTTCGTTCTCTCGGATGTCTTAATCTCATTCGCAGTATTTGGTTCTGTTAAACATATTCCTTTCTTTTTTTTTATTCTTCTTCTCCCCGACTCCACCTGGCCCTCCTGGCTCATTATACAGTTAAATGAATGCAAATTACACTAGTTTAGGCATGATAGTCGCTCCCGCCGCTTCTTTGGAACGACTGCGACTGAGCGGCTTCGGTGTTCTTCGGCGGGGAGCTCAAAACTCAGCAAATAGCAGCGAGCCGTGACACCGGGACCCGCCCCCCCCAACAAAAAGGTTGTTTCCCCTGACACTTATTGACAACAGGTGAGGCTCCAGTAGAGTGTTACCGGGCGTTCTTGTTGCTTCGCAGCGGCGGCGAAAGATCAAACTCATAAATATTGTCTCCTCTGCGACTGATGAAAAAACAAAGCACCAATTAAAATCCAGCTCGCCTTTTTGCTGATTCCTCACTCTCACTTTTTCCCCGCCCCTCTCCTTTGACTTCCAAATGCCACGGTCTTGGCTGCGCTCCACGTCCCGGAAAAAAAACAGCGACAATGGCGGCGTGGGGCACGGAGAGCAAGGAATCTGCCATCCCCGCAGTTGTACCAGGCTATAAAAAGGTGCACTAGGGGAAAGGGGAAGTGGGTGGGGAGGGGGAGGGCAGAGTGGAAGCTGACAATGTTGCTGTCACTGACAACAACTGATGTCTTTGCAGATCAACTCCTGCAGTCATGCTCGCTTTGCGGGAATCGCTGACAAAAAGGCTATTTGAACATTGGCTCAACGTAAATCGGAGAGCAGCATGGCAGCCAGGCTGCAGACGGCAAGAGAATAGGAGCCCAAATCAAATCCCGTGCACAGCCATAACCCTTGTTTTTCTTTGCGGATTCCTCCCCTGTGCCCATAAAGATTAGCAGGACAAATTTATTTTGGGGAGGGGGGGCTATAAAGAAATCTGTGACCCAAATGCAATGCTCGATTGAAACTGAAAAGCATTTGAGCATTTGTTCAAACACTTCCAGATTTCGAGTAGCAACACCTCAGATCACCGCGGTTGTGTCGTCTTCCCTTTGAGGAATACATATCTGTAGAGAAATCTATTTTTAAGTGCTCCCCTGGTGTTTGAACAACAGACAAAAACCTTAATTTCCCCGCAGTGATCGCTGTGGTTTCTCGCTGCGTCTGAATCTGAAATAAACATCACAACCTCCAAAGTTTTGCTGAAAAGTCGCTCTCCCTTTCAATCACTTACACAGACAGCGAGTGTCAGACAGCGGAGCCCAATTACGATCTATTCAACAAGCTGCTGATATTGCTTTCTGAGGACCGAACACACACCATTAAGTTTCATTAAATGAGAGCACAATCAAATGCAGTTTCAGTGCTGTTTATGTTCCTCCCACAAATTGAATTGGAATTGATAATAGCACACATTATACATAAATTTCCGAAAGCCATTAATGGTTGGGTTTAGGCAATTACATTTACATTGATTCACTTAAAGGGTGAGGCTTGTGCAGTTAAAAGTTTGAGAGAAAATCACCTTGATTAAAGTTTACAAAGGCGTCACTCAAGGTTAAAGAAGAAAAAAAATACAATACAATATTTGTTTCTCCTTCATGGGATAATACATTATTTTCACATTTCCCATGGTGCATGCTGCTTCTGTCTCAGAACAGCTGGTGCAGAATTTGCCATAAAACTGAAGAGTATAGGTGCACTTTTTTTGCCCAAGGCAATTATCCATTGCGATGGGCCCTCTGCTCTGGTAATGATCGGAGGTCAAAGGTGAACCAGTTATCGCTGTAGCTCTGCAACGCATTGAACATTCTTCACTGTGTAGAGTTTGGTCAATAGTTTCAATGATAGCTGTCTTTTCCACCTCCAAGTGTTTAATATGTTTGTCACTGAGAGAAGTTGGTGAGTAGAACCTCATTATATGATTTATCTTATATAACTACCTTACAGGAATATTGCCCCAAACTACAAAGTAAAAAACAGCTCCAACGAACACAGGTCTTTTACCCAAGAAAGTCAAAGTTGACTTATTTTACCTTACTTTCCTATGTGGCGTAACAAGCGTGGTTATTTTACATTTTAAAAAGTACATATTTTAACCCAAAAGTAGTTTTGTTGCGTAAGTAAATCTTACAACCGTAAAAGTACACAGAGCGTCACAGTTTGAATCGCATAGAGCCACTCACCAAGCATCGGTATTTGACAAGTTGGGAGTGAGAACTCGTTGGTATGGTAATACATGCAGCCCTTCACAATTGTCTTTTGATTATGCTAAAACCACAATCAGAGGACAGCAGTGTATCTGGGCTAAAACCAGATGATCTGAAAGCTTCTTCTATTGTTCTTTTGAGTTGAACTAGAAGTCAACGTAGACGATTATGAAAGCCCTCCATCTTCACTTGTGTTGACCACTGCTCCGGTCAATAAAAAGAGCGAAACATTGTTGGCCTCTGAAGCGCTTCCCTTCCTCTGTCAGTCCAGCAGCTAAATTATGCCAAAGCATTTCCTGTCTGCTTTAGGGCTCGGGCCATGATTGCCTCATCACCGGAAGCCAACCCTCCATGCCAAGTGCAGCCCTTATCTGAAACACTCGCCAATCAATCATGGGCACAAACGTTCCCATCTCGTGTGATGGATGCCACAAAGCCACATAGCGCGTTCCAGATTGTTCCGGAATTTCCCTCGTCCCCCATTTCAGGCGCTGTGCTTCTTGCCGTTTCGTCGACGCCTTCCCGCCGACACATCTATCCTTCGTCTGGCGGGCACGTCCTGCTGTTCAGCCGGAAGACCATCTGTGTGTGTGTGTGTGCCGGTCCTTTTGAGGCGGCAGCAAAAACTCACTCTTTTGCTTACGAGTCAGATCTGTCCTTTCACTTGGAAAAGAAATAAATAAGCGAGTCCTCACACAGCTTTTGTGTAGTCGGTGGATCCAAAATGAATACAAATCAAAATGGCCGACAGCTGCAATTGGATGTTAACACAGACAGCACTCCCGAATGCAACTGTTTCCTGAGTGATGGGAACGCGGCGCTGTGGCATCTCATGGAACGAGTGGCGCATCAACAAACCAGTCTTGTTAGAGCCCCTCATTTACAGGCTCCATGTTCTGTGGCGTGGCTAAGGGCCTCGGGGCAGAGACAAATAACTGCAACACACACCTGAGCTTGAAATACACAAATACGGACGCAGCCAAGCATATGCATTGTTTATTCCAACAAGAAATAGGACTCTCTCTCCGTCCCATTATGCAAATTGATAATTCTTTTTGAGGCGTTCTCAGCTATCTCCCTATCAAACTCTCCTTCTCCTCTTCCGAGCTTGTCAACTCTGGTTAAGCAGACAGACAGAGGCCGGTTAGTTGGCCGTCTCTCCTCCTCACTGCTCCATGCAATCATCCCCTCGCTATCTCTAACATCTCCGATGACGGGTTGATTGCTCGTGGCATTTCCTGACCTCATTGGATTCCCTTTACCGCTCTCCCTCTCTCCGCCCCTTGAGTGGTTGAGTGTTGTGTGTGTTCACCATCCAGAAGGTTGTGCGAGTGAAGTGAAAGGTGCAAGAAACACGTCCCAGCGGGTTCTTGGCAGATTATTTTTTTTCCCTTCTTCCCCAGTGAGCTCATTTGAGGTGATGAATCAGTTCTGAACAACGTTGGCTCAGTTCGGCATCCTTCAGTGTTCTCTTTTTTTTGGTGTCTCTCATTCTTAATGGTCCCGTCTTTTGAAAGCATCCTTTGCACTGCAATGATCAAAGACAGGGCTCACGTAACTTGTGGAATTTAGTAACAAGGTTAGATAACTTCATAAATGTGAGAGCTGAGAAAGTACTCAGTCATTTTGAAACTTTTTTCCAGTCAAACTATTCCTGTAATCAATCCTTGTCAAACACAGATCTATAAAATAAATTGATACTTGTTTGCTTTTGCTCACTGCCAATCATCTCCAGCATTCTCTGAATTGAACGTGCAGTGTGATTGGCCCACTACCGCAGTAGCTACAGCACACGCAGCCTGTGGTGTTGGGAAGTCGATCGCGGTAGATCTGAGCGGGTTGACAGTAGATGAGAGATGGAAAAGAAGTAGAAAAAAAGGATTCAAATGAAGTACTCAATTGATTTGTATCGGAAACCTTTGAAGTGGTCTCTGGAATGGTAATTTGTTAAATGATACCCAGCAGCTAATGTTCATAAATGGTACATACATACTGTAGTTCACAAGGGACCCAGAAGGTACGGCCACAAAAGATTGCTATACCAATAGAATATAACTAAAAGAGTGGAAAACAATGTTTCATACTTTGTGTTTTGTTGGAACTGTATTAAAACTGTGGTCCATTTTGCTCACACATCGAGCACCGCATGGTGTTAACATAACGGCGACACGAGTGAAAGTCTGAAAAAATGGACTCTCGGCCAGCCGGTCCAGCGATGGCCTTTTTTTGCATTAGCATGACCGCCACTTCACATCTGGCAGGGCTACAGCTCCCATCAACTGTGTTACCAAAGCATGCGAGCCACATGCCGCACTGACATGCACTGGCCCTTTGGAGACGAGCCCAGAGACCCCTTTGTCGGAATGAATCCGGGACCCCGTGCTCAGCGAGGCCATGCACGGCTAATGAGCAGCCGGCTCAGCTGCTGCCGTTTAACGGTTTCGCCGATCAATAAGTCAGTCAATTAGTCAACTTACCCTGGCCGTGAATTACTATTCGCACGGATCGCAAACACAAGGGTCACTTTAATCAAATTGCAGCGGCTTCACGCTCCCTCCAGTTCATCACCACCTTCTTCATCGACGTCTGCTTTTGTTGCCGTCTTTTCACCGCTCACCGCCATTGACGTGCAAATTGGCTCCACCACGATCATCTCTTTCGCTCTCTCTTTCTTCTCCAATGCTCATTAAATCGCAGTACGAGTCAACGGAGGCTAAAACATATAGCGGGGCTTCCGATTGGGTGCTATTGTTTCCCCATCAAGTGCCATTAATCACACTTTGAGAGCTCTAAGTGACACAAGTTTAGAGGCTTCATTGTACCACTTGACAGGTTGGTTTAGGTTGATGGTAATTATGGGCAGTCCCCCCCCCCCCTCCCACATACATGGTGCATTCAGGTGCATTCTGACAATGGAAACATTAAATCAGTTTTCCCCTCAACAAGGAACAGTATTTCTCTCCTTACTGAACAAAAAAACATTTTCGAATGAGATTTACACACATCTGTTTTAAATGTGTAATCAACTTTAAAAGGCATCCGTAATCTACATCATCAATTCTAGAAACATGGGCAAAATGATTTTCATAATGGTAATGAAGAACATTTAAAACACTCCAGGTCACAAAAGGCTGTAAAACCACAAAGTATTCTATTGTGCTGTGGTATTAAAATTAATAACACGTGTGCGCAGGTGGAAACATCCGGTTCTGATAAGTGAAGCCAATGCCATCGACTTGCATTCTTTCTTGCATTTTAAAAAGAAGTCAGATTGTAGAGCAGTATGGAAATGACTCCACTTCTTGATCTTGATTTATTCCCTCAGTAAACATTGTAAACATGAGTTTATGGTCTCAATCTCTATTTTAAAGTCTTCAATACAGCATGATGTTCATTTAGTAAAGTATGGTCCATTTAGAGCCAAGTAGACCATAAAGCAGAGTATGATTTAGGGCGGGGCTACAAGGTGATTGACAGGTTGCTACCGCTGGCAGAGCTGTATGCAGCATCTCTACGTCACTCCTCTGCAGTCCTAATATGGTGACTTCGGTTCACTGGTTCACCAAAATGAAACCGCAGTCCACAACCCAATGGGTGACGTCACCGCAACCACGTCCACTTCTTATACAAAGTCTATGGTTGTCTATGGAGGAGTTTCCCTTAAGTTACTTCCACCGTGGCAACGTGCCAATGTAAATGCATTCTGTAATTGTCTCATCTTGTTCTCAAAGCAACACAATAGCAGCGGGGAGCAGATCGGAAACATCTGGGTCATGCCGTTGAGAGTGCGTCATCATTTCGGAGGCGTCTCCAATCACATGTCAGAGAATAGAGCAACAGCCACGTCATCTCATCCTCATCATCCTCATTCAAAACTCCCTTTCTCTCTCCGCTGCTGTTGATGCAGAGCGGGACCCCGTTTCATTTCATTTCCCCACAGAGTGACTGACAAGCCAATTGGCTTGATGAGGCCTCGACCTGCTGCTCCACTAGTTCCCTATGCATTAGGGACTGAGAGCTGCATTGCACAATGGTTCTGAATAATAGAATAGTGTGTTGCATTGCACATTATGGCGCAATGTAACGGTAATCACAGATATTCATAAATATATAGCATTAGTGTGCAAATTCAGCAGAAAGCAGAGACGCATGCAGATTAAAAAGCCATCATACTTAATGCCCCTTATTGCATTATTGAACATTGTTTTCAATGAACCCGCATACATAAAGGGATTCTTTACCTTGCTATCTCCTAATAATGCCACACGTGGAGTTTGAGCTTTTGCCATTCACCTCCCTAATGTTATTTAGTTTCATTAGTGCTGCACAATAAGCAACATCCTGAAAATGTCCATAAAAGGTCCAATTATGTCTCCCGTGTGGGATATTAGCTGCTGTTTCTTTTTCAGGTTCGGAGCGATTAGAGCTCGTTATTAGCTTTCGGGCATTGTGTGTGTGTGTGTGTGTGTGTGATGCAGATTTAACTCAAATCCTCAAAATATGTCCATATGTGATTTCTAGAATTTTCTCCGGGGTCAAATAAATATCTGCTCCTGTTAGAGCAGGGCTAATTATGCACACTCACACAAAAAAATAACAATAATAATATTCATGAGATTATGATAATTTCTACCAATGTTCATCTCGTCATCGACTACAGACGGAAAATTAAGTTGACCTTTGAATCGGCTCGATATGCGGCAGCATCACTTAATGGAAGTTGGGCACGATGCATCTTTTCTTTATGGTCCCTTTATTCATTGACATGGCATTTTGATTAAATCCATTGCACCGTTGCTACTTTGTGTTGTGACACTGGCCAACACAATTTGTACTTTTGCTGCAGGGGCTTTGGCTGCGGGCTAAAGGTTAGAATAGCAGGCGCGTGGCGTAAATGTCACCGGTTTGAATCCCCGATCAGGGTTGCTATTGAATATTGATCAGTTTTATCATCCATATCTTACAGTCAGACGCTCCTCTTTCTGCACAGTTACTGAACGGCTCTTTTAAATTATTCTTTTCAATTGTGTTCAATTGTGTTTCATCACTTTGATTATTCATTTAAAGGGGTGATGTTTCCCACGGTTCCTCTTTCTGATAAACAGATGACGCAGATGAAGCAGGTTATCTGGTGCTACGAATCTGCTGTAGAGTTCATTAGACTCGGCTTCATTGGGGTTTTACTTTAATTATAGAAATGCTTTTTTTCCGAGACTTTCCCACCTTGACTAGACAAAGAGAAAGATTGAATATTTCTTTGGGTATGAAACAGTCAAAACCTTAAACCGTAGACCAGCTGGGAAAAGTAGGCAAACTGAATTATTAAGGCTTATCAGCGTTGGCTTCAAGCGTGAAGGGCTCACTTTAACTTCCTCGAGCTTTTTGCACAGTCCTATGTTGCATGTTCTCTCACGGTCGGGTGGGCGTCAGTCCAAAAACCTGCAGCTCAGGTGGACTGGGAAACAAAACCATCCGTCGGTGTGTTGCATCCGTATCTTTGAGCAACTCAATTCTTAACTTGAGAATAAATATGGCCTCTAACATTTCTCAGGTATCCCCCGAAAAATATATTTGCCATTGTGCGTTTGATACATAGCGTTACGTAGAAAAGTCTGCTATGGGCTGTTATATTTATTTATTCTATGTATGCCAGTTATGTTGTCACGGTCGTGTTACAATATTATTTGTAACAAAAACCTACATTAAGTAGCCGTGTTGCCTGAACCTCACCAATTGTTTCACAACGTTAAAGGAGCAGTGTATACGATTTAGTGGCACCTAGTGGTGAGATTGAGGATTGCACTTACTAAATACAACTCCGCTCAACTCTTTCTTTTCCTTTAACGATACTCGATTATTTTTCATGACTAACTTATTGCTGTTAAAAACATATATCATTTAAAAAACAAATGACTTCTGAATAGGACTAGAAGTTATTTATAATTTACATAATTTAATTTATTATCTAAAGTCCCTATGAATGCCATCAATATGCCACTGTGGACAAATCTAAGAAATCAATCAAATAAATTCCATCCTGGAGTGAATTTGGAGTGAAGGGAATTTTGAAAACGAACATAAACTTCTGCCAGTAAATCGTACACACTGTTCCTTCAACCACGTTGCATTTGGTCTTTCTGCTGATATAAAACGTCCTAATGAAACACGTTTGGAGGTTCAGAAACACGGACATTCAACGTGTGCGTGGTTTGCAGAGTCGCAACAACATTATCCCTGCCGACCGGGTTGTCGGCTGACGACACAAGCGCGCGTGTCCACGGTGAGAAAGATGACGCGACGTGACGTTTAAGTACCCGTCCTGACTTCCTCGGCTCGCTCAAGTGCATATCATAAATCGTTTAAACCCAAATAAAGGAAGCCTCATAACGGGTAAATGTGGTTAATTACGCATCGAGATCAGCAAGGCGGCGTCATTTACATGTCTAGCCGTGCGTCAGCCACTCTTTATATGAAGATGCATGACTCTGCAGGCTGCTACTAATTGCCTCTGGGCCAGAGACCTTTCAGTTCTACCCGGTTCCCTACTGGAGTTCTCCTCCACATTCTTTGCACGGTCCATCTTGTTAACGTGCCTGTTGTCTGGAGCACCGCCCAACCCGAGGTGCAGTAGTCTCTTTATTAATGGCTATAATCTTATTTTATAGCAGCTGTCGGTCTGTTTTATTAACATAATTAAATATCCAGCACAGTTTGCATATCGCCGCGTGACCATTCATTATTGTTTTTGCTCATTTATTCAGCAGCAGCCGCGTGAGGAGGTGCACTCGGGGAATTGGCTCTTTTATTGGGGGGGGGTAAAACATGCAAAATATGTGGAACATGTGGAATGAAAGTACCGTTATACAATCTTCAACTTGAAATAATCTATGATGTGAATTCATTTTATTAGAGGAAGAAAAAACACAGTCGACCTGCAAATGCATTACGGCCTTTGGACTTACAAGCATTGTCACGTTAAAGCCTGGAGACAGCACGGATGATTGATCGTGTAATTGTAACTTCTCCTCTCGATATAATAAACAGGAACAGTGATTGAATTATAGACTACAGGCTGCATCCATTTCCTGCTGAAACACTGAATGCGTGAACACATTATAGTGTCAGGGACTCTGGGGGAATTTACCTTTCAGAAGATAAGCGGAAATAGTTGAAAGCCAAAGGACATTATGCGCCAGATATGATAAAGACAACGAGTTAGAACGTCACGCAGCTCTGCTGCTTCACTTCTGGGGATTTTCAAAGAGAGTGTTCATTGCTGTCATTGTCCATTACCTCCATTACCTTAATTTCTGAGGGTTACCCAATCCCAGTATGAATTTGGCATTAAGTCAGGACAACGTTCTGCACAAACTCAACAAAGTGTGAGCACATGACGTCTTTTTCAATCTGTGCTCTTGATTTCCTGGACTTGTGGAGCGTCTTCAGCGGTTACAACGACCATCGGAATGCATCAGGAGGCTCCTCCCACTTTGTAACAGTGACGCGTAGTCAATTAAACTGCTTCAGGTTCAGGCAACAATGGTACTTGGTAAGGTTTGGGAAAAGAACTCGGTTTGGGTACAAATAAGTACAACATAAATTACCAAACAAAACTCCAGTAAAAGAGATCTTTTGCTTATTTTACAAAATTCTTTCTTAAGTTCTTGTTGGAGTTTCTACTAGCCCTGCAGAGGTCATAGACAACGTCATACACATCTCTGAATATTGCAATTACAATTTGAGTTATTTTCTCTATCAGTTCGTGAGATAAAAAAGAATGGCACGAGAAGCCGAACTCGGCCCACTCGCTGAACATAACCCCTTCACATCCGCCGGGCACTAAATCCTCCTCGATTGCGCCGAAAGATATCAGGTCGGAAATAGGAGGATCTCTGAGAGGATAAATCTGCGGCACGGGGACTTCATTTTGCACAGTTCTCCGAGACGTCGAGCACAAGAGTCGCCGAGAACTTGAGACACAGCAACATGAAAGCAGAAAATTGCCTGTGTGAGTGATGGAGGAGAATAAGAGGGAAGAGGAAGAGAGGGCCCGTTAAAGCACAAGAGCACAAACAAGGAGCGGAAAATGGGGAGTTGTGGTCTTTGCCGTTATTTATCCCAGTGCACTCCAAAAGAAGTCAAGCCTCATCACGTCATCTGCCGTAATGTGTTTTCCTGTTCTCCCACGTAAATAACTACTCCAAACACAGACGTAGAAGAAGGAGTGTGGTTACAGTGACGAAACATCCTAAATGAAAACTAAAGTGGGATCCACCAGTTCCTAGGTTGCCGTGTGATGAGGACGTCTGACCTGTCCACCAGGCAACCAGGGTAGCCCAACATCCTCTTTCTTTTTTCAAAAATATATTTATATATATATACAGTATATATTTATTTTTTTACACTTTGTCAGTGACATAGTAGAAGTAGGTGACAAATTATACGGACAACGGTGTAACATGAAATATATAGACAATAAGGCCCATGAAGTGAGATTGTAGTTGTTTTATTTAGTGGGAGTGTTGTGTAAGTGTTATACATTCATATGTGAATATGTGAGGGAGAAAGAAAGAAATATATAGAGATGATAAGTAAGTTCAATAACTACATAAAAAAAGAAATAATAATGATAATGATAATAACAAGGACAACAAATTGTAAGGAAAATAATTAATTATTAAAAAGTAACAAAGGAACTAACTATTTGGCAAAAATCTGTACGTATTCAATCCATTAAAGCGACCACATTGAGCTAATGGAGTCCTTTTCTTTTCTTCTTCTTTTTGTCTACTTGTATAAAAAAAGAAATAATAATGATAATGATAATAACAAGGACAACAAATTGTAAGGAAAATAATTAATTATTAAAAAGTAATAAAGAAACTATCCATCCATCCATCCATTTTCAATACCGCTTATCCTCATTAGGGTCGCGGGGGCGCTGGAGCCTATCCCAGCTGACATAGGGCGAAGGCAGGGGACACCCTGGACAGGCCGCCAGTCCATCGAGGGCACAAAGGAACTAACTATTTGTTATTATTTGTATAATAATAATAACAATACATTGTATTTATTTATTTATATAAACGAGAGAAATACATACCAGTAAGAAACAAAACAAAAACAAAACAAAAACATTTTGGATTTCACTCACTTAATTATTCTGGTTGTTTTGAACCTGGACTCGCTTTCTTTTCCTACTTTTCTGTGTGCCGTCATTGCAATTGATTCAGTAAGAAAATTCAATAGACGACTATGGAGCTAGACGCTGCACTTTGCCTCTTCAGCAGTTGGACCAGAAAAGGGATTAAAACACGTCCTTCCAACAAAATATCAATCACAGAAGAATAAGACCTGGCTTCGACCGATTTTCAATTACCCATCGCCCGAAGCTATAGCACATCGCAGTATTGGATATGTTATTTCAACAAGCACAAGCTCAACAACTCAAGTCCACTCGAGCTGCGTTCCCTTCATGCTTTGTATTCCATAAATACAAGCTGCTGGCAGAGGTAATAACAAGTTGAGGACGGTTCTGCAAATGTTCCAATATCTGTCACCTTAGTAACAAATTCAAGGAAGCGTGACAACACGAGCAATAAACAGCAGCTAATCCTCTTGTCAATAGTCCGCATATTCAGTCATTTAAATGAGTGAATAATTCATTCGAATCACAAGTAAAACTCACACTAATACGACATAACGCTATTCAGTCGCAGCTATTTAAAGGATTGTTAATGTAGAAGTGCTTAAGACACCACAATGTTTTCAGACTGTCTGTGCAAACGTTTAACCAGTGACACACCATTGTTCATCTCAAGTCTTCTAACGGTGGTTAAATGCTTTTGTTAAAAAGTATGTTTGCGAGTATTAAAAGGAATCACATCTCAAGCACAGACCGTATATAGAGAGTTGACGTTGCCACCGTGACGTCGGCCATTGGTTTGTGGACTCCAGTTTTGAAGCCTGGAGTTTGGCATTTTGGCCGTCGCCATCTTGGTTTTTGGAACCAGAAGTGAAACGAGAGGGTTCAACTGAAGACTAAATATGTCTTTTTTTTTGGTTGAAGTTCTAAGACAAAAACACTTTACAACTCCCGCCCAAAAGCAAACCCAGATTTATGGTCTGTTTGACTCTAAATGAAACCATCAATTACGAAATGAACATCATGCTGTATTGAAGAAGACTTGGAACTAGAGATTCAGAGCATAAACTCACGTTTACAATGTTAACTGAGGGAATAAAGCAAGTGAGAAATACAATAATTTCCTAATTTCCTTCCATACCATCAGACTTCTTTTTGTAACCAGAGGAGTTGCCCCCTGATGGCCATTTGAAGGAATGCAAGTTCAAGGCACTTCCGCAATGGTTTCACTCTTCAGTTCTATTTTTTATTTATGATCTGACAGAAATATTATAGTGTTGCAATTATAATGGATGTGAAATGGTTAATGTCATTATATCCAAACATAATGACTACACTCGACTCCACAAGTGTCTCACTGGGTGAAGAATTATGTAAAATTCTTCCGAGGACCTTGTGCAACTTGTTAGTGTCTCCTAGAGACAGAACTGCTCCAAAAACCCAAACACTTACTCCTCTCCCATTAAATACTGTTCAGTTGCTACTCAGAGAATTCAAAGCTCTCTTTAAAGGCCAAACTACTATCAGACCAAATTCTCCACTAATTATGTATGTATCTCCTTTCTGTCATCGAGGCTATTTCCCTGCAACAATGCAAACAGGACAAACATATTTGTGGACATAAATGACTCCTCTGTCGCGGGGAAGAAGAAAAAAACATGCCATATATATCGTGAACTAACAAAGGCTCATTATTTCTATGTGGAGCTATCAGTAGGGGAGTCGAGACAGCTGCAAATGGGAGTGCATACCGTTGTAGGCACTAAACACTCTTTGTTTAATCACTTGGTGGTTCTCCTCTGCGTGTTTAACCCAATCTTTTTCTCCCTTAGCGGGAAGGTTAAATGGCTCCTGGTTAATTGGTCGTGTGTGTGTCTCCGTCTTCCCATCCGTGCATCGCCACATCTTTGGGGAATTAGGTCATTAAACGGAACGTATGTGCAGCTTTAGTTCCAGGCCGACCGCGCAGACCATGGAGAACTACCAATGTGCTGCTTGTCACTGGACGCGAAACAAATGATGTTTGTTGGCATACATTGTTACTATCTGACCAGCTGGCCATAACTTGTTTAAAGTCAAACCGGGCACGGTGTCCCAGGTTGTGAGCGGGATCCATTTTTTATCCCGCTGCGGATTTGACAGCGCTAATGCTCGTAATTAGGCTCATAATGGATCATTTTAATCGCAACATATTTTTTTTAATGAACGGCCAATTGGAGGAGGGTCTCTCCGGCATGACAATGTTGAGAAGCGCCATTTGTTTCAACGCGGCGCGAATCGACACGCCGCCTGACATGGCGCGCTCGACCGGGAATAATCCTCGTGCCCCCGGAATAATAACCATAATAAAGAGGAATCTGTTCACGTCGGCAATGGCTTGTGATTGGCCATGACTGGGTGGAAGAGAGACAGAAAAACCTGAAAAAGTGATATGGAAGTCCTACATCAAAGCACCGGCCTGTTGCCATTCCTTCAAAGGCAGCCATTATATCCCAGTCAGTAAAACTGTGCCACTTTGTGTGATAACAAAGACACCCCACACCCTGCTTCTCTCTTTCTTTCATGATATTCTTCTCCTTTAATCTTTTTTTTTTCTTCTTCTTTCCCCCGTCTGAGTAAATCATCGCACGGCTGATGGGTTTTGGAGACTGGACGCGGGGAGGGTTCAGGACAGGACCCAGGCTGGGGGATGACCCTTTATCAGCAGTGAGCAGGCTGTGACCGGGCCCAAGTTCTCGACTAAATGATTTCCCAGGAGAGGGACTGGTTCTGGCAGTCAAACTCCGCACGCTGTCACACACAGACGTGTGGAGGTTACCCGACCCCTCTGACGACTGTCCCAGACAGTGAGCCGAGTGAGAAGATGATGCATATTTCATCACTGAGGGATGTCGGTCAAGAGGGCTGAATTACGTGGAGCTGTAATTGGTAACCGGCCATCGCTAGTGTTTTAGTTTTTTTACATGGGACTTCTGGAATAGTCCCAACTTCCTGCTCTGCCAACTGTTGCAAAAATGATCAACTGTTTTGGATAGTTAAAAAAGCAAAAGAAAAGCAAAAGAAAAGCTCCAACATAAAGCAAAAAATGTTTTGTTGGGCTTTCTGGTTAAATTACCAAAGGTTTGTTTTACTAATTAAATGCCTTTTAGTTGCTCTCTACTGCTATTGCATAATAGTAAACCACTCTGTACCCGCTTATTAAGACCAGAAGTGGTTTGATGCAAATTCGCGACAACCGTCCACCACGAGTTAATGGGCCAGTCTGTGGCATGTTGGGGCATCTACTAGCAGAAGTGGAAGATACTACTCATAACTATATAATCACCTTAAACTATAAGCATTGTTGGGTTTTTGTTGCCATCGTATCTAGGAGTCGACCAGATTGTTTCTACAGTAGCCAAACACCGGCTCTGGTAAGGGGTAAATGGCGTTGCCATGGTTTTACACTCGGTGTCCCAGGTTAAATACCCTGTGTTTGGTTGCTCATTCAGGCAAAGAATCCTTTGACGCAGTTGCTCTCCATGAAATTCTCAGCAGCAGCACGAACACGCACCACAACAATGTCGGTGCACCAGTGCCCGTGTCTCATTGAGAGTCTCGTCGGCATGCGCCGCTAACATGCACCATTGTCACATGCGAGGCCTGCCTAATTAATTTTCTTTGCACTGAGAAGGATCGTGGGCAAAGTAGCTGGTAGAATCTCTGAGGTGTTAAGTTGCTCACTCCACTGCTCATTACAAGCAAGCCAAAGACTTGCTCTCTGTATTCTGACTGGTTGATTTCCATACATTAAGCAGCAGAGATGGAATATATCATCATTTCAACTTGAAGGATTCATTAATTTCGCGATTTCAATCTGTATTCTAATCAAAATATTAAGTTGCTGCTTTTTTGCCCGGAAATAATGACCAATTAAAAGATTTATGCTGAGAGCAGCAGGATGCTTTTGGAGGCATTGGGTGCACTTCATGGAAGATGATAAACATTTCAAAGCACCGCTTACATAGAAACAATAAAACAGTGGCTGTCTCTGAATAGTTTCCCCCTCTATCTTTGCAGTTGAGTCATTAAGATATTGGTAAATGGAACCAGGCTTAATGATCAGTTTGATCATGGAAGCTTTGCATTTGGTAATTGGTGTCATTGTCAACCAGAAAGACATTGCTCTCATTAAGGGAAAAGCATCACGGAATAAATATGGCCACTTGAAAATGTTACGTTATCGATGAAAATGTCCCGCGGTGCTATTTAAGATGCTTTATTTGATTTAACCCCAGGGCAATGAAACCAATACCGTTAATGCAGAAACATCCAAATAATAATCTTCTGTTTGTGTTGACCATAATATCTTTATGAATCCAAGCTGGGGAGAAGAGCACGTTCATTAAGTTGATATAGTTTTTGTGTTACGTTAGCTGTAAAGTTAGCTATAGCCAGCTAGCAGAGCAAAGATCCGTCAGATAATGTTAACATCAAAGACTAGCCAATACGTTCCTCCTTCATTTCTTATTCTTGCTATTTCCATCACATTACAGAATCCCTAAACTCACAAGTCATCTGTCAATGCTTCGCATAACTAGAGACTGAAGACAATCTCCCTGGTTCTGTTGCTAGGGTAAAAACAAAAAACTGCATAGCAAAACCAAATAAATTGCATCGTTTTGCATTATGATGCGTTCACGCTCTAGTCATTTTGAATGAGTATTGGGCAAAGCTGAATTTGAACTTTGTTATGATGTCTTCAAATGTAATCTTGTAAAATGTTGTTTTTGGTGAGACACTTGAAGCGGATCATCAGGGATTATTACAACTTCAGCAAAAAGCGGTGCAAACGGTAACAATAGATATGTTGAAGTATATGAGAGTTTTAGTTTTTAACCGTGGTATCGAATGGGGTCAAATTGTGGAATTTCTCTGGTATTGGCATGGAATTCACCCAATTCCAGACATTCGGTAAGCAAACTTCTCCAATAGTGTCTGGCATCATGGAACTACAGAGCCATTAGAAAATGAAACATTGCTGCTAGATTGAGTGACAAATATACTATTCCTTACTTCTCTGACGCTTTCATTTGTTCTATGTAATCGCTCAAAACTTCAGCTATATAATAAAAACTTTCCTCAAGGATTGAGCGCACCATATTTCTGCCGACCTATACCTGACAAGACTCACCATCCCAAAGCATTCGGCATACGCTGTCAAAATGTAGGAATGTTCCCACAACGGTTGACATCTCTTTGCATGGGCCATTGCACAACATCAGCCTAATTGCCCCACTTTTAGCAATCATCCAACTCTATTGTACTGCCTCAAAAAGCCTTAACTCAAAAAAGGACACCATGCAATGGAAAGTTTTGACACTCTGGACAAAACCTATTCTGTGATCGAGAAAATTACTTTTTGTGCTTCCGAGAAGGGAGAAGTGGGTAACTCTGGGCTCCGGGAAAAAGAATAATGTGCAATGAGAAACCTTTCCTGTACTTGACATACACTGCTGCACACTCATGAAACCGGAGAGAAACAAGTACCACATTTTGCTACACATGTGCACATATACGATGAGTATTTGCAGGAATGAAAATGTCTTTGGACTTTCAGACAAGCAGCTTTAATACTCTGGACTACTTTGGCGTTGTGGTTCAGTTCCATAATTCTAAGCCTCCTAATTCCTTTCAGCCCAGCATATTTCCACCATCAAAAGCAATCACTAGCTACAGTATTTATATCTTAAGCTAAGTATGTCGTAGTGCAGGCTCATTTCCAAAGTCAAACATGTTCAGCTCTAAACGCTAAAAATCCATCATAGGATTTGACTCTGAAGTTCAACAATCAAGCAAAGACACAAGAGGCTGGGTGGTTACATTGAGGTTAATGTTAGGGCCGGTTATTTCCTGACAGCCATTTATATTTATTAATGGCTAATTGTTTTGTCAAAGTCAAGGGCAAATCACGATTTTCTTGGCGAGGAGCTGGTGGTTGGGAGTAAGTTGTTTGCCGATTTTCTTTTCCTTTCCCACTGGTCTCTTGAGTCTGCGAGCTCTGAGTCATTGGACAATTAACTTGCCAAAAGCGAGAGCAGCTACTCAGAGGTCCTAAAGGCTCTGCTGAAGTGGAACATCGGGCAAAAAAATAGAAGACTCACATATTCTTTAACGGTCTTTTCTGTTGCAAATTACTTTCTGTGCGGTTCTCATCAGGAGCAAGGGTGGTTGGTTTTTGTCTCATTCACAAGGCAGTCATGTCCAGAATTGACTCGATTTACACCAGTGCTCCAAATGCCTTTAAATAACAATTACTCAAAAATATTAGGAGTACATTCCCTCCTCTGCAGTTCACTTAGAGGCAGGCTGATGTGTTGATGCTCTCGCCACAGAGTGGGAGTGTAGCTGCAGCTCGGTCCATTCTCACAGGCCCACTGTGATATTGCCAAAGTCAGTCAGGTAGATGAGATGAGCACTCAAAGATATGAGATTACCCACTATAGGAAAGCAGTGGCACCATAAAGGACGAATGTTGTCCAATTCTAAATGACAAGGTCAGAAGCAGGGCGGCGGAGGGAGGGAGAGGGCCTTATAGCAAATGGGTTCTCAGCATTGCAGATAAGACTGAGTGCTGTGTAACCGCCTACATGATTGTATTACTTGTCTATCCCATTGAACTGTTTTGTCGCTCAAGATATTGTGGCCTCAGTAGATTGTCCCAGTCTGTACAGCACAGCTAGACTATATATCATGATTATGAATGTGTGAATTGTTTTGGTTTCCGATTGACAATGTTAGCATTGGTAGTTTGAGTGGTGCAATAGGCACTACCATTGGCGTTGCAATATCACTTCAATTCCCACAGTGTAACAGCTCGGGGGCCAATGATGTTCCATCCATTAAGTGCTTCTCCAACCAGCTATTTATTTGTGCACATGTTCTATTTGCACATAAACATGATATTGGAAAGAAATGCACATTAATTTGCTTTTTTTCTTCTTTTAATACATTTTCTGATAATCAGGTCAGAATGTGCCCTGCATTTGATTGGAAATCGGAGTAGGGCTTATTACTGTACCAGTAGCATCTGTTATTTGAAGCACTCTCTCCATCGCTCTTATGACATTGCCATTTCCAATTATGACATTCTCATTTCCAATTAAACTTGGCACACTGTCCCTGACACGTCCAAAACTGACACTGGAGAGGTACTTTGAGCTTTATGACCAAGCACTAATCAAACTTCGCTATTTGACAAATTGGGGGAAAGAACTTATTGGACATTAATGTTACTTTGTACCTTCATTTGTGTTGGGATTTGAATCATGTATGGAGGTCTGAGATAATGACTTATGTTGTGACATAAGTCATTTTTTGTCCCCACAACTAGAACTAGTCAGACCCGACCTTTCTATAATGTTGGAGGAACACTACGGTTCTGGGATCAGCCAATCACTCTGTAGCTATTAAAGACAACAGAATGAAAAGAATCATCTAGCGGGAAGACGTGCTAACTTGAGCTAGCTAGGCTTACTAGCTAACGCCTTTCCTGGTGGAAGCTTGTTAGCTTCAATTGCTAGCTTCTATTTTCCATGGGAAATACAAACTTAACGGCAAGATGGTTCTTCTCATGTCATAAGGAACTGACATATATGTATGTTGTTGAAAAAGTTCCCCCAAACATTTGTCGGCCATAGAAAGCAATGCTGTGCTACAGTATTTATATCTTAAGCTAAATATGTCGTAGTGCAGGCTCATTTCCAAAGTCAAACATATTCAACTCCAAACGCTAAAAATCCATCATAGGATTTGACCTCGGAAGTTCAACAATCAAGCAAAGACACGAGAGGCTGGGTGGTTACATTGAGGTTAATGTTAGGGCCGGTTATTTCCTGACAGCCATTTATATTTATTAATGGCTAATTGTTTTTTTCTGTCCCCACAACTAGAACTGGTCAGACCCGACCTTTCTATAATGTTAGAGGAACACTACGGTTCTGGGAACAGCCAATCTTTTCTTTAAATTGTATTAAAAAATCTGCACAAGAACTGCAGTGTAATTGTAGTTTACATTTCCTAAGACAGAAAGTGAGCCTTCAAATTTCAGTTCAACTTAGCATCTCTTTTTTTTGCTTCTTCGGTACGCCCTCCAATCACAAGCGACGCTATGAGATGAAGTCAATAAGGGGGTCATCATTCAGCTAGGCACAATTAGTGAAAGAACAGGCAATTTACTACTTTGCTCATGGAGTGTAAAAGATGAACACATTGCTCACATCAAATTGGTCACAACAAAAAGCCAAGATCATAGTCTCCTCCAACAGAAGCCTGTAGGCAAATTGACAAGGTTCACCCCGGTTTCTGAACCTCAATAATGCAGTCACATCTATTTTCAGGTGCACGTCCAACTTAGCTACAGCTTTATTTCTTGTCATAAATGGTTTATTTGTATCTGTGGTTGAGAAGCAGGCAAAAATTACAAAGACGTACAAAAAAAAATAATGAAAGTTTTCGCTACCTGTCAGAAATGTGATGGTCAGAGGTACACAGGAGAAAAGAAACATTCACCTTTCATTGCCTTTCATCCGAGACCCAGCCTGTCACATTTAGACGTAATACGATGTGTCACCTCAAGCTGTCGCTCACCCAAATGTAACCAGACTTGTTCTCCTTTTTTTTCCCACCTGAAGCCACTCTTTTCCCACGGAAACCAAATCCTATTATGTATGTGACTGACAGATGCTCGGGAGATGTTTCTTCAGATTGACCTCGTCTCGTCTGAACTGGTGACATAGGGGGCTGAGACCTTTGATGCTTAGAGGAATCATCAGTGTTGTGCATGACCAGGGGTTGGGGTGATGAATCCCCACATAGTGTGAAAGGCCAGTGCTCGCCAGACCTCAAACTGTGAACCTCAATCTGCAGTCACATGTACTCTTTTTTTTTAGTCAGTTCTAAACCATGACTGCAATGTTGGTTTTGATGCGTTGAAGTGGAAACCCATTTAGAAATGTGGTAGTGGGAAATAGTCTGAAATTAATTTAATTACATTTTTATTGTTGTTTTGTCAATCAACTGCATCCACTTTGCTTCAGAGACTACAATGTTATCAAAGGCTGAGATCTGGAAACACACACATTGTGTGGTGGCAAGACATCCACACGTTGTAAACCACTGGATTGTGGGGGTTGATCGAAAATGGATAATCCATAATTCAACATATCAGTAATATTTTGTCATTGCCAAGAAGGACTATAAGTGCAACATGTCAGCAAGTTCGGTAGGTCACAGGGATATGAGTCTGTAAAAGTCCTAAGTCAAGTCCCAAGTCAAAACAAGCATGTTCTGGGTCAGGGAAGACTTGAGTAAAAACAGGCAAGTCTAAGTCAAGTACCAGGTCAAGATTAACAAGTCCCATGTCAGTGCAGGCAAGTCAAGAAAGCCAAGTCCCAAATCAAAATAGACAAGTCCCAGGTCAAATCCTATATGAAAACAGGGGTGTCTTGAATCAAGTCCCAGGTCTAAACACATACCAAGTCCAGAAAAGCAAGTCTGGAGTCAATACCCAAGTCCTACATTTTGATTTTCCAGTCTTAAACAAGCCATGAAGTGCACTTTACCAAATGTAATGACATGTGCGTCTCCATGTGTCATTTTTGACCCTCATGTTTTGCATAATGCAATGTGTGTGTGTATATATATATATATATATATATATATATATATATATATATATATATATATATAGCTGCAAGTTGAGTCTAAAGTCATCATATTTGTGACTTGAGTCTCAACACCTCTGGCAAATAGCGCTTTTGTTGGGGTCTATTTTCAGAGATGGATTGCTCGTGAGTAATTAGGACAGGGCGCCGGTGCATGTGTGGTTGATTAAAATCAACATACAGTGTGTATGTGTGTTCACTGTGATGAAGGGAAATGACACAGAGTGCAACAGTGTGGCTCATTTGTGGATTTTAATAGCTTTTGGACAACAATGAAGCTCTTTGGCACAGGGGAATGAGAAATATCAGGCTCTGGATAAACAGGCTGTAATTTGTTAGAAGGATCAGTTCATTGTTAGTTTTTCTCTTTTCATGGGATAAGTTGACAATAAGAAAAATAGAATAGGGTTATGCTAAATATGGCTCAGGTGCGTCATCGAGCAATGATGTCCAAAGAATCCTAAACACAAACTTAACTCCACACTCTGTTCACGAGTCCTCAGCAACATGTACGATGTGTTTTGACTTTCCCCAGACTCGTCTCTGAATGTATTTTTTTATCTTCAAGAGCCACTCAAAAAAACTCCAGGAAGCATTTATTTTTGTGTATAACATTTTTGTTGGTGTGTTTTATGTATTTTCTGAATAACAATAAGGAATAGATTGCAAGTACTGCAGCATATGGTACATAATGAAATTGTGGCCTGATGAAATCAAGTCATATCCGTGTGCTATTTTTGAGGCTCTGCGCAGTAATTATATCAGCGGACATTGATGAGCGTGGCGAACAATCCACTGTGGACACTAAGGCGTTATCTAGTCTGAGAAATGGTCGTGCATATGATTCATAGAGGGTGCTGCATCCGCTGTGGAGGAGACAAAATAAACTAAGGGAAGGAACTACATACCGGTGCTTCGGTTTGATTCGAAAAACACTCCGCCGCTACATATCAGCGGCGTCACGCAGCACCGCGGAGGGCGAGAAAGGCACGGTGCCAAGCAACAACCCCACCAACTGGAGCTCCGACACTCAATTAGACAGACATCTGTCAGGGAAATACTTAATCTCCATCTGAGATAATTTAACATGAGATACGGACAAGTGGGAAGCTCGGGGAACATATTGCAGCGTTAAGCGGCCCTGATAAGGGAGCTGGAGTAATTAGATTGTTTGATGTGTCTAGCCGGTATCCTGATCCACCGTGTCAAAGGTGAGGAAGTTGATGCAGCACATTGCTGGCAACACATTGCTGGCAACACATCCATTTGATTTCATCAGAAATGTTTTCAGAACCACGTAGTTTACTTCCACTTATTTTGTGTTTCTTGGTAATTGCAAATGCTTGAAATTTGGGGGCGGAACAAAACCAACAAAGAAAAAGAAAAAGAAAAGCGTGACGACTTTTCCATCTGCACTGATCGATATTTGATCCTCACTTCGATCTCACCCAAGTAATACTTCTTTTATTGTGTTATCGCAGCACAATAAAAGCCAACAAATCATTTGATCGTTTGATTGATTGCAGCACGCAATTACGCCAACGGCATGGCAACAGGTGCTCTCTGCAAAGACCAGGAAAAGAATGAAAAAAGTCTTTTGGTTGTGCTGCTCCAAATGGCTCAGAAATTGTTGACAATAAAAATTTTAAAAAACGTTTGCGCGACATTGCCGACGTCCAGAGCCTGTAAAACTGATCTCGAACCATTTGTTGAAGTCCCGTGACATCTAGTCGCCGCATCCAGCAGGCTCGGCTCGACAGACCTTCGCCAGACCTCCCCGTCACGACAAATGTGTGTGCCAGCAAAGACGGACAGCAGCAACCCCCAAGAGCTAGCCTCCCACGAGTGGTCTGGATCTGTTTCCCTCACTATCTGTTTCCGCCATCCGTGGCCCTGTCTTCCCTTCTCCATCTGTCTGTGTCGGCAGACGAGTGTTATCCAATGAGAGGCTCTAGCGATGGGCGAAGAGGGGCTGCCCCTGATCCGTCTCCAGGAATAGACGCCACCGTCACACGTGAACATTTTTTGGCCTATTGTTTTTAGTTTTTTCTGCTCAAAGCTCGGGTCTGTGTGCTTATGTGCCATGATTAACTCAGCCAAGAGCTGCCTCAGGGAACCTTTTCCCCTCCCGTGTGTTTTCTTCTCTGCGGCACTGCTGCGAGCACACGTTTATATATTGGCTGTTTCACCGTGTTACAGCAGAAACATTTTGATTATTCTTTTGCCAAGGTGTCTGATGTGTGAACCTTTTTGGTTGACCCTGTTTTACAAATGTTGATTGACATTTTCAGAGAGGGTGGGGTGGCTTTTGAAATGGAGCCGACTGTGTCGAAAGAGTGCGACCTGCACGTTGTTAACGTTGTTCAGCGTCATTTCTAGAGCGAGGTGAGGAATATGTGTTTGATTGTTTGATGTTAGAAATGGGTTTCATGCAGTAATCATAAGTCCTGCCTCGTACGTACTGTAAAGTATTTATTATGACCGTCATAACACAAGGCAGTGAGTTAATGAAATTGATGCAACATTGATGCCTTTATTGGAACCCATTTAGTCTCCAGCGTGTGCATCCCCTGAATGAGCCAGTGGGATGGATGTCCCTTTGTAAAACACATCGTCGTTAATATAATAAAAATGTAGATGCTACCTTTTTTTATATTGATATGAAAACATGAATAAGTGTGTGTTTCAAATCACTCACTTATTCATTCATTCCCTTCCCTTCCTTAAAGATGAATAGGAAGCAGTTTACTTTATAGTGAGCAGTAAATCTCAGGCGTAGTTGGCTAGTTTTGAGGCTTTGCAAAGAATGTCAACATGAGCGATCAGAGCGCCTGCACAGAAACACCCGGCAAGCTATCGATCTCCCGAGTCCTGCGCTCCGAGACCCATCCACCCCGATCTCTTCCCAACACAGACTTTCCCATGGGGTTTATGGAAAACCAAGCTTTTTTTTTCTTCAAAACTTAACCAAGA
Source organism: Cyclopterus lumpus (assembly GCF_009769545.1). Lineage (NCBI taxonomy): Eukaryota > Metazoa > Chordata > Actinopteri > Perciformes > Cyclopteridae > Cyclopterus > Cyclopterus lumpus. Next base: position 5,052,703 of record NC_046987.1, read on the forward strand.
AGGTTTGTTGCCTAAACCCATGGAGAGTTCCAGCAGGAGAGTTAACCATGATTACATCACATCTCTACGCTCAACTCTTCTTCTTCTCTCTCGGTTCCTCGCGATACACTTCTCCCCAAACCGGTCCGAACAACTCTCGTGTGCTAGGCTCCGCCTCTTGCATTTGTTTCCCTTCCATCCTGAGGAGGGGAACTGCCAACAGACGCCAGAAATTGGCAAAAACGCCGCAACCTGCATATTTACCTCAGTCACGATCCGAACCAGAAGCTTCAGAGCTTCCAAGCCGTGAGTTGACTTGGGTGAACGGAGCATGAGAAGCCAAGTGTTTCGCTCTGAGCTCCCCATCGGGACGCTCCGAGGCACCAAACGCGGCGGAGAGAGTCGAAAGAAAGGAAAGCTTAATCGATCCTTGAGAATGAAATCAGAAAGGCCTGGAAATGGAGCCAGCGGGGCACCCTTTCTCTCTTGCAGCTCCCGTCTCATATAAATATGCTGGGAATATGCGGGTTCATGTGGCAAAGTGGGTCAAAGCATGCGAGGAATCTCGGTGCAGACGGAATCAACAGATCAATCACAAAGAGACAGACCGCGACCCCGTTGGCGGATGCCTCGTCAATCCTTCAGGCATGTCTGATAGTTCTCAAGGAATGGATGTTTCTTTAATGGTACATTTTACTGGAGTAAATAAGTCAGCGGAGCTCGGGGGAAATTAATGACCCACTTTGGGAACCTTTAATTTCCACATGTCGTACTTCCTCATTTTAAGCACATGCTACGAAGAAGCTCCAGCAGTGAGATTGGGAAAAGAGAGATGAGAAGTGAACCCATGTGGAGCAGCTCAGCAGCCATGATGTCAAGTTGATGGAACTTTGAACCTCTGGGAGAGAGAGAAGGAAAAGATGGCACTAGTTGAGAGAAACAAACAAACAAACAAAGTGCACTTATTAAATCCAGTTAGTCCGGCAATGCTTTGTACCCCAGGCAACAACAAACAACAGTTATACAAATGCAAAACATGCATCGCCTGAAAGAAAAATTATTTCAACCTTCCGAAATGTTTAGAATTTGTTAATTTGGTTTTGTAACCTAAGCCCATGCCTTTACTCCCAGTGTATGCCTCATAGCACTGTTATAGCATCTTTCGGTGTCCTAACTAGATTCCCCCCCCCCATTCTCCTTTTTAAAGTGCAAACATTTAGCTGTGGGTGTATGTTTCAGAAAAATTATAGAAAAGCAGCACTTATATATTGGATAATTAATTTCAGCCCTGGCCATTATTATACCTGCTAAATATCAGCATGTTATTGGGTTAGCATGGCCGTTTTTCTTCAAGCTATTATGAAGTAATGTAATTGCGTGTTGATTTAGTCGGTCCCTTTGGACATGACAGGTGGTGTCTCCGAGCAACAGATCTGCCAGTAACTGAAATGTAAAACAATAGCAGATGGGAAAAAAAGCTTTTTTTTTAAAAAACAATTATTGTATGTTTTGTTTAAAAATGGGATAATTAAATAAACAAAATAAAAGAGATAAAGTACAGCAGGCACAGTGCATTTTGAATAAACGGCTGTGAATACTGTTCACCTCGGCGTGTAGACAATAAAGAACATTGTTCTCTTCATATACCCTATTCGTGAACATTGTACACCATTTTGAGAGTCACCAACCAACATAGGTGGGGGCCTTAGCTTTTCACCAAAAGTAAAAATGTGAGGCATTTGAGAAAGAGCGTCATGCTGTTTAAAGTATATGTTTTGGAATTATTATTCTGACCGAACCTGAGACTGTGGGAGCCTTCAGGTGGATCCTTTGAAGTAATATATTTTCAGAACAGCTTTCCAGGACATGCGTCATTGATTTAAGACCAATGAGAAGCTTCCAGCGTGTTCTGGGTTTGATACCCTGTGTTTTTGTTATTTAGGGCAGCACCATAGACATTAATGGGTAAGGTAACCATTGTTTTTACTTATAAATCTCAATGGAAAAGTGCCTGTAATGTCTACACCTAGCACGCTCAGATCCTCAAACTTGCTTTGCCCGGGGGCCACTTTTGCAAAATGACAAAAGGCCAGGGGCCAGTTTCATAAAAGCATAACAGACATCCAGGGCTCAGCTTGGATCTTTGTGAGGGGCTCTGAGGGATCCTTCCCCGGCACTTTTTTCCTTTGATAAAAATGCTCTATCAGTCTATTTTTTTTGTATGCCACCTTATTTTCATTTAAAGTACAAAAATAATCCCATTGTGAATCAATACATTTTCATTGGGATTAGAAACCCGGTTCCCGAGCCCCGCACCATACGTTATCACTGCCCCTCATGACATAATGTTGTATGTTTTAATCAAACCCTGTCTTGAATCTAAAGCACTTATCAGCAACGGCTGCTTGATGTATCAACATTGAGTAATTACCTCCCCATACACAGAAGTCATTTTTATTGTGCAAAATGCCAATAATTAAATTCAGGTTCACTTGGATATCATTATATCATAACACAAGTTATGTCAGGGCGCTTTCCATTTCGAGCAGGTCTAGACTCTAGTCCTTTGAATATTATTTACAAAGTCTGTCATCCGCGGTACATGCAGATGAATGGCGCCCGGCCTCCCTCATTGCCGCCAGGTGTCCAATCACGTGCCGGCAAATCTCCACCGGTATGAAGTGTTTTTGCCCGCTGATATCCAAAACACGTATCTCTCCGTCAGCTGCTGCGATCCACAAATGGTGGTAACATTTTTATTTTTTTTGTAGTAAACGCCGAGTGCAGGACGAGTCATCAAACTATTGAAACCGTAACAGAAGCTAAATTCACTGGGACTTACTGAGCCGACTCGACCTCACAACAGGTTCTCGTGGCGGCTATTCTGCTGCTGTTTATATGATTGTGGCATGTACCATAGTTGTTTATTTTTTTGTATATGATACACCTTATGTCACTTCAGTTTTCCTATCTGGCTATCTGAATGCAAGCCCTCAGAGCTATGTAGCGCTCGACGGAGCTTCCACAGCGGGCAGTTCCTATCAGGAGGTCCTATAATGTCTTATCTAAAAAGATAAAAATAACTTTTTAATATATATATTTATACATTATGGCCATTAGAGAACTGGTGGGATCGGAGTAAGAATGGACGTTCTTCTTGATCCACCTTGACAACGTTGTGGTGTGTAGGTTTGACCCCAGAAGGTTATCGACACACCAGAATGAAGTTGTAAATTGTACAGGCGGTTGTGAAGAGAAGACACCAGCTTTAGGTCCGCTGTCTTATGTACTCGAGTGAAGCCATCCTTGGGAGAGATTTAAAATAAATACAACATTAAAATGAGCAAAGGCTTGTCTTTGCTGCTAACATGGCACTTTTAATGCCGTGGGCATGTGATGAGTGGGAGAAATGGTGCAGCAGGCTCACAGGAGGACATCTACTTTGTATTTAATGTTATCATAATTAGCTTCGGTTACTTTCTTCATATATACATCTTCTAGACACCGGTGCTTGCTTTTGACGCCCGCACGGTTTTCCAAGTTGAGAATGAAATAAACCTGCAAAGGCTTTCTAGTTCTCTGGAAGGAGTGTCAATCATTGACTGAAAGAAAGAAAACAATATATCAACAAAGCTATATAGATTTACCGGGCAAGTACTCATATTTCCCCGCTGCTAAAACTCCGATCTTTGCTCTACATTGTATCGCTCACTATCTCATCACTTTCCTCTTGTGCTTGGCCCTTTCCTTCTTATTCCCACTTGATCTGACACAATGTTGCAAAGTAGAAGACTCTCAGTTACTTTTACTTCTTTTTTTCTTCTCGCTTTTCAAAATAAATACGGCCTGTTTACCTCTGCCACCTCAGTGTGGCCTCCACTGATTCTCAGGCTGTTTTCTTTTGACTATTTTGAGCGATGTGTGACGCATCACGTGATTGGGAACCACACCCATTCGTTTATCTTACCTCGCTCACGCCCTCCGGATCTGTTCATTCTCAACGGAGCCACAGCGACATTATCTTTTCCACACACACACACAAACACACACACACACAGACGTCTCCTCTCCTGCATACCTGGCAGCTCTTAGCATGTCCCTCACGTTCCGAAGAACCGTCTCGGAAGTTCAATCAATAGAGCAGCCAGGTGCTGCTCTGTGGACAGAATTCAGACCCGCCTTGTGCTCCCTGTTTTACAGAAACACTGCAGCCCGAGCTCTCCGCGGATCAGTGAGCATGCCTGGTTCTAAAAAGAGACCACAACGATACGCCATATTTGTCTTCCTTTTCAATGAAAGCTGAATTTTCTCCCCAACGCTGATGACTGCAAACACGCAGGCGTGCATTCAATGCATTGAATGCATTGAATGCATTGAATGTAGAAATCTATTACCCACCCATATTTAGTGTCTGTCCTTAATGGTGGTCCTCTGTGAGAAAGAAAAAAAGAAAAAGATTACTATAATAGGGCACATGTAAATGCTCCATTAGGGCACCGAAGTGCTGAAAATCATTATTTAGCTTTGTCTCCGGGCCAATTTCTCCAATGGACCATCTTTATCACAGCAGCCGTTCACCTGATCTGATCCTCTGGAAAGAAAATCATATTCTCCATTTTCCTGAGGAGAGCACGAGTTTGCAGAGCAGCAACAAAAATTATTTATCCGTGATAAGATTTGGGAAAAAGTCAACTATCTATCTAGCGAGACTGGTGCTCTTGTGAAACCAATAGTCGATCTGTCTGTTGCTGTCTGTGACGCACGGATTGGTAGTGAGTTTTATGCTGCCTTGATTTGGTAATGTGCCTGGAAGCAGAGGGATAGCTGGCTGCTGTGGCCCTGTAGGGAACTCAGATCCATGGAGCTGTCCATGGTTCTGAAACAGGGTTTGGATCAAGTAACAAACTGCCCCTGGGACTTTAACACTGTTTGGACTGAGTAACAAACTGCCCATGGTACTAAAACAGCAGATGTACCAATTAACAAACTCCCGTTCTGCTGAAACAGCAGTTGGACCAAGTAAAGAACTGTCTGTGGTGCTGAAACAGCAGTTGGACCAAGTAAAGAACTGTCTGTGGTGCTGAAACAGCAGTTGGACCAAGTAAAGAACTGTCTGTGGTGCTGAAACAGCAATTGGACCAAGAAAAGAACTGTCTGTGGTGCTGAAACAGCCTTTGTATCAAGTAAAGAACTGTATGTGGTGCTGAAACAGCAGTTGGACCAAGTAAAGAACTGTCTGTGGTGCTGAAACAGCCTTTGCATCAAGTAAAGAACTGTCTGTGGTGCTGAAACAGCAGTTGGACCAAGTAAAGAACTGTTTGTGGTGCTGAAACAGCCTTTGCATCAAGTAAAGAACTGTCTGTGGTGCTGAAACAGCAGTTGGACCAAGTAAAGAACTGTCTGTGGTGCTGAAACAGCCTTTGCATCAAGTAAAGAACTGTCTGTGGTGCTGAAACAGCAGTTGGACCAAGTAAAGAACTGTTTGTGGTGCTGAAACAGCCTTTGCATCAAGTAAAGAACTGTTTGTGGTGCTGAAACAGCCTTTGCATCAAGTAAAGAACTGTCTGTGGTGCTGAAACAGCCGTTGGACCAACTGAAAAACTGTCTGGGGTGCTGAAATTAAAATGATATATTTCAAATGTGTTTTTGCTTCTGCTTTTGTGCATTAATTATTTCATAATTCACATTCAGCCCTCTGTATTAACGCGTCACTGCGTCATCTTCCCGTGCTAGCATCGTTCTGGCCCCGCATTTCAGGTAACGTCCAGTTATTTGGATCGGTTGAATATGAAGACATCCACAACGTATAAAGGCATGTAATTGTCTGCCTCTGTCTCATAACTGATGCATGCTGGGATTTGCCCTGGCGCTTTATTACAGTGTGATTACAACATATCACTGTCTTGCATGAATAGGTTGACTGGTCCTCGAGGAACAATGCTGGTATTTATTTGCATAGTCCTACTAAAAGTCTACCATTTCTCAAACGCACACGTTTTTTTGTATTCATTTGTATTCGTCGTTTGTATTCAATTTGCAGTTTTACACAACTGTTCTCGAGTTGTTATTGCTTTTTATTTATTTATTTGTTTTGCTTTTTTTCTCAGAGCAATTGATTTACAAGTCTCTTAAATGTAGAGCAGAAAGCTCTTCTGGCAGTTTGAGTGCAGACTTTTTGTACGCACCTTTAAGGAAACACATTTTGGGGAGAAATACCATATTTCCTTATGTTTTATGAATCTCTCCCCACTGAGGGACCAACTAAGATCAGATCTACTGGAACAAACAAATCATGCATGCAGCCTATTCGGCCTAACCTCTTTGTACCATCGCAGCTTATCCGCCGCCTGCCTCCCCTTTAGCAACACCGACACGTTCCCTGCTAATGGATTATTAATCACATTATGCTTCATCTGAAACAACATCTTCAGACAAAACTCCCATTGTGTTCTCGGGGTCACCCCGGTGTGCGTGTGTGTGTGCGTGCGCCGCGCGGAGGAGGCCTGCTTTGGCGTGAGTCTGCAAATGTGACATCGTCGATGTGCACAACACTGGAACCAGGGGACACGTGCACAGTAGCGTTGGGAACGGCTTCTGAGAAAATGGGCTACGGCGGTGCGCTTCCCCGTCTGCTTTGTGTGCTTTGTGTTAGTAGTGCTCGAGCTATATCTTCCTTTAAAAACCCGGGATGCAGCACGGTGCTTGCCTCATGCGCACACACACACACACACACACACACACACACTAGATAATTCTGCAATAGGACACACATGTTATATGTAAAGAATACCGTATACTCGTAACCCTCTTTGATGAGGCGTGTATCCAAACCTGTGCGTGGACACATGTCGGGCCGGAGGAGTGTCTCACCAACCGGGACAAGGCAGCACACAAGGCAGCACACTGTAAGCAGACGGGGCAACTGGCTGCCTCCTTCTCCCAATCCTCTGCTGACCCGAGGCGTTGTTTTAATCACGCTTGGTAACGGCACCGTGGCGCAGCGTGCCGGCTCCACAGCCGCCTCTCTCTCTCTCTCTCTCTGTCTCTCTCTCTCTCGCCACCCTCGCTCGCGTGCACTCATGTTGTTGTGTTCAGGGATGGGTGTGAGTGGCATCCCTGCAGGCAGATGCAGTAAATATCAGGCTGGAATATGCCTCTGGACTCAATGAATTATTGAACGAGGGGCGAATGAGAATAGAAGTCCGCTCAAACAGCTGGGGACGATTCTGTGTGTGTGTGTGTGTGCGTGTGTGTGTGTGTGTGTGTGCGTGGGTGGGTGGGTATTTATTCATATAGGCTGTATCTACATAAGAAGTAGAGATATAAGAGTGTGTATTCTTGTATATCCATATGCATGGTAATGGTACCTTTGATGTACATTTCGCTTATGACAATTCAGTAGTTTTTCAAATCCAGTTCATCGTGCCTTGAGTCGTGGGAGTTTCAGTCACAATCTGCAACCTCACCGCCAAATGCTGCCAGAACCCCAGACACTGGCCCTTTAAGGCCCTTTAAGGCCCTTTAAGGACTTGTGTTGGTATTCTGGCCCTTTAAGGCCCTTTTTATGTAATCTAAGGATGTGCATCAGATCTTTTTTTTTCAAAAGCTTACATGGCAGCATGCCATGTAAAATACACTGATCCAGTTTGCCAAGTGGCCCACTCTGTTAACTGTGAAATAATAATGGTCGGTTGGTAGAGAGTGCACACATGGGCCAAACAGAATAGAGTCGAGGATAATGGAGACCGTTCCTGATGTATGTGTGCACGCTGCAAATATGGGTAGTGATTATTCATATTATTGTAATTATTATTGTTTCTATTACAAATGTTTTATTATTCAGCAGCTATTATTTTCCATCTGAAGTTATGCATTCTATGTGTTCTATTTAATTGTATTCTTATCTTTTTTTTTATATGTTAAATGTATCTATTTTCCTTTATTATAAAGCAACTGTGCTGCATTTCCTTTATATAAGGGGCTATAGAGATAAAGTTTTTTATCATAAGTATTGTACCCCTACAACTACTACTACTAATACTTATAACGACCTGTCAAAAAAAATGCAGTGAGTAGCAGATTTTAATCTGAGTCTGTAAAGAAAAGTCTGTTTTAAGATTCACATGATGATGAAACGTCGCTGCGTTCCTTCGATGTGAAAACGACAGCACTCGACCTGCGCACACAGATAAATATAGAGAGCACTCCTCACAGGCGTCAATGCATCGCAGACTTCGTCACGCTTTCCTTCGTCACGCTTTCCTTCGTCACGCTTTCCTTCGTCACGCTTTCCTTCGTCCTCAATGTCACCCGGACGCTCTCGTCAGCTAATCCTGTGTAAACCCACAATGTGTCCACCGGCCAGCCATGAGTGTGTGGGTGTAAACGATAGCTGGATTATACAGATAATACTCTGGCTTTCTGGATGACGCTCTCGCGTGAAGACATGCGATTAGAGCTCTTCCTCACATTTCTCTCCCGCTCTGTGTCTCTTCCCGTCACTCTCTCCCGACCCGAGCTCACATCGGACCAACAATCTCATTGTTAAAATTCTGCCGTGTGTTCAAGGTGTCGGTCCTGCCCGAAAGAATGTCAGCTCATTATATCAGTTCGACTCATTCTGATGCCCGTGAGTCTATTGTGCCTACGAGGGCGAGTTAGCATTTAGACCAGAGGAGCTTTCTGGCTGGTTGGTATAAAACAGCACATTGTGTAGGAGACTGAGGCTGACCTGAAACTCAACTCCAATGAAGAGTGCACTGTGAATAGAAACATCTGTATTTGAATTATTTTAGTAGAGACTTTGACATAAGTTGACAGAATACTTAATACTGAAAGGCCACTTAAAAATCTTGTTATGATACATAACAAAATAATGACTGCACGGCTGATTTCGCTGGAGGGTTTTGTGTCTTGTTTCGCTGTGCAAACAAAACAAAAAAAGAAACCTTCCAATTCCCAAATCACCCGCAAAGAGTGAAATGCAACCCCGACTGCGATGCCAAGCAAAACAGTGTCTCGGTGCTATTTGCACATATGTTAATACGGTGAAATTAAGTAATATTTTGCTCAAATTAGCCTCATTTTGAAGAGAAAAAAAAAAACAGTCCAATTCACAAAGATCAGCACTGCCACACAGTCCCAGTGAAATGCGTCTTCAGAGAGACGTTCCTGCTGGTAATGGCTGCAGGTTTCTATTGCACTCAATAAATGTCCTCAATAACTTTTTGGAATAACAGAATCTGGTCCCAACAGGCATCTGTCTCCGGCTGACTCTCAACCCTCCCAACATTTGGCCTCAAGCCCGTTTCTACTTCGCCACATGGATATTTCCAATCAGCAGCTAACAAAGGGTAAGTTGCACTTAGCTGTGTGTGCGCTCTAATATCATGAGCCCGGTACCTCGTGAGACGGGTGCGGATAGCGGTTGCGCAATATGCACAATTCATGGCGCCATCAGCGGCCGCGACCCATTGTTCTTTGGTGTGAATCTTTGCCCCTGAGAGTTTACGGCCACGCCAGCAGCTCTGTGAGGCGGCGCGCACGGTTTCATATTTGAAATGATCAATACAGCTGCCGAGCTCTGTTGACGGTGGCGCTAGATTAAAAGTCAGAGGATCACCAAAGGGACGGCGGTTCACCCTGAGGGGGGAACATCCACGTCCACCCAACAGCTGTTCAGATGTTTAACTAAAAGCTAAAAGTGTTAGAGTACATGTCAGGGGTTTAATGAAGTCTTTAGTCGTGGTCCTCTGGGCACCTTAATTGTTTGAACAATAAAATTTCAGGGCAATCCAGACGTTAGAGGAGATGTGTCAGTCTGGACCAAAAGTGGTGGACGGAGAGACGGGTCATTGCCTTCCTTAGAAAAGAGACTTGCATGTCTAAAGCTTTGGGGTTTCCTCTGCCGGCTCCAGCCACATGCTTCTATAGCTTTGGCCACTGAGCAGTGCTGTTTGAGCTGGTGCCAACAGTGACATTGCTCACGGAGGAGAAGAGCTTCACCCATTCTTTGGTTCAGACACCTTTTTTTTAAATGCCAAACAAACAGGAGTAAACATGCCCTACACCCGGGTGTGATGCACCCCACAGGCGCTCACGTCCTCCCGTTGCGTATGTTAATGTGTCGTGTAAATACAGACATGCCCGTACCAGAATATTTGGATCTAATAATATCTGTCGGTAAGAAACAGCAGCCATGATGTAAAGAGTCAACAGTCACATCCCACACGGAGGCGTTGGAAGCGAGAAGCAATCCCTCGGTCGCCTTCAAAACCCCTTTTTTTTGTCCTTCAAAGAGCACGGATGTGATTCATGCGACTCTGCCCGTGTTTCCTGCGCTGGATGAGGTTACTGTGTTTGATCTGAGAGCTGCGTGATTCATGCTCAGCTGTATACCTCCAGGACACCCTATCGTTTGACAATGTAGCGGCAAGGTTCAGTGCTGTAACAAGCTAAACAGTGTGAGTTTGTCACGGCCGCCTGGCTCTGCACCGACGGGCCTCGTTTCCATCTTTGCGTCGTAGAAGCTGCGTGGAAAAGGGAAAACATCCCGGTGAAAAAGAGAGAGCTTTCTGGTAGGCGGGATGGTCTGGAGGTCATTGGTATTGGAGTCCAGGGCTCTCCAGCCCCACCACCACCACCACTACACCACTGCAAACCTCTCCCCCTCCCACCGCAGTAACCCGAGGTCCTGGAGAACACAGTGTGGTTGCAGATAAGGGAACTCTGACAAATGAGTGAGAGCTTGTTTTCAGAGTTAAAACAGAGAGCAGGGGGAGAAGAAATCTCTGGTGGCAAAGAAAAAATTTAAAATAGGTTTGGAGGATGCTGTGAGAGCAATGAAAAGGAAAAAAAAACTAATTAATGTGACACGGTGAACTACGAGGCTTACTTACACGTCCAGCAGTGAGCATCAGAATTTCTTTTAATTTGTTATTGAACTGCAGAGTTTTTCAAAAGAAAAAACTAAACAGATTTTCCATTCAGGCTCCCATAAAACCATTAGCCGCATATGGTCAATAAGATCTACTTTTGATCGACTTCTGCATTACCCAGAGTAATCATTATCTCGCATAAAGCCTTCGGAAAGTAACACAATCCGGTCCTGTTGTAAAAAAAAAAAAAAAAAGCTTTACGGCAGATCACAGCTGTCTTCCTTTCACTCGCGTGCGTCATGCCGATGGCGGATATGCCCTCGCTGCTTCAGAAAGACCTGAAGATAGACGCACATATAACGCACTAACACCGATACACATGGGTGGATACAATGACAGCAGGGTGTTAAAACTACCTTTGATTGCGGGTGTGATTGGTTATCTCGCCTGCTGCTTGTCCTTAGGTTGTCTGGAGAGAAGAGAAAAAAGCAAGAGCAGAAAAAACTCCAAGAATGTCCCTGCGCGTGTGCGTGTGAGAGAGTGAGATGTGTGGCTTATGCAGTGGATTTTGTAATAATACATCATTACTGTGTGAAAAAACCTTATTCACAGATATGATGACAGTAATTACCTGTGACAGGCAGCCTTATTATCTCGCCCAGAAACCTGGACGAGAAGTCGCCTGGCACTGCGGTTTAGTTTGCTATTAACCCCCGTCGACCTCCTTGACGGGTACGGAAGGTGGCAATGGTCAAACTTCATCTGGTTTGCTCATCTTGCAGGGAGACCCGAAATAGGCATCATGAATAGACTTGGTGTGAACGCAAAGGACAAAGCAGCAACCCGGCGGCTTACGCAATGGCTGCCGGGGTTGCTCTGGATGCATAGTCGAGGAGTTTCATTGGGCAATTTAAAGGTGTGATGCAGATATAATGTAGAAATAGCACACTCTACGACTTGTGAAATGCATTGATCCCAACATATTGTAAAAGAACAGTGGTTAGCAGGTCCGTCTTTCATTCAGAGCATCGGCTGTTCAATCCCCGCCCTAGTCGATGTGCCCTTGAGCAAGACACTTGACTCTGAATTGCTCCCCGTAGCTGTGTCTACGGTGAATGAATGTAAGTCGCTTTGGATGAAAGCGTCAGCTGAATGAAATGTAATGTAATGATTACGACATACATATCTCAAGTCCCATTGGATGCGATTAGACTCGTAGACAGCTGGTGACAACCAGTTAACTCCCGGTGGTTCATCTGAACCATGAACTCACATCTCAGAGTCACAGGTTCACGTCACATTGGCCCTCTGTCATTTGTAACAGAAACATGTCATCATAAACATGTGATCATATGTCATCATAAACATGTCATCATGAAGCAGATGGTACAGCTTTACTGTAATGTTGCACATTTGACAGTTTGAATGTAGTCAGATTACATTTTTCAAGGATAATGTATTGCCATTATGCAACACAGAAATCTGAGTCTATTTTCAACACAAGAAAAATACAAGTAAACATAATCTTTTTTTAATTTGCATCATAAGGAAAGTAAACATTTCTCGGAGCAGGGAGTATGACCAATGACATCTCAAATATTCAACATGAGGAAAACATCGTCCATCAACTTTTGAGCAGCGAGCATCATGATGTAATCACTCCTCCTCCTCCTCCTCCTCGCCTGAACTCCCTTTTCATCCATATTATTTTCCTGCAACCGAACAACCAGGAGTTGGCTGGGTTGTGGCGTAGCCTTCGGCCCTATTTATATATATAAAACGCTTCTAGTTTGAAGGAATAAACCGCACTTTTGATATCCATTTTACCATCCCTGCAGCATTCAGAACATGACCCACATCGAGAAGACTTCAGCTCCTTTTCTCAACAGTATTGATCTACAACATCTTCCTCAATAAGAAGCTAACACCCTCCATTTACCAATAACAGCAGATGAACTCGCTACCGCACTTAATCACATGTCCAATAACAAAGCCGATGGCTTCCCAGGTGATTTCTAACAGCTTGTAAGAAACTGAACACTGAATTATTGGCTCCTTGCCGACATGAATCTTCTCTTCTTTATCAAATCCACTACAACAACGTTTCAGTTAATCTGGGTGCATGTCTCTGGTGCCACCCGGTAGGGAACCATGCAGGTTCACCAGAAAGTCCTCCGGCTCCAGCTCCACGCTGCTGGAGACCCGCTGCAGGGTAGGGAGGCTCGGGTCAACCAGAACCAGGACTGTCAGATGCTGCTGCAGTTATATTATAGATTTCATAAATCTGGATCCCCATACTTCCTGTTGGGATCCAGGTATTTAATCTAATCTGTTTCTCTTTTGGCCCAGTTTGTGGCTGTCGGTCCCAATTTGAACCAGGAGATAGAGGTAAAGCGTGGTAGATAGTAGTGAGAAAGAAAACTGCAGGTCATAGTAAATAGTCCACTGGTAAGTTAGCCATGACAAGCATGAAGGGAGGAATGATGAGAAAGTTAACGGAAAGGCGACATGCTTTTCTTTTCCTTCTCTTTTTTTTTTAAAGTATATACTTTGAGACGGTTGAAAATGACTCATGATAAACAAGACAGGCACAATGTTGTTCCATTGAAAGATTCCCCTTTTTCTTGGGCGGCGGCTCCGTGAAGACTTTTAAGTGGTATTCGGCTGCAGTACAACAATTTGATCTTTTAAACCACTTAATGTGGTGGGCCTTCATGGCTGTAAACCTCTGGCAAATTGCTGCCCCCGATGTGTTGAGTCATAATTAACATCCTGCCGGATTTTTTATTTTTTTATTTCCATTTTCTTTTGCGGCTCTCTGTGTCCATTAATGGAAATTGGCAAATTGCTTCCAAGTAAGTCTTATGTAAAATGTGTTTGGCCGGTCTACTTTATTTTTCATCTTTTTTTTCCCGAGGGTGGAACTGAGCGAACTTTCAGCATTAGAGCAAGTGAACAACATCATTACAGATACCAGGAACAACCATTTATGGACGCGAGCTTGTACTGTGTATATATATATATATATATATATATATATATATATATATATATATATATATTAAGCAACCCTTATTAAGCAACCCTTGAACCGGACATTATTGATGATACAGTCCTGCCTCGAGGACCTTATTGCTTTTATAATGCAGTTGCCAGCGACATTATAAATAGTAAGTAAATAGTAAGCTGCCTTTCAGCACAAAATAGTTGTAGCCACCAAACGTTGTGTATCGCATTTCAGTAGCCGAGAGAAAATAGTCCCCGTGTGCGGGGCCGTTGCTATGCAACAGACAAACAGCATTGGGAACATCACGTTTGTTAGCTAGATCTCATTCATTCACATTGCTGATTTTTTTAAAATTCCCATTACAATATCTAAGATGACAATGGGACAATTGCAATACAATAATATTTAATTTAAACATTAACGTTTGTTCGTGTTGATTTGGATATCTCCATTACTTGTGCAAAACGTTTCTCATGTCCCCTTCGTCTCTGATGCTTCTGACCTCTCTCTCTCTCTTTGCCGGTGGCTCGGTGTTGAAGTGCTTCTCCAGAAGGATATTATTATTAATATTATTATTATTATTATTATTATCATTCCAACGGTGTCTTTCATTTTAGATTTGGTGCCCAGTAGCTTTGAAGGGAGCTTTTTTTCATTTCATAGGTCTCAATTTCTTTCTTATCTATGGTGGCATGACGTCCACCTGAAGTTCCTCTTCGTCTAAACCACTCATCAAAATATCAAAGTAACATGTTTGATAACTGTGAAGCTTGAAATGACAACTAACGGCCGCGCAAAATCTACCTGTTATTTTGAGTGTGCACTGATATGGAACGCTCAGATAAATGTAAACAGGACATTATGGCTCAATAAAGTACACCCCGTGACTCACTCTCAACCAATCAGAATGCTTGATTTCATCTACCCGCATTTTAAACATACATATATAATCGTATATGTTTTTAAAAGGGAAACAAAGTGATCACGTTATGGCCTGTTGACTCGTGTCTGTGCAGAGAACACTGGGGATGCTTAAAGTCTGTAAAGTTTGGATATAGCTCATCCAATAAATGGAATTGCTTCGTTTCATATCTTCCAAAAATGTGTTTACCTTTTTTGCGTTCTCCTACTCATGTCCAGTGAGGCGAGCGATCAGTTCACCTGGTTAGGTTTAGGAAAATATCATAGTTTGGGTTAAATTTGTTACGTATTGAGCCAAAGCTGACTTTTTGGTTTCACAGAGGTCTCCTGGGTGAAAGTCCTGTCGCTGTTTGACTTCCACCGCGACCTCGTCCTTTGTTGTCCTTTGAGACGCCGTCTCACTTCCTTAGAGTCAGCCTTGCGTGTCTTGGCTCACAACTCCGTGGCTTAAAGACATCACAGTGCATTACTTTTTTTCGCAGGTGTGAGTACGAGCAGTGAATTGTGAATCGTGTTTGTGGCCCTGCAGCTTTACTGTTTTAGTTTACAGCAAAGCTGCCACAGCAGAGAGTGTTTGTTTGTTGTTTTCTCACCATAAAAGGTTCTCTTATAATGATTGTACCAGCCCCAAACTGCACCTTGAATGGACAACTGTTTGTATGGAGGCCATTTATTTAGTATATTAGTTACAATAAAAGAAAACAAGTGCCAGATTGCTGGACATCTGGTATCTCAAATGTGCAAAAGAAAAACAACAACAATGCATATGGGGGTTTCTGTTATAAAACCCTGTGGGTAAAAAAAGTTTTGTATCCCAGAATAAAGAAATATGTATACGATGGAAATAATACCACCTTAGTTTTTCAGTAATCTTTCTGAAAACTAGGAACACTGCTTAGTTAATCACCTTGCCAGGAAATCTTTAACGCATCATCACTCAGGCCCATTAAATCAGCCTGATGGGACCTCCCCTCCGTCCAATGTCTGCCATCTGAACCACCACGAAGCATTAAACACCTGTTTCTCGCAGTAACCAGCCCACGCCAAAAGCCAAAGTGGATTATCCGTCTCCTTCTTGGAGAGAAAAGGCCCACCTTGGCTGATAAGGGCCTGAGAGAATGGAGGGATGAGGGGAAGATGAAGAAAGGCAGGGGGGATAGGGAAGGGGAGTAAAAACGGATGAAAGAGATTGGGAATGCGGATGATGGGGTCGATGCCGAGGAGGAGGAGAAATGAGGTGGAGGAGGCATACGGGGTCAGTGGGGAGCGGACGCAAACGAGAGATGGAGGGCAGGATAAGATGCAGAGAGGGAAATGGAAAACAGCTGGGGGAACGAGGGAAGACGATTTGCTTTGGGGTCTCGGAGTGGTGTAATGGGATGTCATCCACCTATACCTCATTATAATGCATCAACCAATGCAGACTGGGGCTCATCCATCAGATCCAGCTCACCCTGGTCCCTCACTGCCGCTTCGATGCTGCAGATCGAGGCTTGCTTGGCTCCACACGAGCCACCGTGTTTCGTCTCGTCACAAGGTCAAATAGAAACCTGACATTAGACATCAACATGCATAATGCCCAGCAATTAGCCTGTGCACATATGTATGACACTTTTGTTTTTGTTCTATAGTTTTATTTAACAAATAACGGATGGGACAAAACATCAGCGTTTACTTTTACTGTCTACTGGAACAAAAGTCCTGCGTTTGTTGAAACCTGTTTGATTCACCAGGAGAAGCAGTCACTCTTCTGAGACCGCTCTCCATCTTGTCTGCGAATTCTCATCAAAAACCCAACTTCCGTTGCCGAACACAACCCCTCTATTAGTTTTGCAGCGAGCAATATGTCGTGCAAAAAAAAGAGGCGTGAAACGAGGCCGTTCGAGGGCAAATTGAAAGGGACGAAAGTGCCTCATTTTCCGACATAGATTACAGTAGGGGGGGGGGGTCACTGCGGTGGCGGCAGCTCACTACTCTCAGCTCAGCAGGCAGATTGCGGGAACAGCTGCTGAGAGCAATTTGTTCGACGAGTCCGATTGTCTGGGTTTTGGCGAGAAGGACCACGGGACCGCTTCACCTCCTCACCCTCAATCCGAAGCAGAAAGGCCTTGGCGAGGGAGGTGGCAGCTGGGGGAGGTGGCAGCTGGGGGACGCGGCGCAACCGTGTTCACTGCCCGTCAAGTGATGCCCACCAGTGGTGTTAAGGGCAGTGGGGGGGCATGCTTCAGTAAACACACCCAGCTTGATTGAAACTCACTCAGGGAGGAGCGTCGTCCCGGAGCCTCTTTCTTCCAACAGAATCAGTGATTGTTTTAGAAGTGTCACTTCCTGGGATGAATGTCCTCTCGCTCTCTCGCTCTCTCGGTTCACCAACATCCGCCATCTCTGTGTTGTGCACTGCTGGTGGATCGCAGGGAGACGTCGGCGGTTCGAGAGCAGACATGCGGCGGCAGTGTAAAGTGTCCGTTTAGCACCCTGAAAGCCTTACATCTGCATGTTGTTTGCTCTCAAGTTCTTGCTGGCGGTAAGTAAACAGCCAGCTTTGCAAGCAGATCTCCAAGATGTGCTTGTGTCCCCCCCCCCCCCCCCCCCCCCGGCCCATAACAGATTTTGAAATATAAATCATGCACCCAAAACACATTTTGGAACAAATGGTGATGAATTCCTTTCGTTTCGCTAGATTCCGACACGCGGAACACATATGGCTTCGCATTTGCCAGCAACTTATAGCCCCCACCCCCCCCCCACATCCTGTTTCCACACTTTAAAAACACTGCTTTGCCAAAATTAAAAAACATGAATATGTATTTTATTTTCTGTGGCTTTGTAGAAAGAAAAAATAGACTTTCGAAAAAAGCTATTCAATTTAATACGATTTATGCGCATTAGCTTTCGACACAATTAAACAAATTGCCCATTTGGCGAACTTATTTTAATGAGCCTTTAAATGAGCCACCCAGTACACATTGCTGGATATCTGAGCAACTGAGGAGCTGGGCTTTGCTGTAATTGCTGGTTTATGGTTAATGGAGCTTGGACGTCCTCTATCAGAAGTGGTGATTTGAAAATTGCACACTCGCTCCACTCCTCAAAGAGACAACATGTCCATCACCGTCTATACGACCAATTGGTGATTACATTATTAAATTGTTGTATAGTGGACAACGTTCTCCCCGAGAGCACAGACTTGTTTACAAGAGCACAGCGCTCTTCATAGGTCTAACGCACCAGATTAAGAAAAATATACAACATTTTCGTCAGGAGGATGAATGCCCCCAAACCTCAGTCTCACAAAATCCTGTTGGGAAACGCTCCGTTATGTCACCACAAGCTGGATGCTTAAATGTCCACTTCAAAACTCAGCAATTTATATATATAGTTTTCTGTATTTTGTGTTGTCTAAAATCTGCGTTAGACGGTTAGACTCTCACGTACAGCGTGCTAAAGGAGGTGTCTTTCATTTTCCATAATGTAATATATTCCCATACTTCAGAGGAATAAAGAATTGAATAGTCCCTCATCAGCTCCTCTGAAGAATGTGTGCTTTAGTATCGGAGACCACTCTCGAGAAATGATGAAAATAGATCACACCCTTTTGTGAAGTAGCTGTTGGCAGTGTTTACCAGGGCTTAAAGATATGTTTTTTTTATTGTGCCTGCTCACGGAAGCCATGAATTTTCTGATGTCGCTTTTGTATTTTGGGTGTTTTTTTTGCATTTAGTTTTGTTCTTTAAAAAAAAGTCCTGGCTGAAGGTTCAGAGGCGCTTTTGAGGGGTTATTGATTTTGATTTGCTTCAAAGATGGTCTAGCGAGCCTGAAAGGATCCCCAATAGACTCTTTGACACCCTTTCCCATTGGGGGGGGGGGGGGTGATTAAGAGGTTTAGTGTTCCCACAGCAGTAATAGGGTAAACCATTTATCCTCTGTCAGCCTGGTAATTGCAGCAGGTTAAAAGGAAGCACTTTGTTCTGCAGCAGGCCGCGGAGAGCGAATCACACTTTGATGGTGTGCACACGCTGGCCTCACACATGTCCGGAGTGACATGCGATGAAGGTGTTTCCGCAGGTTTTTATTTCTCCTCTTCAATTGTCTGTTTGGCCCCCAATGTGCATGTGCTCGCAGTAGATTTTGTGTCGGGCCTTGATTTGGCATCTCAAACCTCAAAGGCGACGCCCCCCCACCCCACCCACCCCCCAGTCACTGTTTCCCTTGCTCGGCTCCTCCCTCCACCCACCCCCCACCCCCCGCCTCTCGAGCCGGCGCTGGCAGCTGTCAGAAACGGAGTGGCGTGCAGCGAGGCATCAGACGCTCTGGCATTTGCCCTCTCTCCCTGTGACAGCAGCTGACTGACAATGGCTGCCAGCCCCGCAGTCTCTTACCCAGCTTCCCAGTGGGCCCCGGGCCATCCAAATGTTATCATTACCGCGGGGGGAGGGATGTCATCGCTCTCAGCCCTTTGAACATGGGCGCACTTCGCAGCGAAAGTGGCAGCACTGCGCTGGCATTTGGCGTCGTGTGTGAATGACAAGATATTATAGCAGCTGTAGCGGCGATGGTTCAGTCGTAAAAGTGATTCATATGCTGTCCCCCTCTGTTTCTAAGACAAATGTAGAATGATACGCCTCACCCTTCGATGCCCTCTGGCTGAGGAAATGAGCTTGCACCTCTTGAGGGATTTTGCCGTTAAAAAAAAGAGGTAGAAAGAAAGGTGGACTGCATAGGTGTGCCAGTAGAAGTGGGGAAATGACGGGCAGGGGGATCTTTAAGGGGAATTGCTTTCTCTCTGGGAGGCAGAATAACCCTCACGCCAGCCAATCAGGAATTAATTCCGATGTCGATATGGCCTTAATCACTGCACTGCAGCCTCGGTTGCTTTTCTCTTCCTCCCAGCATCGAAATAGTCAATGAACTGCAGAAATTCAGAGAGAAATTATACCTCACCATATAATTTCAAAGAAAGAGACATGAGATGCTTCACATTTGATTTAATGGTCAACACTAACAGATGGAGCAAATCTCACGCAACAGATTCGCTCGAGGTCATATTTTAATAGATTGGCTTAAAATGACTCCGTTGGTTTTGGTTTCACATAGGGACATGTACCGCGGCCTCCTGGGTGAAAGTGATGCGTGTGTTGGACCCGTCTACCATTCTGACCACCTCCATGACAATTATTGATTATTAACGCTCTTCTGATACGTCATCCCTTATAATAATTCACAGTGCAGTTTGGCTGTATAAAAAAGTCATTTTCTCCGAAGACGGGGCTGCGTTTAGCCGAATGAACCCCTTTGGCCGTTAGTCCCGTTAGCCAAACACACCTACCGACATGAGGAGACACTCTGTAGGCAGTGCTCAGATCAGTTGGTCGAGCGTACACGCACACATTCATGCAACTGTCTAACGCAAAGCGTGCAAATCAAGAACGGATCAGTTTGTAATCCATCGCGGAAACAACAAGTCGGGAGGAGTCGCGTAAAACAGTCCAAAGAGTATGCTGTCACCGCAACCACGAGAGGCTCCTTGGGCTTGCAGTTCTAAATGAGGACACAAATGATTAGGCCGGTGGACAGACTCACGCACGCACACACACAAGGCCAAACACATGATCTCCTGGGGGAGATAATAAAAGCCACAAACAGCTCTTTTGTGTCTCTTGTCTGCGAGTCTCCCGACAGTCTCCCGATGTCCGCGATTACCTGCTTTCAATTTACTCCCCTTGTGCAGCAGCTGCACTTTCCTGTGAGTCGAACACACACACACACACACACACACACACACACACACACTCTCACACACTTGCACGCTTTTTGTCGACAGCAAACCCCCCTGACAAAAATTGCCACCTCAGGGGAGGAGGTGGAGGACGCAGCACTCGACGGGCCGCTCAGCGATACATTCTCCGGCGTTCTTTATTTGTCTTTTTCCTTTTTCCGGGCCCACTTTGTATGTGTCGCCACGGCGACGCGGGGGTTATTCTAACTGCCCCCCTCAATCACAACGCAGCACGGAAGGACACTGGACGCTCTGTAGGACAGCTTACCCGTGGGTGAATTATTGCTCCGTTACCTTGCTTACACATACATAAATGTCCAAGTGTGCCGTGCACACGCCCAGATACTTCACTGACATTGACTGACATTCACACACACACACACACACACACACACACAGAGGGAGAGAGAGAGAGAGAGAGAGAGAGAGAGAGTGCGAAAAAGATGAAAAATGAGCCAAATAATGTCAGACCGTAGGCAGCGCCTATCAAACGCATCAATGGGTCCAAGGTGTGCAAGGACAGGGTGGAGGTTTTATGACTGCTGCCGCACATAAATACTAGCTGGGTGTCTCTGCTGGGGCAAAAGAAAAGCACACATTGTGCAGGAAATGAATGTAAATGCTCTGAAGCCAAATTCCATATTGTGTTTATTTGGAACCACAATCTTATTCCTATTTGTCGAAGCATTTGTGAACATGCTGCATACATGCAAACCCTAGACATTCGTTATTTAATCCAAACTGACCCAACTAGAGATGGCGCTCCAACACCTGCTGCATTCTGCTGGTCTGTCAATTAACATGCAGAAGAATATGATCAAAGCATCCAGAGGAACAAAACGCCCCGGGTGCTTCCGGGGCTGATTTATGTAAATAATTGAAAGCCGTACTTTCACCTCTTGCAGCAGCTACAAAAAAATACGAGCTGCTTCTAAACACACGTTTCACTGAAGAGAGACTTAATTGCAATTGTTTCTTCTTCTTCACAAAATGCGAGTGAAGATCTGCCGGCGCAGTCCGAATATATTTCGCCCCAGTTTTCCATGCAAATTGGTATTCGCATGGTTCCGGCGCTCCAACATACAGACACTCGTTTCTCAAACATTTTGAACGAGCGAATACACATTTGATATATATTTGCTTACTGCGCTGCAAAATGTGGTTTTCAGAACTCTTCAGAACTAACGAGAGTTGCATGTTCCTAAATATTATGCATGATGCAAATGAGATGGCCAGCACGACATGACGCTTGTTTGATGGTTAGAATCAGCTGCATCTCCAACCAACAAAAATGCTGCGCAAGCATTATTCCCTCAGTCTGACCATTCTGCAATATGAGTACTTTCATGTGGCCGTTGATACTTCATTGTGTGCAGCCTCTGCTGTACAAACTGTATGTCTATAATATGATGCGGGTTGCAATTAAATAAATGAATAGCACACATTCCGAAGCTTTGTGGACATTGTGGAACAATAAACTAAATCCTCTTCATGTGTTTACAGTCGCCTGATAGATAATCTTCAATTCAGCTGTTTTTCTACCCAACAGGGGGAGCTGCTGCTTATTGTCAGCCTGTCTGACTCTTTTTGGGCCACTGTACACACACGCACACACACACACACACACAAACACTCACACACACACTATACATGTACCTACTCTCCACTGTTTGGCATCAATTCTCACAGATATTGATCTGTGCAGGCCGTACCCTTGGGCAAGGTGATTCTACACTCCATCCACCATCCCCCCAACCCCCACCCCGCCCCACCCCCCCGCTTCTCCAACTCCCCAATCACAGCCCGGTGTCGCATTCGCCGCGCTCCAGGAGGCTGGGTGGGGAGGCGGTGGAAGGGGGGGGGGGGGACAGAAATCCCATCGGATTTGTCTCTCACTGCTTGTCAGTATTGCTTTTGCCAGAGCGTGATTGATGTACGAGGTCACTTGTGTGCATAGGCATACACGTGAAAGACACACGTACAACATTCCTAATCTCTCCCTCGCGCACACACACACACACACACACACACACACAAGCGAGGACACGTGCGTACCATTCAATCACGGGCAATTTGGGCAACAATCATGGCTCCTGTGAAGCTATTGATCAAAGGATCCCTGCAACGCCTTCCTGGGTGTTGCATTCACACAAGCCTTGTTAAAGGGACCCTCTGGGAGGGGGGGGGGGGGGACATTTTATTCAAATAATTTAACCCTTTGCCATATGATTAGCTCAACAGCTACATGAGAGATAGAGAACGGACGCAGTATTGATCCGACACATTGACCCCTCACACTTTGAATTGAGAAAAGATGGAGACTCTTTACTCAATTAGACAAACCGGCATTGCGTTGATCACCACGGGCGTTAGTTAGGGTCCCTTCAGCCGAATCCACCCCCACATCGGGTGGAACAAACACGCTCGGGCCCGGTGGCGCTAGATTACAGCGTCGGCCTCTCGAGTAGCGCCGGTCGGGTGCACGCTCACGCTGGGGATGTCGAGAGGGACGTGAGGGCGGCGTCGTTGCCTTCGAGTGGGGTTAGCGCAAAGGCAATGATAGTGGGTGGGGGGGGGGGGGGGTAGATGAAGAGGCCCACATTGCAAGTTAGTGGCTTCTGCATGGATGATAATGTGCTGTTGGTGTGTGAGCTAAGCGGCTGTTTGTGTGCAAATATACATGTGGAGAGAGAGAGAGAGAGAGAGAGAGCGAGAGAGAGAGAGAGAGAGAGAGAGATAGCACTCACATGCAGGCAGATGGAGGAAAGGTAATTGTGATTCACCCTGCCTAGTTTTCTCCTCTGATGGGTTACTACACACGGCTACCGGGCCAGCGGGTGGGTGGAGGAAACCGCAGGAATTAGAGAAGTAGCAGGAGACCATTTAAACATCACAGTGTGTCTGGGAAAGGACTGCGTGCTTCTAAGCCTACTGGTTGTTTTTTTCCGCTGCCCCGCTAGCCCTCACTTTACATATTTCCTGCGCGGAGCGTGAGTTGTTCCTTTGTGTACGTACAAGAGCATGTTTTTCACCACTAGTAATTGCTTCGTGCAACACAGCCGGATGCCCGCTTAATGTTGATCTTTGACTTTTTTCCGCTCACGGTGCACATAATATGAATAAGTGTGATCTCAGAATTCAATTCCTCCTCTAGATCCAATACTAGTCCGGGTTTGTTTTGTGAAACCAAACATGTTAATGCAATTGCTAGTAATTCCCTTATTGTTAGTGGCGGATGGCTCTTTTTTTTTTTTTGGTGGTCAGGATTCTCTGCCAGGGGAAATGGATTGCCTCGTATTTTCCCGAGATGGCACTTGACACTAATGAAGGAAGTTTGCTCAGGGAGCCCTCGTGTTTCCAGCTGCATCTCCAGCCGGCGTTAATGCGAGCGGCCGATCGATAACGGGCCGGTTTCAGGGAGAGACGGACAAACACACGCACATATGATATGTCCTACTTACAGTGCACACACAAACTCCTCAAGAGGTCTTGGGGAAGGTAATGGGATTATGGATCAATACAGATTTGTGAAGCCTGAAATATCCCTCAGATCTGACAATGGTAGTATTTCCTGGAACCCGGTATGAATATTTCTTTAGAACGTACTGTGAGGTGTGTCGTAACTGTATTAGTTACCGCTATGCTAATCATGCTGAACTATGCCATATGCCACTCTGGTTTTCATTTATTCTCCATGCAGACGCGAGATGAATTTATTCATCGTGGAAAAACAACAAATGTTGACCCAAGTCTACAAAGTTTTGTTTTCAAGTCACGTCTTTAGTTGGAGGTGAGCCAGCTAGCGAGGAGGAACCACCTGTTCATGTTAGCAGTACATTTAGGACACTGTTTGTGGGCTGCACCTGCTGTTATGAATACAAGTGTAAATGAGGTGTGATGCCTGAAACAAGTGTTGTACTGTTAGCGGTGTCTGCTGTGCTGTCCAAAGTGTAACTTGTAGGTATGTTGGTGTTGTTGTTGTTGTTGTTGATGTGGTGACCCACTGGAAGTGACCAAATCTAAGAGCGCAGAAGAACATTTTATATTTTGTGGGTTTAAACCAGAGACTGTTAATAAGGAGTGGACACCCATTGGTATGTTGCAGTACAGTTTGGAAGCCTCGAGTTCGGGCATTTCGGCCATCGCCATCTTGGTTTTTCTGGAACCAGGAAGAGAGGGTGTCGCACAACGAAAGCTGAATAAGTCATTTTTTGGCGATCAAAATGTCCCATTTTACTTTCCTGAACTTAAAAATCTGAGTTAGAGGTGTCACCCAAATCTGTCAATCACAAGGTATTCCCATACATACGCTGCTTTATGGTTTATTTGACTCTAAATGGGACCATCATTTATGAAATGAACAGCAGCATTGAAGACTTGAAACTAGTAATTGAGACCATAAACTATAAGAAATAAGGTCCTTTTCTTTTAGACTGCTATGCAATCGTACAATCGAAGTGTTGGGTCCATTAATGGGAAGCGTGTCAGTCTCAGTGGTCCTCATGGCTGTGGTTGATGAACATTACCGGGTGATTGTAGTCAGAGGATATGGAAGGACCAGTGGCGGTGGGATTTTATCCAACTTCGAGGGTCTTCCAGCTGGCACCCTGACGATGAAACATCCACCGGAGCGGTGAATCAAGGGAAACTCCCTGTTCTGGCGGCCGATCAAGCCTTCCCGCTGTTGTGAGTCTACAAAATAAAAAATGAATGCAGTGTAAACGTCCTTGAAAACATTACATCTTGCTACTGCCTTCAGCTTTCATGCTGGGAATTATTGTAGTAATTGTGGGTAAATGAGCCAGTATAACATTATCTGTTAATGTGCCTGATGATAAATCACAAAGCGCCTTCTGTAAGAGTTGATTTTTAAAACATTTCTTTTAAAGTCCAGATTTTTATTCCAGGAATAATAATTCAAACGGAACTTAATTCACAACTCTGCGTGGAACTAAAGCAGTGGCATGTTCAGTTCAGCACAGGCCACTAACAAACAAACAAACAAACTTCAACAATGTCTCCCTGAAGTTTAACGTCCTTTCTCAAATGTCAGCTGATGGACTCGATGAAAGGCTTATTATTTTGGAGGAGGAGTTTAATCTTGGCAGCAAGCCCCACGGTAACAATGTGTCTTTGTCTCGTGGAATGAAGGTGCAATTTCTATTGATTGACATTTTTCAAACGAGGTCAAAGGGGCGTTCTGTCAATCCTCTCTTCTTCTTCACTGTTGGCATCCATCTGGAGAGGAGTGGTGGGCCCTTGATTTAGTTTTCGCCTTGCCCCTTCATCCTCATCCTCATCCGCATCTTAAGTCTACCGATGGCTGGCCAACCAAATCCTCGGCTGTTGTTTGGGGGAAGCCATCACTTGGACAGACTTATTACCTGGAGATGACACTGGTTGGCGTAAGGTGCTGGCCTAATGTCAGTCCGCGTGTGTTGCTGAGGACCCGAGGGAAGTGCAGGGGTCAAGTGTGAAGGCACCCCTATTAACGTTTACGCGGGCTAACGCTGTCTTTGGAGCTCTCGCACCCCAAATGACAGAAACACTTCAGCATTGCTGTGGAAAGCCACTGTGTCTTGGCCTTATGTAACAATCTGTATGTGTGTTGCTCAGAACCGGAACCGCCGGTGCAACCAACCAAAAAGGGCAAAAAAGTGTATGTTTCTCACAGTTTGAGGCTGTGGGTGATGCAACAAAGGCCCTGTCCATATTATATATATATATATATATATATATATATATATATATATATATATACACTATCGTTCAGACGTTTGGGGTCACCCAGACAATTTCATGTTTTCCATGAAAACTCACACTTTTATTTATCAAATGAGTAGCAAAATGAATAGAAAATATAGACAAGACATTTACAAGGTTAGCAATAATGATTTATATTTGAAATATTAATTTTGTTCTTCAAACTTTGCTTTCATCAAAGCATGCTCCATTTGCAGCAGTTGTATAGCTTCTCTCACTAGCATAACTGTTTTCAGCTGTGCTAACATAATTGCACAATGGATTTCAAGGGTGTTCTAACCATCCATTCGTCTTCTAAGAACACAACGTACCATTAGAACACTGGAGTGATAGTTGTCGAAATGGCCCTCTATACACCTATGTAGATATTTCATTAAAAACCAGATGTTTCCACCTAGATTAGTCATTTACCACATTAACAATGTATATAGTGTATTTCTGATTAATTTAATGTTATCTTCATTGAAAAAAAAACATGTTTTTCTTTGAAAAATAAGGACATTTCTAAGTGACCCCCGAACTTTTGAACGGTAGTCTATATATATATTATACTCTATGCTCAGGGCCAACTGAGGCGCAGTGTCGAGTGGGAAGGTGTTTGAGGCCAGGCAATCGGCCCGTCACCATTTTGATCGGGCAATGCAGTCATTCACATGATGGAGCGAGGAAGTCCATGAATGCAGCAAAGAGGCCTCTGAGAGGCTTCTGGGCCACTTCTTTCGGATTGAATTATTTCTTTTCCCTCATGTATGTTTGTGTAACAAATGGTTTTTCCACTTCTTGCAAAAATCCTTTGTTAGAATAGACAACTTTATTTGAAATCCTCTCATGAGGAAACAGGTGAAAAGACTGCATTAGGAAAAAGGATACACTGAGTAAACAGGCTAAAAGCTTTCCTCAGCACCACATTTTGCTTATTTATATCCAGTACAATTCATAGTGGTTGGCAGTAGCCCATTGGCTGATTGACTAGTTAAATAAAATTATTTTCATGGCCGGGTGTCGTCCATTGATACAGGTGAAATCTGAATGCAGATGATGGCAATAACAATGGTTTACCCGGTCCAAGCCGCCTCGTCGGTTTCACTGTGTCACTCACCGGCAAAAGCTCACCCCAAATCCTCTCCCCTGGAGTCCCACAATGCCTTGCAAAGCGTTTTCCTTTGTGTGCCATTGTAAATGGGACCAGCCGACTGACAAAGTCAAGGTACTAAATCTCCCCTGAGCAGTTAGCGCTATGGATTACATAAAAGATTGTTACATAAGGCCTTAATCTGCACGGTGGTAGGTAGATATACTGTAAATCCCCCGACTCACAGGTACACACGGTGGATTCATCTGTCTCGGCTAATGTTTTTGTCTTTGTGTGTAATGGAACGTGTTGTTCAGGTGGATTCCAAGGTTTGGACGTTTGTTGTGATTATATTCTGTTGACATGCAAAGGCTGCCAGCAACAGTCAGTCTATAGTCTCTAGAAAAGGAGTTGCCAAGCTTACCATTTGGATTGGAAGAGCCCGGTCATGCTTTTTGCTCTCTGCCTACGTGGCATTGTTCCGCTACTGGAGCACTAAGCTGTCCCTGTCATTTTCTGCACACAGACATTTTGTCTTTATTTATTTTTTTAGCCCGTGACCATTTGCAAAAGCAGAATTGCATTTTAATGTCCACCACCATTTAAATCTTGCACAGAGCAGCATACAAACAAACGAACGACCACAGAACGTCATTAAATGATAAACTAATCAAAGCAACCACGTTTTTTTAGAAGGAAATGGGTGTGTTTAGTTTGTCCCCTAAAAAATAAAAAAATTATGTTATACATCAAAATACACAGAGATACACATTTTGGAAAACGATAGATACGCATATTGCACACACACAAACACACACACACACACACACACACTCTCTCTCTCTCTCCAGCTGCTGAACCACAGCTCTCCCAACACATCACAGACTCACTCCCACTCAGATCAGCAGGAATGTGGCACAGAGCCGACCTCTCAAACGAGCCGGACTGAGAGCACATTGGGCTGTGTGTGAATGGATATTTGCATTAATGTTTAATGCAAAGTGGGGGTGGCCCTCAAGCTCAACCAGGTGCAGCAGGAAAGCCATCGAGTTGGTAAACTTTTTCAGATAGAGACCAACGTAACCCGTGAAAAGGGTGCAAAGCGTTGACACTGAAACCGTCGAAAAGCAGATCGTCCGCCGCGCTCCGTCGCGTCGTTCCATTGGGCCTCGTGTCAAGCGATGGCAGGCAACGTAACCTGGAAGACAGAAGAAAAGAAATGGCAGTTTTGTTATGTAGATCAGCAATATACACACACCTTATGAGTGAAACATAACTCGCTGCTTCCTTTCGGTAAACCAGCTCAGGCGACGGGAGACCGTGGAATTGAAACCACTGCATGGAGACGTAACTCATCTGAGCTCCACCGGCCCAACGGTGTTATGTGTAATTGCTCCATTATAATCCACCCACTATTCTCTAACCATCACCGAGTATAGTTTTATAGATCTACAACAAACAAAACCAAACCAAACACAGGATGTGGAGAGGGCCAAATGCATTTTCATTTTTTTTAAGGGGTGGGGAGCTTCCCTTGGCTGCAATCTGAAACCTCGCCGCTAGAGGTCGTCATATCCAACACACTGACCCCTTTATATCGTCATGTTGTTTCAATATTACAGTAGTCTGTCGTCCCTGCAATTCGATATGGAATTATGGGCAAGCGTTTACCATATCGAGTGAGTATGTTTTCAGATCAGACACTTAAAAAACAACCACTGAGTAAACGTGTCGCAAAGCAGGCAGAGGGCAGTGTGGGAAACCCACTTTACGCTGAAGAGGTGTCGATGGGCAAACTGTTGAGAGGCAACAGAGATGATTTGCTGCTAGTGGCTGTCCTCTCTGTAGTGGTGATGGGGGTTCGGGGGGGGGGGGGTTGTGGTGGGGGTGTGGGGGGGGGTTATCACACGGGATAAGGCGCAAGAGTCCGATTTCACGGAGGAAGAGAGAGACTGCTGTTATGAAGAGGAGGCTTGAAGGACTGACTGATATTGTGTGTGTGTGTGTGTGTGTGCGCGCGTGCGTGTGTGGTAGAGAGAGAGCGAACGAGCATACACCGGTGAAAACAAAAGAGGAAGGAAAGATGGCAGGTCAAGAGACGGGACAGATTTATAGAGTACCATTTCAGTTTTTAAAAGCCTGCCCGCATTACATTAACTCGAGTGATTACAGGGGGAGTGGGGAGGCGTTGCGGTAAATCATGTCCACTTCCAAACAGAGGCGGCTCTTTCTTGATGGATTGTGTTTGTTAGCTCAGCCTCGTGCAGAAGGCATGCGACGTTGCCAAGATGTTTGCAAACAGGGGGGGGGGGGGGGGGGGGGGGGGGAGGCCCCGGGGGGTCGGCGCCGACGCCTCCGTGTTCGAGCATCACAGCTCAGCGGTTGTTTGTGCTAATTCCTGGATTTGATTTGTGGCTTCATGTCGCCGTAGCCTCTGAGAGACTGTCATGCCGCCTCTTAAATAACGGGTTCTTTGCTCCAACCGTGATTCACGGCGAAGATGTCAAAACTGCCACAGCCAGCTGAAAATGTCTGCCATCAAGTCACAAATGTTCACACTCTCCCATGGTATGCAGTTTAACCGGCACACACACACACACACACACGCACACACACGCACGCACGCACACAGAGAACTACAAGTATGTGAAAGTCAATATTCTAAATGAATGAGAGCACAAGAGGGAGGAGATGTGTAGGCGGTGCAGGGAGGGAATTTATCGTCCGGAACATTGCTTCTCCAACACAAGAGACCGAAATAGCCCACTTGTTTGCGCGCTCTTTTGCAGGAGTAACATGTCTCATGTGCACAAAGCAGAATATGCACGGTATTTATTCAAGTGCCTAACGATCCTTGAACCGCAAACACTCGACAAGGGGAGCTTCAAAACGATTCTCAATGAGTTTGAAAGCATGTACTCTTATATCAGTTACAACAATGCATGTTTGCTTTTGGTTTTTCTCCTTTGGTCTTTCTTTTGGTCAGTGAAATGCGTCCAGTCACACGACGCTCTCGTCTCCATGTTCGTCTCCCGCAGCCGCCGAACATCAAGGAACGAGCGTCTCTGATCCCTCTGAAGCGCGTGTAGCTGTCACTCTTTAGGCGTGGGGGGTGGGCTCCCTCTTCTTCTATGATGGGGGGAGACAAAAAGACACTACTGGGGGCCCCCAGGGTGAGTAGGTGGGTAGGTGGGGGGTGGGGTGGGGGGGTGGGGGTAAGCCAAATAGTATAGCTGACAAAACAAAGGGGGTGTACAAAGCAGCTAGTGAATGAAACAATGATCTCCAAATCACTGGTTTGGAAGAAATTCCACAAGTAGACAAGCATCCCCATCAGAACTCAAAAGCTGCACACTGACGTGACGACTTGGTTTCATAATAATAATAATCTAGCTGCCAATGCTGCAATGTAAACACCGCTGTTGCAACAGAGAAAACACAAGACATTTGGGATAACTGTCTATTTTCTTTTCTTTTTTTAAACCACAGTGCGCTTGCTGTAATTGTGTTGCCTGGTTACAGAGCAGAGAGCAGGAGGACGCTGTTATTTTTTAAGGAAAAGGAAAATGACCTCTTTCTGATCTTCAAGCAGCTCTATCAAATGTCAAAAGATTGCAAGAGAAAACAAAAACAAGTTTTGGGTGTGAAACTGAGTGTTTGCTGGAGCCCTGCAGAGTGGACATTATGGAGCAGGGCAGAGGGCACATTGTGTCACTTGAGATCCACCTGCTTGTGTTCCACATGTTACCCACTTGAGGAAGACACCGCTCTCTCTCTCTCTCTCTCTCTCTCTCTCTCTCTCTCTCTCTCTCTCTCTCTCTCTCTCTCCCTTTTGCAGCTGCAGGTGAATGATCGGTGAGCAGAGTGGCTGCAGTGACTCAAGCCCCGCCCCCCTGCTCTCTTTGACCCTCTGGTGCAAGAAAACAAGAACTAATAATTGACCTCACGCAGTAACATTCTCTAAAAAAAATTTTTTTAAATCTCCCTCATATTCTCTCTTAATTTGAAACTGAAAAGAAGTCTGTGTGCGGCGAACATTCTCAGCCATGCAAAGTCTGCCTCAGAAGTGCCTAATTAACGAGGGGTCCCCCTTGATTGGGGCGGATCGTTTCTCATTAGCGCAGGTAACGCCCCCCCACCCCCCCCAGAAAGGCCATACTGGGTTAGGTGTGGTGCCGTGTGCAAACGCTCTGGCACGGGCCCAAGAACTGGAGCGAGGTGAGCAAAGCGAACACGTGATCTTCTAGAGCAGCGTGGCCGCTATTTAGAAGCCGAACACACCCAATATCATCCAAGGGTATCGTCGTCTTTATGTGAGATCGATGGAGCTGTTTTTATTATCTTGGTAAAAGAGCTCGTAAAATGTTCTCTCACCTCAGAGAGGAGCGGAAAAGAAGAAATCAGCGGGCTTCTCTCTTCTGTGTGCGTGACCGAACATGTTTTTTCTTTCTTTCTTTCTTTCAACACAATGTAGGTGTCACAGCCTGTCTCCCACCCACACCCACACCCACATCACGCTTCCATATTCCCACGGGCTTCCTTCATTGCCCTTTTTTATATAGATGCACGTTCCTTCCCACGCTGAGGGAAATATTCATCACTTTAATTTCACTGTGTTGCGTTAGTCATCTGCGGTTATCAGCTGACTGGTTTCATTGAGTTTACAGCGACGGAGTCATGGGAGCTTTGTCCACATAATTATATAATACATGTGTATATATATATATATATATATATATATATATACAAAAGAAAAAAAAATATATATACATTTAATATATATATATATACATTTATATATATATACATTTATATATATATATATATATATATATATATATATATATATATATACATAGATACATTTATATAAATGTTTATATATATTAAATGTGTATACTGTATATATATATATATATATATATATTTTTAATGTTCCTTGTTAAAGGTAGAAGAGGACACAATGACATTTAATATTCCCCATTCAGGAGTATAATTTTTGTTTGTTTTGTTTATCGTTCATTCTTACATTTGCTTGCTGGGTAATTTGCAAAAAAACAGAAAAAAGTGAAAGCTCTGTAGTGAGGAACAGCTAGTTTAGAGCAAAGCGCACAGCAGGCATTGAACACCAGCCAAAAGCATATGGCTTCGGTGTGCAGTGTGTGTGTGTATGTGTGTGTGTGTGTGTGTGAGTGTGATTTAACTTCATAATGTAACCACAGTCATGGCCCAGTGTTTGTGGTAATGGCTCAGTCAATGGAGAAACTACAGTAGTTTGCTGATAGGATCACCTCTTGTTCACAAGAGCGGGCTTTGAAAGTTTCTCTCTTTTGATGAATGTTTCATACTGTATGTGCATGAAATATCAAACTAGCCAGTTCATTAAATGCACACACACACACACACACACACACACACACACACACACACACACACACACACACACACACACACACACGCACGTTAGTTGTCTAAGATTGGCTGTAAAACTGCTCAATGCCTCGGTCGATTCCGATCTTGCTCGGCGCGTGCTTTGATGATGTAACGAAACAAACGCCGCTACATCATGGTCAAAACGCTTTGAAGTCGACGAAGGGCTCCGATGAGCTCTGGGATCGGTTATGTGGCTCCAACGTCGGGTTCCGGGACTGTGCACATGGGTATTTTTAACCCGTTGCGCTGGAAACCGTTACCGTCACCGGAGACGCAGCGCGAGCTAAAGGAGTGGACGGATGTGTTCTGGTTTCTACTTTGTCATTCTGGAGCAAAAACTATCCCTATTATGATGTTGTGGAATGATTGTTATTTCATAATTCTCTCATGGTGTAAAAATGAAGAAGACTGAGAAAAGCCTACATGAAATGGGGGGGGGGGGTGCTAAAAACTGCAAAAACTATATCAAAAACATCTGTTTACAGGCACGTGTAGAGTCCCATCATTTTTTAATTGGTGAAGTTGAGCAAAGACGCACGTGTTCGGGAAGTCGACTGGTCCAATGAGACTCTGAGTTGTGAGGACGTTTTTAAACAGATGTTTTAATGTTTTTAAATCCCCGTTTACTTCATTTCATCAAGTCTTTATATATAATTGTTTCGTTTTTTGGATCCAACCGAGGCTTCCTCAAGAACTCCAGGTAGACCCGGCATGAGTAATTGATATAAAAAAGAATCATTTTTGTGGGCGAGTTATCCCAGTTTATAAATAGCAAATTGCAACGAGTGAGAATCACGATCCAATGGGGGGGCTCTAAGTCTGACTTTACGGGGTCGCTTCCATACAAAATGTATTTATGCCTTGATACACATGCAGAATCATCCATTTACAGCTCAGCACATACGACTATCGCTGGATTACTCTGATACTGGCGGGGGGGAAGCTTTAAAAAGTGTCTTACAAACCTAATTTCCTTTAATGAGACCCAAATTAGAGGGACAAATATGATTATGACTAACTTTGCATGCACCGGTCCCCCCCTCACCCCCCCCCCCCCCCCCCCCCCCCCCCCTCTTTGGAAACCTCCTGCTCTATAAGGCTCTGCTGAAGCAGCTGTCTCACATTGACATAGATAAGAGGTCTGCTGGAAGCCATCGGGAAAAAGAACAACTACCAAGAATCCCAGAGTGTGCCGCGAGTGTGTCTCCAGATCAAAACTCAAGGATCTCTCAGTGGAAACATGTGGATATATATATATATATATATATATATATATATATATATATATATATATATATATATATGCGTGAAGCGGGAATCCGTCTCGCATAAATAATTAAATTAGCGCTGCCATCATTAAGTCGGACACCCTGTGGCCACGAGCTATTTCATGGAGCGTAGCAAACGAGACCGGGGAACTTCTAGCAACTTAAAGGAGTCCCTCTGTTTCTGGGAATGAGTCATGTTTATGCGTTATTTGTGAATAATGGGCTGCCTGGTACTAGGTGTTGCTGTGTGTTTGGGGTGCACAGCTGGTGCAGCAAAGCCTCAAAGAGAGAGAGAGAGAGGAAGTGCAATTGCAGTGTACAAAAATCATTTTCTTTAATGAGCGTCGGGGGAAGCCCAGTTGACATCTTCATTGTTACCGAGCAACCCTTTCTTCCCCTGGATAATGCTTTCAGACTGAAGCCGTGTGTTCCATTTCTTTGATTCAAAAAGAAGGAAAAAAGCTATCTGGTGTTCACCTTCAGAGACAGCACAGCACTTGATCTCACTCTCAATCGCTACTGGGGGAGGTGGGGGTGGGGGGGGGGTGTCTAAGGTGCTGTCAGAAGGCATTCCTGTGATGCTGTTTCAGGGGCCGGTGTTTGGCGTAGCTGGTGTTTCATCACATGCCAGCGGTTCGCTGTCTCTGCTCATTGCAGTGTTTACTGCGGAGTTCAAGATCCTGAGCGAACGGTTCACCGTGACCTATATTCAGCTAAAGGAAGACGTTTAAAAGGAAACTTCCCTTTTCCAGTGCTTGTGCCTAAACCAACCCTGAAATGTGACCCCTGCATTTGACCCATCGTCAGCACTATGAGCAGTGATGTGCTGTAAAGCTCCCGGGGAGCAACTTGGGGCTCAGTGCCTTGCTCAAGGACACTTTGACATGTTGTTTGAGGACAACTTCAGTTTGGGGTAGCTGGTCTGGCTCAGCCAGTGTTTTTGAGGGCTGTATACGTCAGAAAACATTCAACAACACAGTCAGATCCGGCAGATCAAAGTAGCTTTTATCGGTATGGGCGTCTTAAAGAGACAGTAGCCAAAACGGAGCGTGTGACAGACAATGTATGAACATGAAAGCATGTAAACATATTCTAGCAGAAACCCGAAATACAAGTATGAACCTGAGAATTAACATGATAAGACCCCTTTAAATTAATAAAGGTCCCCCCCCCATTATTGTCGTCGCTTGATAAGATGGCCTCTTCCTGCGATGAAGACTACGCTGCCATCCAGCTCAGTGACGGCGAGAGAGGAGAATAGAAGTGAGTTTTGCTCTTCCTGCAGAGAAAAGGTTGCACTATTAGAGGTCTGGAGTCAATGTTTACAGCTGAATCAAATCCCCTGCTTTGAAAAAAAAAGACATTATGACGAATGCAGAAAGCCTCTTAGAAACCACTCATTCCCCCCCCCCCCCCCCTCCAACCAGCACAGTAGGTGGCATATCAACATGAACACTTGAAATCTGCCTCCCTCTATTTAACCCTGGTTAACCTTGGATGCTGGAAGAACTTGACGTCTCTATTAATGCGGATGAGACACGTATGAGTTATTTACTGTCACCGGACCGTTTTAAAGATTGTTTTAATTGGAGAAGTGGAGGTCACCGCCTCGCCTCTGTCGGTACACGTCTCTAGTGTGTGTGTGTGTGTGTGTGTGTGTGTGTGTGTGTGTGTGTCTCGCATGTTTGTTTTTTTTGGTGGAGGTTGGGCGACGTGCGTGGAATTCTGCGAGGGTCTTAATGAAAGTGCTTAGCGGACACGTGGGCTCCTCTGATGGAAATCAATGCGGCCTTTTGTCGGGCGGATAGCGAGGGCAGCCAATTCCGGGGGCCTCAGCTGGCAGACTTTGACGAGCGTTTAATGACGCGTCACTGCGCCGGACGGGCGATCAATTTATTTAGGCAGTAATGTATGTATCCCAAGGTAAATCTTTAATTAAGGGGGCGGGGCGGGCAAGAAAAGGAAAAGGGGACGATGGCGATGCAGAGCGCAAAAAGGAGTGTGAAAATCCAACGGCGCTGGCGGGCGGCTGGCTTTGTGCTCCACCCGTGTTTGTTGAACTGGGTCTTCATATAGCATATCAGAAACATGCGTTTGACCCGCAAAAGTACCAGAATCCATAAGATTCCAGCTCCATCAGTTGTCTTTTCTTGGCCCTAACAGATCCCCGACCTGTACACTCAGCCCACGCCCCCCCGCCCCTTTTTTCAGGGGTAATTGCCTTTATTTCTGGACCATTGCACCAGCGTGAAACAGAGCCCCCGAGCGCCACATACATCTCGTATAGTGCTGTAGTGCTCCTTCCTTTTGCAAGAAGTCCTGCGTGGCTCTCCCTCGTGTGTCGGTGCCTGATATCTATATATCTATATTTCTTTATGGATTTTGCAGGAACCGTCCATTTCGATCTCACTCATAACAAAAACAAACGTGAGACATTTTGAGTGATTTGAGAGTCAAAAAGAGAGAGAGCCTGAAAGAGAGAGAGAGCGAGAGAGAGAGATGTACGTTTGCGTGCCGCCATGTTTCAGTGACAGGTCGAGTCAAGCCTCATTGATGAATCCACTAAGCGTTTGTTTCGGGACAGAATTTGACTGTTCACTGAGCTGAGTTAACTCTCCTCTGTGGTGGTGAATTGCACTTGAACTGCTGGCTGTTTGTGCACAGTATGTGTGTTTGTCACGCTCACACTTAAGTGGATGACGGGGCTGCCAGAAATGCGGTTTTCCATGAGTATGTTTTGAACATTATTCCCGTTGAGGGTTTTTCAATGGCCAACTAAACCAAAATGAATGATTTGTTAATGGCAACACATTAAACAACGGAAGACAGTTTAAATAAAGATGCACCTCACCCTATTTAATACAAATTAGCTCAGATTCACTCCACCTGCTAGACTTATTTAACCCACCCATGTCTGATTTATGGAATTGGCACAACACACCGAAGGGAGCTATGATTTGAGTGCATAATTAAGATTCAGCTGTGGGAACAAGAATCTCCTCATCAGTCGGTCTCCTTATTAGTTGTATTCTGTTTGACATCCTTAAAGATTAAGATTAAAGAATAATTAAAAGAAAGTGGACAAGCATCCATAACATTGTTCTTTAATGAAAAAAAGTAGCATAATATCACTGATTGGCCAGATTGAAGCCGAAGACGTCAACCAACTTTCTCGGCAGTGAGATCCACCAAATTCACTTTTGCCGGGTTGGCAAGGTAACCTTGACGTCCTCCTTTCCAGCAGCATCCTCAAGCTCTTTCTGGTGCCCTCTTAGGGGTTACCAACCTCCTCCCAGTTGCAGATGTCCAAGAATAGCATCACCAGGAGACACATCCTGCTCAGTCTGATCTCCTCCAGGCTGTTCGCATTCATCGTTTCTACTTAAAACCTACAAAAAGTAATGTACTGTAATTCCTATACCTCACGTAATCGCGAGCCAGGACGTCAAGGGCTTCGTCTAAGGAAGTCCGGTGACGTAGTATGAAGAGCGACAAAGTCCCGAAGGGAGGAGGATGTCGGGGTGAGTGGGTGGGTCAAATGCGCACAGGGCTTTCACCCAGGAGGCCGATGTTTGTGTCCCGTGTGGAACCAAGTAAGGGGTTATCTTTTGCATAAATGTTACTGAACAAATGTGGTCATTTTAACACAAACCACGAATACCCTTAATCCAACCAAATAGTTTCATTTCCTAAACTTAATCAAATACTCACAGGACTTTTCCCCCAAGAGACCGCTGTTGGTGTCAACAGTCATTCTATCGTACTTTTGTTATATAACTTTGGAACTCAACTAACGCCACGTATATCGGTTAAGCAAGGAATGGACTTATTTTATTCCAAACCACAATCTTTACTTACAGCTAACCAAATAGTTGTTGCTTTAACATTACAGGGGCTAGCGCAGGGACACTGATCGCTCCAAGGGACGACAAATTGAGAACTTTCCTTCAGATATCATAAGAACCGTTGTATGAAGATACGTTGAACCTGTAAGAGTGAGCTAATGCAAAGACTCATTTTCACAGCTCTTATACAGAAAGTGGGGTTTGGAACTTAGATCGACTGGCAAATAAAGAGCTCTATGCTGAGGCTCATTCCAGCCGCAGGCCTTCTTGACCTGTTGATACGTGGACATAATTGACAACATTCCCGCACGAGGCCTCTCCTGTGATAGCCACTCAGGCAGCCAGCTTGTCCAAACCCCGGCTGTCAGCCAGTCACAACGCAATCCACCTCTCAGCGGCCTGCCCCGTAGCGACAGCTGTTGACCCCAAAACTCTCTGTAGGGGTCGGGGTCGACTCCGCTCGTCTGGCCATCAATGGGGGAAGCGAAGAGTCTCGACAGCATGTGGTGATGGCCACCTTTTTGGAAGGGCGAAACGAAGGGCAGAACTCTGTCCTTCCATGAGCTGCAGACTAATTGAAAGCACCTCATTTAAAGCCAGGAGAATGGGCGACTCTGTACTACTGCACATTACGCTTTTAAAACATTTCTTCAGTTGGACCAATTGCTAATCATTGATATACTTGTCTCTTGACGCGGCAATGCATTAATTCTGTTCTCATCCAGAGATATATCTGCAGAGACGTGTCGATTTGATGTCACATTATCCACTCCTGTTGCCGGGGGAACAAAAATGACTTCACATAGCTGAACGCACTGATATTGCGCTTGACCCTTCTTCCATCTCGTGTACAAATCGCTTTGCTCTCAGCCGATCCATCAACGCTGAAAAGACACAGACACGAGCTGTAAACGCTGAGATGTAATTTCACGTCCCAGTTTATTAAAAGCATAGCACAGCCATTTTTTTGCAAAGATAAAGGGATTTTATTTCAAACAAGGTACACATGCATTCTTCTTCCCACCTGGAAGGATCTCGTGTTAGGCATTAATAGCATAGAATATACATGTATCTGTTATGCGAGTCGACATCTTATAATGCATTTCTTCTTTGACCAAAACCAAAGAGTTCCAGAAAGCTAGTGTTTTTAAGTTGAGGCTCATTTAAAGGATTTATGCTGGCGTCTCCTTTCCAGGCAGTGGTGGATTGCTCTGTAACTGTGTGCTAATTACCCATGGACTAAGGACAAAGTGAGAACGATAGCGTTTGTGTGCGCTCGTACGTGATGGCAGCACGGGGAGATGGACCGGGGGGGGGGGGGGGGTAAACGAGTACAGATGGGTACAGAAGTAAAAGAGAAAGTTGTTGCGTCTCCTTTACAGTAACGGATTTCTGTTCGATCGTGTCGTAGAAGGTGAAGAAGGAGTCAAGCAAACTTGTCTTCATCATTATGCAGAGCATATCGATATCCAATGACCAATTCATAAGGGCCCTGGGACTTTACTTTTTAAACTCCTCAAGTTCATTGTGTCACTGCTCGTGTTCTCCAGCTATTAATCTGCAGCACCAGTACTGTGAATGTCTCTTGACTTCCAAATTGATTTGAAGAGGAGTGATTAGTGAGTTGGACTACCGCATAAATGGGACCTCAGTCAACCCGTCTTCACTCCCATTGCGTCAAATACCGAGGCTTGGTCAGCGGCCCTTGGTTTGATAACGCACCCTTTAATGTCTTTATGTGACTCTCAGGATTTCAATTAACTCCAATGGAAGCCCATCCACAACATTATTAGCTGCTCAGACCAACCAACATGGTATGGAGAGCGAAGAGGACCCCATAGGCCAGAGGTCTGGCTGGATGGCTAGTTCAGATTGTCTCCCTAACATGGAGTTGTTTTAAATTTTCTTCACTTGGCGCCATGTACAAAAGTTATGAATGTAATTATCTTACCTAACAAACCATTAAATCTTCCAAAAACTAACCTGGTACTTTTATTGTCTGGAAAACCCCAAAACGAACTTACTCTAACTTAAAAATGAATAAAACGTCCTGTGCTTCTGCGAAACGTTCTCTGAAAATGAGATGTGGGTTTTCTGTTTTTCCGCAGGTGAACCGCTGGCTGGCAGAGCTGCTGCTGGCGTTCCTAGGGGGTACTGGAGCTTCTCCTGGGTGGCCGAGGACGACCTGAGCTTTCCCAGCGACTCCGTGCCCATGTCAGGTGAGTTGAGACATGTCAGCTCTCCTCAGGCAGATGGACAGGCTAAGGCGCGTCTGTCCTCTAAAGATCCTTTGCCCCCAATTGGCCGTGACACCTGGCATCGGCTCTCTATCAGTACACATAAACATCTCTGTCCAGCCTGCCCTCTACCGTCCACACCGACGCCATCACAAAACTGGGCTTCTGTTGATCAGCGTCTCTGTGGCCCACTCAAGGACCCAGAAAAATAGCAACGCCTAGTAACCGTGACAAAAACATCTGGAACCTGCCAGTGCTTACGGAATAAGTCATAATTAATGTCTTTGGGGAACCGGGCTGGTTGCAGTGGTGAAAGCATTCAAATACATCAGATCAAATACAAGTTTGAGAAAATAGAAATAGAAAATAAACATTACTCTCTCCCTTTCCTTTCATTTTTACATATGTACTGTATATTCACAAATCTCCCACAATTAACCTGCTCTTTTATATGGAAATGTCCCCACTGCGGAATTAAAAGGATTATCTTATTTTATACATTTTACACAAATATGTAATCTACTGTATGACAAATGTGTTTGTAATGCACGAGGAGAAACCCAGTTAATACAAAGTCAAGCAGAGTACTCCATTTTGAATAATTGAGATATCCAATGTGCTTTTATAAAAAATAAGAAAATATGAAGTAAGAAGCAATTTAAAATGATGGAAAAGTTTGACCAAAACATTAAACAGTAATTCACAATAATTAAAGTTTCCTTTAAAAAATAGATCTAGGCATTAAGAACCAATTTCTCATGTGATAACTTTTTCTCATAATCATTCATGCCGCTGAAGCATGTAAGAACCACAAGAATAGATATAGCTTATTTAATCAACTTTAAAAGCCGAACGTAAAGTGAGAGAGGGAGAGGAAGAGCAAAAACATTAATATTCTATAACTAAGGTGTGGACTGCAGATGAGTTACCTACAAAGGATATCATCACGGATTCACTGTAAAATTACAACATTCAGGGTTTATTGCCTTTTTTAAAATATGCATCCTAATTTATAGAATCCTTGACAGCATCGGAGAATAGTCACTCTGATGTGCATCCCTGTTAAGAGAATATTAAGTCTAAAAACCTTATTTATACTAAGAACAGATGTACTCATGTGGATGATGTGATTGTATTGGATGTTCCCTCACAGTTCACTAATCTGAATCGACTGTCAGCCGCTGGTGCAGCGACATGTCACAGATACGATCACAAGCACTTTACTGCGGCTAGTAAAATAAATATATTGTAAAGACTTTTGCTCAGCTTGTAAAAATATATACATTGTAACAGTTTATAAAGAAATGGAGCCGCAGCCTCCTGCATTAGATCCTGCTTATTCTGAGGCTTCCATGCATGGTGCCGGCTTTAATCAGCAGGGTTCAAGCCTGTCAAACATCATCATCGCACATGTATAGGCAAGCACATTGTGGATCAGTGAGACCGGGCGATGAAGCAAAAACATTTACTTTTCCTGTTTTGGTGACTGGTAAACTCATAGCCTATTTGCATATTTACTGCCGTTGAATTTGATGGATTTATTGTTTAAGTGCCAATAATTAGCGAGCTAGCGCACCCCACGGCCTGTCCGTATCACCCCCCTGCCTCTAGGAATCTAATTTAGCTGTCGGAGAGCTTTCTGTAGTTGATTGACAGATGGACCGTTTCCACCCAGCCCTGTCGCTGGCCACCAGCCCGCTGTTCGGCTCGTTTGCCGTCAGGAGTGTATCGTGAAAGTGTTGTGTAATTGGTAAGCTAGCTCGCGAACTAGCCAACTTCATCCACACACACTCTTTTGATGGATTTATTGTTTATGTACAACAGTGTAGGAAAGCCCGTCACAGGACCTCAGGCTACTGTATGATATAAGCGACAACAGAAAGCAGACCTTTAAGGAGGAAAACAAGTCTGAGTGGTAAGAAAAAAAGTGATCTGAAAACCTGAGCCCAATATTCCCACCCCCGCTGGGTGTGAGCGTCAGCATCCAGTGGGCCTAGGAGCGCCTGTGTGTATCCGTGGCATGTCAGGCTCTCAGACCCAATTCCAATCACTCGCTGGCGACAGCTCCGGCATGACTTGTTGTTCTTTCTTTTTTTTTTACCCCTTTCCAACCTTTTGGAGGGTGGAAGGTCTTCCTGTAAGTGATGATTCAATGTCCCGCCAGCATCGATCTGCCACCCAAACTGTTTATGAAACACATCCTTGACCGTGGAACCCTGGGACCTTTCCCCCGCTGCCCGTGGCTGTGATAGCCTGCGGTGGACCTCGCTGTAATTGGTGTCAGCGAGACAACCGATCAACCCCCCGCCGTCTCTGAATCAATCAATCCGTCAAGCACGCAGCTGACTGCATTTTCTATGATTTCACATGAGGACAGCGTCGATCTCTCATCTCTTGCATGTCAGCTAACCATAAAAAGAAGTTTATTTCTGTATGATTAGTAGACCGAACTTGATGTGGCTGGAGCAGGAAGGATCACATCTGGGCAATAAAAGCCAGATGACTCCAAACGAATGATGGCACACTTCAGAGAAACTAATTAAATCGGAATTACCACAAATACTACATAGTTCACTCGCTCAATATTTAGTATTACATTGTATTCTTACTGATTGTTTGTCAGGGCATGGCTGTGCCTAGCACCTCTAGACGTGTGGGGACCAAGTGGCTTTTATAGAGTAGACGTTGTTGCATTGTGTCACATATAGGACAGCTTTAGAGGATGCTAGGATGAAAGGTTGGGTCTCGACTACATGGCACGGTGAACATTGCTTTAGGCTACGGTCATAGATCGCAGCTGTTCGCTGTCCGCTGGCATTTATTACCTTGCACAAAAGCCAACACAGACCGACTGGACACTCGCCACCTGCTGCCCCCATACCCTCCTGCCTCCCTGCTTCCATTAGCAGCCTTTAGCTGCAGGGGCTAGCGGGTCAGCCAATGTATCTGTATCTGCATTTCAGTGCTGGTTCTTAAATTGCCACCGTGTGTCAGTAAAGTCAGAGCCCTCTGACCTGCCTCCCTTCTACATATCTACGTATCTGCTCTCAGGGAATGACAGCAGGGTAGCCTGTTGCCATATTCTGCTGAGCAAAACCCTTCCATACGCCATCCTTCCCACTCCAGACCTGCTCTCCTCATCGAGATGGATCATCCCGGATCAGCTGTGCCTGCCAGCTGTAATAGAGGCACTCAGATGGATGCTTGCCACTTGAGGAGGTGCCGTTCTCTACAATAGAACATCTGCCTCAATCAGCTGGTGGTGCTGTTCTTGTGTAATGAGACACAGCAGTGGAATGAAACACATTTGCAAGGGTGGCAAAGGGGTGTAAAAGATAAAGCGGTGGCGCAGGTGTTTAAATATGGCAGCCCTCCCCAACCCGTATTCTAGCTGGTCCCACTCCCAGGGCTTTGAATACCGACACGTGGGCAAGGGCCCCCCGAATCCTTGATACCACGTCACCCTTTAGAGATGCACCAGGCTTTCGGATAACTCCAATGTTAA
Source organism: Cyclopterus lumpus (assembly GCF_009769545.1). Lineage (NCBI taxonomy): Eukaryota > Metazoa > Chordata > Actinopteri > Perciformes > Cyclopteridae > Cyclopterus > Cyclopterus lumpus. The sequence continues at coordinate 5,096,386 of NC_046987.1, forward strand.
TCCATTTTAATCATTATTAGACGCTCAGAGCAACTAATGTAGTGTTAGGAGTGTGTAAGCAACCACATTTGTGCTCTGGCTTTAGAAACTGTTTGACAATCAATGTTGTTGTTTCTGTTGCATGTTTTTGGCATGCTTTAAGCTAAATGTATCTTGTTTCCCGTTTTAAGATAAGATGCTTATATTGGTGACTCGTTGAGTTTAAAAGGAAGTCCATTGTGCGCAGATTTAACGTAAAAAGGTACGGAAAATATTGGTCAATTTGAATGCAAAACAGAAAAGGTATTCCATTCCATTTAGCGCTTTTATCCAAAGCGACTTACAATCATATTACATTCATACACCATAGACACAGCTACAGGGAGCAATTCAGGGTTAAGAGTCTTGCTCAAGGACACCTCGAGTAGGGCTGGGATTGAACCACCAATCCCCTGATTGAAAGACGGACCTGCGAACCACTGACCCACAGTCGCCCTTATTAGCACTCCCCCCGAAGAGGCACAAGGTTAGTTTAAGTTGTAATATCTGTAATAATTGTAATAACTGTGTATGTTTTAAGGAAATTAGCGTACGTGTTGGCTCTATGCTAACGAGGAGAAAGCTCACACGTAATTGTTGTTTTGCTCTTTACGTTGGTTTTGGAATTTATCAATATACGCTACAGTGAGAGAGTCTATTAAAGGTACAGCAAACTCGAGACTCTTACCCAGGGAAGCGGCCTTCCTGTCAACTACAACGTTGCCTAGTACTTATTTTAACGCAAACCATTTTCTAACCCGAGGTAGAATTGTTGCATAAACCTCAAGCGTCAAGATACCACGCAACAGGCTGCGTAGTAAAACATAACTAGTAGAGATGAGATCACATTTCATTGCACATGTACTTCATGTTGTGTGTTATAGGTCAAATTAAGCTCATTTAGCACGCATTGATGAAGCAAGAGCATATGTTTGCATGTGTGACTGATTGAAACGGAATTGTTAAGTTTTTAATATCATGGTAATATTCACATGCAGGGCAACTAAGTTCAGAGATTCAATGCTATTTCTTCAATGTCATATCCAAGTGCCATAAGAAATAAAAAATACTGCATCAATAGACTAACAGAAAAGATCTTGAACACCAATTCTCAGTATCTCGCTTGCATTCTTCAAACACCGAGCTCTCATTAATATCACAGCATTAGCCTCACATATTCCCCACTCAGGGGTGAACAGGCGATTTATGTTTGACAGCTATATTTTTAAGTGCATCAGGAATGAAATGATGGATGAAAAAAAACAAGATGATGAAATTAATGGAAACATCTGCTCAGTTTGGCTGGAATCTAGGATGTTTGTCTTGGATTTTGGATGGAAATTAAAAAAACAGGATTCACTGACGAGAGTTTCTTGCTGCTGCTTGCTCTGGCTCAGAGTTGCCGATGCCTGGAACAACGGGAAACTATCATAACTGATTTGGATCCTCCCGTGAGGCCAAAGGCTTATTTTGTGGTTTTGGGGTTGCCAGTAGTTTCTTCCAGGCATAGAGGGTCTGTAGTGAAGGATTTCTCTTGACCTCCTGCCAGCGTGTGCCACCTTTGTAGTTTTGAAGAGTGGATGCTATGGATAAGGTGAAGGAGGGAGTTCACAGGGATTGGAAAGCCTGACATTTGACTTTGATCTCCTTTTGATCTAGAATCAGAAAACTGTCGCGGGCAGTGGAGCCATCACTCTGTCCATCTTAATACTGTTCGTCCAGACATGTCTCTCTTTGTTGCTCGCGTTCAATAAACGCTTTCAGTCACAATCAAACCCCAAAATCTCTCATTTCAAAACCAGGGAGGGGGAGGGGGAGGTTAATCGCTCTGCAAAAAGGGAGGCCCAACTGATTGACGTCAACTCCGACTGGGTAAAGAAAAACAAGCCGTGGAATAAGCGTGTCCTTATTAATTTGTGCAGCAGAATCAGAGTTCACTTTGTTTGAATGTCGTAGATCATTTCTATACCGCACCTGTCAAACCCCGATGTTTATACAAAATAACTAAATATATATATAATAAAGCCACTCATCTATCCCTCTGTGTGTCTAAGCTACAGCTCCCTCGAGAGGAAATGAATTTGCCTGGAATACCTAGGCCATAAAAAGTCGAATGGATACATAAATAAACTCAGTCAGACACAATCTCGTTGTAATCAGGAAATAAACATATTCATCATTTCAGTTAAGGGCTTCACGGGGAAATTTGTCAGCGCAGTTTTCACTCGCGATCCACAAAGGGGCATAAATCATTAGATGTAATTTACTTGATGTCAAAAGCGCTCCAGTGCAAATCCATCCTCTCGTCTTTTTTTTTCAACATGTAATCTGATAGTTGACTCATTTTTATACAAAATGGAAGATGGCCACCATTGCATCTCATTAACCTTTTGTTTGCGTAATGCGACGCATTGCTCAATATCCGCACTGTTGAATGAGGGTCAGGGTCGTGTAGGCCTGTAGCCAATAGACACGATAGGCTCATTAACCCCTGGTAGCTGTGGGATTGCCTCCACATGGCTCTCATGGCGGTCGTTGAGCCGGAGGCTCGGAGTTAAAGGTTCTAATGCCATGGCGACGGTGTTATCAGAGCATGAGAAGAGACGTTTTTTTTAGCTCGTCACCTAATGTCACTCTCAGTAACCTTAATCCAAGTATCACTATATAGAGGTCAAGTGATCTGACTGAAAAGGCACTGTGAAAGGACTCAATCAATGCATTGATTGAAACAAAAACTGATTAAGACAACTGGCATACCTAATAACTTCTGGTAGCGACCGTCAATACCAGAGCAGCCATGCACTAAAGCAACCCCTGCTTCATGGTCTATTTGACTCCCAACGGAGCATACTTCACTAAATGAACATCATGCTGTCTTAAAGAAGACTTGAAACTAGAGATTGAGACGATAAACCCATGTTTACAATGTTTACTGAGGGAATAGATCGAGAGAAGTAGAGTCATTTTCTCATAATCTCTCTTGTTTTTGCTACCAGGTGAGGCTCAGGGGGAGACTTCAGAGTTCGGGGCACTTCCACGTTTACGAATGACGCTTCAAATATCTTACGGTGCTGCTGGATTGCTGCTTGCCCACCTTGTTAGGATACAGATGCTCCCGATGTGTTTTTGACCCCAATAAAACAATTTAAAAGGCTAAATGCCAACAAGTATTGATTTTAAGTATAATCTTTTGTTGGACAAAAACATGTTGTGAATTTTGGAAATGATTACATCTATCTTTTTTCAATAGATGTTAACCTTTACACTGATGACTGAGACAATTACACAGATGACTGTGCGTGTGTGTGTCTGTCTGTCTGTGTGTGTGTGTCTGTGTGTGTGTGTGTCTGTCTGTGTGTGTGTCTGTCTTTTTGTTGGATAACCAATTTAAGTATAAAACTAGCACCATTCACACAGGGGAGGCTGCTCCCTCACTCCAGTGGCGCTAATATGATTGATCTATCAATATATGAATAGCCTATCAAAGTATATATGGAATTTGGCTCAGCTCTTACAAAGAATAAAGAAATATTGACCTTGAGCTCCCATGTCGGCAGATGTAGAAAAAAGAGTTACAAGCCATTATTGTTCTGTCAGTCTCTTCGTTGTTGTTGTTTTTCTTTTCATGGTGGCTATGCAGGTACTTTGCTTCCGTCTTTAAATGAACTCAGCCATCCTCAGTTTTAGGAAGAAACGACATGCAGGAAGCAGTAATTGGCCATTTTGAGCTTCACAGATTTAAAGTCTTTAAACGTTCTTTGTAGATTTGCATCTGCAAAAACCCCCATGGGGCTTTATGTCTTCAAGTCGTAGGTTCATCACCGCACACAATGACAACCTTCTCTGGGGTATTGGAATTCATGGATTGTCTTTAATTATCATCAATGTCTGTTGTTGCTGAGAGCCCATAGATCTGGCCAGCAGGAGAAGAAAAAACACTTTGAGTAAAGATTGCAATGTGATTAAAATCAATATTGTGCTCTGGAAGCTGATGGAATGGCATTTGGATGAGATGACATAACATTAAAATGAAGGTCTGTGGGTTGGCGAAGGTGGAGGAAGTCAACCTTTTTTTAAATAATATCTGTGACTGCACATGGCAACTCTTTTGATTGAGCTTCTTTTTTTTCAGTCCACTCGGATCGAAAAATCCCAAATATTGGATGACATCATGTTGAGATAATACAGTTTAAAAAATTTTTTTTATGACAGCTTGAATTAATCAAATCTATCATTCATTATTATGGGTTTACTGAAAATAAATCTTGTGTAACCAATATCTGTACGTGCACTTAAAGTGATATAATCCGTCATGTACTGTAATAAAGAGTGGATCATGTTTTTTTTATATATTTACGCAGTCACAGAAATGTAACTCTGTGTCTAATGTGTTTTTTTTTTATCATAATCTGGAACATACCTTTGCTCAAGTGTGCAGTATGAAACAGCATGCAATGAATTAGAGCTCCTGGAGCCAGCTGAACATGTGCAGATTTCACAGGATTCTTTAAAACGTATGCAGATGAAAACTACATAGGCGCAAATTAACAATAAACAATAAACGTCAGCGCAGGGTTTTACTATTGGTCACGCAACATTTGATCATTTATATAAGTCTATAGTTACTGACCTAATAGAGAAATGGCTCGCTGTTAAATAGAGGGGTCCATATCTATATGGGACAGAAAAATAGCAACAAAATAAAAGCTCCGTCATGATTTGGTATCAGTCTTTTCATCTCCCTCTCAGAACAATGGCAAACCTGTATGTCCAAATGTGTTCAACTACTATTTTGTATGTTTTGTATGCTTATTTGAGAGCTAAATACATATAATGAGGAGAGGGGCGTCTGGAGAGCCCCTCCGCCCCCGTGACCCGGCCTCGGATAAGAGGAGGAGACACTTGGATGTTACGAAGCTCGCTCACACAAGAAAGAAGTTTAGCTTTGAAAAAGGAATTTAAAGCTGCATTTTATATCTACGTGCATTACCCATATAATTAAGGCAGCAAATAATGTTATTTTATTCAAGCGCCATATCTTCATGCATGTCTCGTTTTGCAGTCCTTCCGTCAGTTAAAAGAAATAAATGGTATTCGTGTGCCGTCCAGATCCACGTGAATGAAGCAAAACGAAAAAAAAGTGTGTAAATGGACCTTTGCAACCATGTATATAACCAATAAAACATTTACATCATGCTTTTTGACTGCCGTTAAATCCCCGCAAAATACACAGATGGATGATTAAATAAATAAAAAAAACAATTGTTGCAAGAGTTCGAAATGAAGTTAATTACATTCAAATAGGCTATCGGGGTTTTTGAATCATTATGACATTGTTCTTCTAATTATTCAAGTTAAAACGGCAAACAGCTAGTTCATTTATCCAAATATACAATGTGTCCTTTTACAGCCCTATTATACATCGACATTCAATAAAGGTTTCTTCATAGGTAGGTTTTCGAAAATAGGCACACATTAATTCTTATCTCCGAAAATTGAACCAAGTGTTCAATGTGAAACAGTAATATCTCAAGCAGCAATTACTCTGAGCTGGAGGACAAATACAATATTAAAACAAACTTTCGGGTAATGGGAGAGTGTTTGTCATGACCCGCTCCTAATTAACTTGAACCGTGTGTGGGAAATATATATTTCTTTCTAAGGTGCCATTCCTCTTCAGTAGCCACTCAAGTGGCTTTGATTCAAATGTGCAAGAGTGTTATCAAAAGGTAAACCAACCCATGCTCAGTGATGTAAAAAAAAAAAGGATATGATGACATATTCAGAGGGCATTATGGTTTTGAAAGAAATCAAAGATGTGATTGTGAAGGAATGGGCAATAGAAGCACTCTCCCCGCCTGGTCATCAATTCTTAGTCACGTTGCACATGCACAAGGTGGGCGAAGCTAGATGACAGGCCCAGATCATGAATCATATCTCTCATCACCAAGTATATGAATGTGACCGTTTTTTTCCTAAGGATTCTCTTTTTTTGTTACAGATTACAGAACGACGCGCATTACTGAAAACCTCTGCGATCCGTATGTTGAGAGAAAAGCTGTTTGAACATCAGACGTGAGGGCCATTACACATCGCGGTTAATACGCGGCAGGAACACGAACACTCACCTGCGTGCATTTTGCATCACAAGTAGTCACACCCACGTTACTTGCAGCACTTGTTCTATGAGAGCTTCTAATATAAACTCTCAGGCAGAGGACCACCTGCTGGGGTCCTGTTCACCAGGCCGCTCTCACCAAATGGTCCTTTAGCGTGCCACGAGAACGCCTCTTCTTGCTTTTGGGCGTGTCATTTGTACGCCATGTAGACTTCTACTGACTGCAATGTTATCACGATACGCTCTCAACAGATGACGTAGTATAAAATGCTAGAGATCTCTTCAGGTGGGCTGGATGGGTAGCTGGATGAGTCAAGGAAACACGGGATCTACGCCGGCTGTGGTGGTGCTGTTTCTCTAAGTTTTACTATAGTTGATGCAGCTATTTTAAGAAATGATTACAAGAAAAGTGGCGTGCAAAAGAGAATAATAAAATGCATAGTGATGACACGTGGAAATGTTGTGCTATCTATTCACCATCATGAGATGGGGCTGTATTGACCAAGAGCAGCATTTGGCAGTCCGTCTCAGGGATATTGTCGTATAGCCTAAGCTACTGTAAGTTATTGCATCCAGTTTCCTTTAGCTACATTATTGGAGATAAATAGGAAAACAGGAGGAGTGGATCAGCTCTGCGCTGTAATACAAGTAATACAATATGGTTACTGCAATATGGTTTTAGATTTTGAATTTGTTCAATTTTGTCAACACGATTGGTTGATGCCAATATTCGTGGTGCGGAAAGTTAAGAAGAATTATTGTTAAGAAGAAGAAAAGTACTCGCGATAAAAAGTATGTAAAACCCTCAAAAAAATCCCAATATGTGAGCAACTTTAAAGCCGTCGCTCAGGTTCTAATGAACACACTGCATCATTCCACCCATTGACACGCGGACATTTATTGAATCGAAGGAAATGAGCTTTCACCGCAACCTTGAACCTCTCAATTTCTCCACATCTCATCAGCCTTCAAGGTCCCCAGTGGCAATGAGCTGCAGGAATCGATGTTTTTTGCCAAATGACAAGTTTTAAACATGGACACCATTACCCTTTCTGCCACTAAGTGGCTGGGAACGACTTTCCCAATGATTCCTCTGAAGGCAGCTGCCTCCTCAAGTGGACAGCCTTGTAATTTAAAGAGAAGCAATGACGCCACCTCATTAGGTAAAGCTCCTTTATAAGGATCCGGTCCTACATCTCAATTCACTGATAACTTGTCCAAACTGTTCAAAGTCTCATAATATGTGTTAAGTGCTGCATATGATCATATCTAAGGAGATTAGGGGGGCCTCTGTTAATGGTGAGGGGTATTTGATAGTGCTAATGGGATGCTGAATATACAGGACAGCAGGGTAGAATATCGGGCAGAAACTTTACTTCTAAACCAAAGTTCTGCATGTGTTTGTACTCGATGAGCAGGGACAATATGAAAAATAATGAAGAAATGAAGTTGACCAAAACAAGAATCAAACTGCAAGTTCAGCAGCACACAATGCACATTTCACAGAGAGATGCATGACGTACGAGGCCGGCAGACAGTATGGGACCAAATAACCTTTTGAGTGCATTGCTGGTGGAAGATGTGTTACAGACCATTATTTGACTGAACATTAGTTTCTGTAAAGGTCGCTTTCTGGTGTAGATATAGTTTTATGCCATTGGCGGTTTTCATTTGTATTTTTCCCCTCCTTTCTAGTGGTGTTACAGTCGAAGCTTTCATACCATGATTTGAGGTTTGAAGGCACATCACATATCAAAATATCAAACTCGGTTCCGCGGAACTAAACAAAACATTTTTCAAATCTGCCTCTTTGCTGCCATTCCCTCAGCCTCTCTCTTATTTTCCTCCCTATTTTTAGCTGTTATATAATATAGGAAAAAAGACATTCTCTGCAGACTTGTACAGACTTGAGACGAGCACTATTGTGACATTAGTTTATTAATGAATGCCGAAAACCCAAACATGGGTTCAATCGCAGCCGCCCTGTGAGCCACTGGTACGTGTTCTCCGTGGCCTATTAGAGCGCCTTTTATCTGGAGAACAGCAGCGCTGCTAACACCCAGAGAGAGCTGACGTCGGGGTTATACGGGCTGAACAAGAACGTCAAAACGGAACTTTTACAAACCGTTGAAGTGAGTGCTCTTCCTCTAAAATCAATACGGGAAATTGCTTCGGATTTCAGCAAACGCTGAGAAAGTAGGTTTGCCCAGTTGTGGATAGACTCAATTGCTCATTTTAATGTTCACTTTCTGTCCTTTTCACAGTTCTTCTAAGCCAGTACAAGCACATCTCTGAATTCTCTCTGATTATAAAAGGTCTACTGGTCTTATTGTCGGCTTACGCAGTGAGCAAATGTTGGGACTATCGTCTGATTCCAGTTTAACAAAAGAAAAACAGCAGGCAAAATGCCATGTGTGTGTGTGTGTGTGTGTGTGTGTACTGTATGGTTCATCTAGAACAGATGGAACCCTGTGGGTTGCAGGCAGTGTTCAAATTCAGCCTTGTCTCAAAAAGATTATAAGTTAACTCACGTGACAGACTTAGATACGTACGTACCTTAAGTTACGTAACAAATGCACTTATTTAGACCAAACGTGACCTTTTTACAAAACTTGACCGATTAGTTTCATTTCAATTCACATTGTGAACCGTACGTTTGAAAATGCGACCGTTCGACAGTCTTTCATCTCTGTTGATTATAATACGTGACTATATATATATATTTGACTCATGTCTTAAGATGTAGCCCCCTCCCCCCTGGTGTCTATGAAGCAATAACTGCTCTCAGATTCAAGATGTCCATCACCAATGAAGTGATATCTCAAAATAACCTCAATAACACATCTTACTACTGGTGATATTTTGGCGTATATTTATATATATTTATATTACAATGTCTTATGGCAGTAGCAGCCGCACTGTCAACATTTCGTGCAACATTTTCTAGTCTAGTTATTATTTATGTATCCTATGCCGCCACATCAAGCATCCTCAACCATACTGCCATGTCGAATTGCTATTACTTCCATATGCTATATTTGTGGGGTGTTAAGGCAGCTATACCAAATCCCAGATATGAACAAATGGTGTGTGGGGTGGGCGGATTCTTTTACGAGCTGTAACATGATTAGTCGTAGTCAAGCTGCTGTGAGAAACGACGCGTCCGCCTCACTGTCACCTTTCTGCTGCACAAAACCACGCTTTTTATATTGTGCGGAAAAAAACAGATTATGTTAATAAGCTTTTATTTTTTTTACCAAATATCCACCTAATGCAGCATAGCATTGTCGTACAAATATGTTTGTATGTTTATAGCTTTAATGTGGTCTTTTTTGATATACTAGTCACAGTACAGGTCTAAATCAAGTCCTCCACCCAGTTTTAAAACCCAGCCCGGATAGAGGACCACTTTATTCCAGAAAAGTGTGCACACTTTAGTTCCTCTCCTCCAGAGCCAATAGCACGAGAAGTCATTTGAAAGTGACCAAGAGCCCTTAAACAGCGATTTACCAAGACACAGGGACGAGTCTACATGAGGTCCGTCCACGGTGAGGGAAGGACAGATAGGAAAGGAGAGACAGGAAAGGAGAGACAGAGGATGAGTGGGAGGAAAGCTGACCCTTAATTTTCTCCTTGAACACATTTTTCAGGCAGAGTAGAGCAGTAATGAAATACCGTAACTTTTACCACAGCCAGCTCAAGTTTTGACAGCAGCAATATTTAAATGAACACTGCATTTGTATGACCCCTTCCCCCCCCCCCCCCCCCCCCCCCCCCCCCCCCTCCTCCTTCCATGGTGGGTCTGCCATTAAAGACGTTACTTTCTTGCTTTGTGTGCGCTGACGCTAGACGGGAAGGTTGTGCCAAAAAGGATGAGGCCATTAAATCTGAAAAAAAAAGAAAGAAATCCAACTAACAAGGTTCTTCTTCCCTGAGCCTGTTATTACCTCTTCCTTCTGATCTTTTGAAAGTTTTAGTCAAATCGTGGAATATTTAGAAGCTCCTGCAACTATCTCAAAAAACAGTCCGTTCCGACTGTAGTCAAAGCAACAAGAGTCTTGTTTGTTAAAGCTGCTGCGGCAATGTTTTGTTTGTTTAACTGACCGCCTTCTTTTCCCCCGGCAGTTTATGTATTTAATATTATTATTGTATTCTTGAAAAGCTTGTGCTGCGTTTTACATTTTCCACTCATCTTTGTCTGGTATTATTGAAGCAATCGCCGACCGCCATCGCTTTTCTTTTCCACAACAACTTATTGCCGAGGAGTTGAGTCTTTGTGCACCTTTCAGCCGCCTCATGTGTAAATGCCTCTGGTTTCCTCCAGATCACCGATGCCCTGGCAGTAGCAGAACATGTGACCGGCAGCTGGAGGGTATCCCAGAGTTCACATGGAGCATAGTGGCTGCCGGGGACCTGCGGGAGGAGAGGAACGAGAAAAGCGAGAAGAAGGCAGGAAGCCCCCAGGGGTGGGAGGAAGGTAAGAACGAAGGTATCACGCTTCTCCCCCGTTGCAGGGGAATTTCATTTTTCCACTTTGGCAGATGCAATCAGCACAAAGCTTCAATTCAATTCATTTTGTATAGCCCAGAATCACAAATTACACATTTACAATCTGTACACATATGACATCCCTGTACAGGGCCTCACATCAGATCAGGAAAAACTCCCCAAAAAACAGAAAGAAACCTTTCACAGGAAATAAAAAGGGAAGAAACCTTCAGGAGAGCAACAGAGGAGGATCCCTCTCCCCGGATGGACAGACGCAACAGATGTCATGTGTACAGAATGAACAGCATTACAAAGTTACATAAACACATTCAATGAATATGACACGAATTATGAATAATGAGTAGTAGGCATGGACCACGATCCAGATAACCACGATCCATGTAAATAGAAGGATATAGGGAGGAGGGGCATCATCAGGTCCAGGTCAGGAGGCCGGGCCCAGGGCAGGGCCAAGGGGCAGGGTCCGGGAGGATGGACCGGTTCCAGACACAGCCACCATCCATGGAAACCTGAGAGGTGAGAAAGCACAAGGACTCCTGGGAAAAAGTAGAATTAGTAATGTGCAATGAAAAGGCATGAATTTGTCCAGAAGGAGAGAGGACCACTATTACACAGGAAAGTCTTGAGTCTACTCTTGAATGAGGTGACTGTGTCTGTCTCCTGGACTGAAAGTGGAAGCTGGTTCCATAAAAGAGGAGCTTGATAACTGAAGGCTCTGGCTCCCATCCTAATTTTGAAGACTCGAGGAACCACAAGTAGCCCCACAATCATTGAGCGCAGCTCTCTAGTGGGGCGATATGGTACTACAAGCTCCTTAAGATATGATGATGCATCACCAATCAAGGCTTTGTAGGTGGGAAGGATCATTTTAAATGTGATTCTTGATTTTACAGGGAGCCAGTGCAGAGCAGCTAATACAGGAGTAATGTGATCTCTTTTCTTAGTTTGAGTTAGTACATGAGCTGCAGCATAGTACACAAGCCAACCATACCTTTTGCAACAGGGTGGAATATCCGTTTTCTTTATGTACACCCGGGTGCATGTTGCATGGCAGAGACAAGCATGCTCTTTGCACCCGACCCAGTCACTCATTAGATATGTGTAATGGTAGCCCAGGATGTGTATATTTTCATAAACTTCACCAAGTAGTTTTGGTGCACAAACCAAACTAAAAAAGAAAAAGAAGAAGAAGAAAAACAAAGAATAATACTAAACGCAACCAAGTGTAACAATTGGCTTTTCACAGGACTTAAACCCCGGTCTCTTAGATGATAATTCAAGTTTGACTCATTTACCCAGCACCACCTACTATCTACACATACTTCTCTCAAAAGCCTTTCGGCTATCTAACTATTGCTAAATTTAGGAGCATAATAAACTTGGCCGGGTGCAAATATACATACCGTATTACTTTTCTGCAAGTTTTCTCAGGCAAAGGGCTGAATATAGTTAACTGAGCCAGTAGTCTGAAACATCTTGTAGGGCCCTGCCTTCAAATCTTCCATATGCCCCGCATCATTCATTTTCATACCTTGGAAGATGAGAAAACCGTTTCTGTCGTCTTATCTCCTGAGGTGATGGTGAAATGGAGGGAGACAGAGGAGTCTATTTATTTCCTTAAATGTATTTTTTTTATTTTCCTATCATGAGCCACAAGTCTGAGACCAGATGACTGGAGTGCTGGATGAAATTGTAAAAAAAAGTTAAATATATTATATTGACTGGTAAGTGAAGGGAGTTGCTGTGAAGGCAGTAGATCAATGAGGCATTACCAAAAGGATAAATATAATTTAGGGTAAAAGAAAAGAAAAAACAAATCACAGGGTCTCTTGATCAATTAAAAGGGTTGACAACACAACGCTTGGTAGCACTTTACATTCAACTTTGATAAAAAACATAAGACGGGTATTAGTGTTGGTAATAAAGAGGTAATACCATGTAATTACCAAAGTAATAACCCCTCCACTCGCTTTAATCTTGCCTAAGGTGCTGGAAGTATGTAAACAATCCAAAAAGGAAATGTGCATAAGATCTATGCAGTGTTACACTTTTAGCAGTTTGCAGCTGTGGCTCACGGTGATTACACAAACTTCCACAACCGTGTGGACACAAGAGTGTTGGAGAACTGTGGTGGCCTTGAGGTAAAGCAAAAGAAAGAATATGGGACTGGCTTTTACTATAACCAGTTTTTAGTTTGTCCCTTCCGGATTACTGTAGAAACCTGGCAGTGCAACATGGTGGACTCTGTGAGACGGACCCACTCTAGATATGAAGGGTCTCACTCTAAGCTAACAATTCACAACGTGCATAACTCTGAATATTATATTTCAATTTCACCCAATAGATCCCCCTTAATGCTACACGCTAGCCCTTAAAATGTGCTTTTGGCCTCTTATTACTGTACATTTCAGTCCAATGTTACCCATATTTGATACCATTCTATTACCTGCTTGTTACTTTGGTAAAAACTATTTATTTTCAAACTATTACCCCACCATTACCATGACATTATGAGCTGTAATGGGAAATTTTCAGTCGGAGGGGGAAAATAGTTTTCAGTAAGAAATGTCTTTGTCCCCGCCAGGTTTTAATCTTCGGTTGTATTTTGACGTCATTTTTGTAGTCTTGTCTTTAAGCATAATCTTCACTATCAAGTCGGATTTGTGTACTTTCCCTAAATATAGATCTATTAACTCTTTCATTTAATGAGAGCTTATGCATTATATCCCAGCAACTCGGATTACTACTCAGTTAAAAGACCTTGACTATACAAAATAGGTTTTCTCTGCCCTCTTAAATTGATTATTATTGCGTTTTATACGTGTATAAAAATATAAAAATGTATATGAGACACACATTTAAGAGATGATCTACGGAGCGATGTAATTAAATGGGACGGCAGTCCTTTGATGACCCCATAACAGTCCTAGTTAAAGTCACGCATGTATATGTGCAAACGACATACAAGAAAGGACAATTATACTGATCATGATTGGAGGTTGGCAACGCAGAGTACAAAGGAAATATATGTGCATAATCATGTTCGAGCCCTCGGTTAGCCACAATACAGTTGGCTTGTTTTGAATAATTGAGCGGGGCGAGCTGCTGTCTGCACACATTTCACCGGCTCTTGTGATTTAAAAAGGATGGAAATAAGGGATGAATACTTAATGGCTGTGATGAGTGGAATCGCTGGAGCTGTTTTCTACCGTATCCAACTCGTCCGCTGTAAGATGTTCAACTTTGAAGCTCGTGCCGATTGGACAGCATTGCTTTTATCCAGAGATGCCGGTAGTTACCGGGAAAGTTGTGCAGACACGAGCCGACGAATCCCAGATGTTAACTAGACCGAGTACAAGTCCTGCCACCATCCATCGGTGCTTTCTGTTGATACCTCTGGCTGTATGTAGCAGGAGTACATGCACTCACGTACTGTACCAAAGTGCAATTTTGCACTGGACGCGGTGCTCCGTTAATTCATATGAAAGTTGCTGAGTGGCGCGTTAACCTTTCGACGAGCTTCTGCACTAGCGATGGCTGGGAGGGCGGGTTTAAAGAAATCCCGCCTTCCCAGCCCGTTGTTTAGCCTCTCAGGCTCGAGTCAAATATCTAACCAGCGGCTATTCAAGTGTTTGTATTAGGAAGTGTATTTGGGTTTGCTTCTGACTACCGAGCCTTGTGGTATCATTTCACCACCTTCATAAGTAAAGGCACGACTCGAGTGCCATCTTCCTTCATGTGTGCCTTCACACAGAGCCTTGGATGATCCCGGAGATCACAACCCGGTCAGCTACCCAGCAGTAAATATAGTAATTGCAACTATCCTCAATGATATTTGACTAATTATAATTCAGTGACATGGTATATATGAATCTGAAATGGGCCATAATGAGTACTTTTACTTTCAGTATTTTAAGTTAACCTGTACTTGAGATTTTTTAATCTGTCACAAAGTACTTTTGTTTCTTTCACCTGATAAAAAGGTCTGAATATGTCTTCCATATGGGGACATAATGCCCCTTTATAGTGTAAAGAATAATATGTGGCTATACCACCGCTGGAACTCGGGTTTCATTCCACTGTGCTGGAGATAAGGGGACCCATTTATGTGCTAAATGAAACGTGGCTCTTGATGCATTCATTGTCCGTCATTATCATGATGTGCCTGGCCGTCAATAGACATGTGACAGCAGAGGCACGGTGCAGCCTGCTCCTCCTCTCAGGCTGACATTTGGGGGCGGTTAGCCACATTAGCGTAATAATAAGAACGGCATGAGGCAACGGTTGACCTCAACGAGGCAACTGGCGCAAAAAGAGGACGCTTATCATTTAGACCAACAGAATCATGGCGGTAATCATGGAAGGGTTTTCTACACATTAGCCCCGTCTGTTGTGGATGTGTTTTTTTTTTTTTTTTCCCGAAGTGGCTGCCTAACAGGTGGTGACACGCAGCAGCAACTAAGAGGTGGAGCTCGAGGAATACACATCCACTCGACCGAACGCCATTTTCCTTCAAAACACTAATCAAGCTGATTGAAAACGAGAGCACAGTCCAGAGGATGGATGGGGGACGCGGTGGGAGAGGCCAAGCGAAGACAGACAATGATTGTGCTTCTCCCGGGTCCTCTCTGCACGGAGCGGGTCATCCCCAATCCCCATCTCCATCCCCGACGTCTCCTGCCAAATCGAGTGCCAATGTGATTACACATTTGATTTGTCGCTCTCGCACACGGAACGTCGAGGCGTGAGGGTTGGAGCCCGAGGCTGACTGGCACGGAGGAGATATCCAGTGGAACGCTGTTTTGCTGGAGCCGTTGATTTGTTTGTAATGGAGTGGCCCCGGGGCTGTCTGTCATCAGCCAACTCAGGGAGTCATTTGTGGTTTTCTTAACTGGGCTGTGTGCACTACAGGAATTGGGATGGGTAACAAACAAACAAAAAATTAAAATGTATGGAAGAAAATTAGGGACGGGAGAAACTAGACTTTTTAATTTGATACAATATACCTATACTTTTTGTTCCAATTTTTAAAGGAAAATCACCAAACGGTCGGTCCTAACAAATTAATGACAAAATCAAATAAAGTTCCATTTAATACATTTACGTAAAATAAAAATCTAATATATAAAATAGTATGATACAAAAATGTGCCTCCTTATTACTTCTTCAGGTGCGTTGTTTTAAATGTTTGAAGAGGTCTCTAGTGTCGCTGCGGTTCATCATCTTGCTGTATAAAAATGCATTATGTATCGCATACTAAATTTGGTGAAGCTATAGATCTTTCACTGGTTGACCACAACACCACACAATAGCGCATTAAAAACACACACACACACACACAGAGGAAAGGTGTGTGTGTGCAGCCGGCTGGCATGCAGCTTGCTTTCTGGCAAACTTAGCCGGCTCGGCGACTCGCCGATCGTTCTCCGCCAGTTACTTTCCCCGCTGCTCCGGCTCGGTGGCTCCATGCTCTGCTTGTTGGGGGGACAGAGCAACTGGCAACTTGGAGGTAGGCGAAGGCGGCAGCTGGTGGGCACTTGAGCATAGCAAGCTTTCTAAAGAGCCTTTCGCAGAGCCTCAGCCTGTGGGAATACCTTCCTGAGCCCCCTCACCGAGGCCCGGGGTTCACTGCAGGTGATGCTTCTCATTAGGAGCTCCTCGCAAAGTTTCTGAAAGTTTGATCTAAAAATGTGCCAGAAGAAAAGTTGTGACTGCGTTGTCGCTTTCACCTTTATCCAGTGAGATTATATCTGGACAGATCAATGGCCCAATTGCCACGCAGGCAGGAGAGCCATCCAATGCCGTTTTGTATTTTTCACCCGCACCCAGAACTCTTCTTATCTGAGCAAATAATTATGAACCATTACCCGGGATGAGAGGCAATTTGTTCTACTTATCTGTTTTGGACCTGGAACATAATAGCCCTGGCATTTGAAGCAACATTGTGCTCTGGGATTGGCTCCCTCCATCTGCAAACCCGACCTGTTAATAAGCATGGCAAAAAAAATAAAGAAATAGAAAAGACTGGATAGACTGGCTACCGTCATGGCAACACACTTGGCCGCTCAGACCAGCATTTGTCTGAAAAAAAAAAAAAGTGTGGTAGAAAAGCAGAAAATAAAACGCAAACTCTTGTCAATCCGGTCCACATGGAGATGGAAGACCTGCCGAAGCCCCCTTGCGAACAAACAGCGGTGAAGCATCGCCTGCTTGTGATTTAATGAGAACATATTTTGGCAATTCCAGCTCCCAACTTCCAATATTTGGTCCTCAAATATTATTGTATGATCAGAAGAAGACGAAAAGACAAAAAGCCTAGCTGGTTGCTCGAACATTGAAGAAATGCGTCGACGGATTATGATTCTATCAGACGAGCTGCAGTGCGTTTCAGACGCGGTCCAGAAATCAGCTCTTCGCTCTGATCCGCTAATAATAACTCGCGCCATCTTTGTTGGAGCCGAGATGTGTTGCACTGGGACGGATCAAGCCAGGCAAAATGACTAAGCTTCATGTGAAATGCAGATGCTGAATAATTATGTGGATTAATGTGTTTTTTCACAACCCATGCACAGCCACACTTTTGTCCATGTCCTTGTTTTTGATGGAGAACTTTAAAAATTACTATCTTTTAGTTTATGACTATTCTTAAAAACTGCATTCCGGCCCAGTTCATGCTGTTTTTTTGGATTTTTTTCACTGGGAAACTAGGAGGTCAGGGTGGTGGTGGGGTCAAAAAGCTCAGGGCCAGCCTCTCTTCTTTATTGTTGTCATTTTAAGCCAAGCCGGAAGCTAAAAAAAACACAAAACTTCAACTTAATCAATTGATTGGTTGCAAAGCTTTGTCCTGTTTTTGGGGGAGCGGGGTTTAATTTTGAGTTTAGTTAACCACCAACCACTCTACTGTTTTCAAACTGTGGCTGTAATCCGGAAGAAAATGCGTTTCCCTAGAAAACAGAATTAAGAGTGCAGTTTAGTTGTGTGGGAACGTGATTTGGTAGAAGAAAGGGGGTTGAGCGGCGGCGAGGGAGGACTTGTTAGGACTCGGTAGGACTAGTTAGGACTCGGTAGGACTTGTTAGGACTCGGCAACACTTGGTAGAACTTGCTATGACTCGGTAGGATTCGCTAGGGCTCCGCTAGGACTCGATAGAACTCGCTAGGACTCGATAGAACTCGCTAGGACTCGGTAGAGCTCGCTAGGGCTCCGATAGGACTCGGTAGAACTCGCTAGGACTCGTAGGATTCAATAGGATCCGAGAGGACTTGCTAGGACTCGGTAGGACTCGCTAGACTCGCTAGGACTCGGTAGGACTCGTAGGATTCGGTAGGACTCGTAGGATTCGGTAGGACTCGCTAGGACTAGGCAGGACTCGGCCATACGCGTTCCAAACCAGACCACGCTGGAGACACATTAACCTCAGGTGTTAAAGACAAATCATGAGGAGATACAATCTGACATCTTTATATCTCTTTTTTAATTTTTTGTGTCATTTCTCCAAAACGACTCGGTGGTTCATAATCCCCCCCGCTCATCTACTCTTGAAACGCTATTCAAAGGGCTGCTCACACCCCGGAGACCCAACTGTGCCTTGAATAATGTCACTGAGGAACACTAGAGGTGCAAAACGCTCTTAAGTTAAGCGTATAACGAGGCCACTTGCTCACTTCCCGTGCACACGCGTTCGAACAGCGGGGAGTCAGCTGGTGGTTATGAGGAGATGAGGAGGAGATAATGGACTCCAATGTACAGCCTGCTGGAGCAGTTTAATGTCGGGGGGGGGCATAGACTTTTTTTTGCATTACTTTAAAAAAACGCTGCACACGTCGCTTCGTTGGGGGGTTTAAATCCAACTGCTGACCTTTTCCTGCATTCACACTCTCCTCCTACTCGAGGTCAGCATAATCAATCATCAGTATAGACCGAGACGTGACGCGCGCCGTGTGCAAATGCACCTGGACCCGCCGAAGCCGAGACAAATGGCAAGTTCTCCCAGAGTTGGACCCCGGGGCTCCGAGGCAGTCCTCTTCCCTTTCAACCTTCATTACTCAGAAACACAACTTGGTAACTCACTGCTAATGAGGTGGTATGGATTCGTCGCGGCTACTGTTTTTAGTTTCTTTTTCGTTTTTTATCAATGATCAAGCCTTGAAGGCTTTTTTTTCCCATGCAGCCGGTCTCCTGCATCCCCTCAGTGTCTGACGGCACACAGAGGACCCGACAATTGCCAATACAATAGCAAACGGCCGACCTTTGACCCCGCTCCTTTAATGAACTGCCTTGCACTCTGAGCACCATTGAGCTCATCACTTTTTTACGTGCCGTGTTGTTTCAATAATGTACCCCGACTACAGTTAGCTGACTACTTAATCACCTCTTCACATCTTTGAGCGGACAGAAAGAAATGTGTGTCTGCTGGCGGCGGTTATCTTTATCGGTGCCCGACACGTTGTAGACCTGTAGATCTGTAAAGAACGTTGCCTGCTTTTATGCATCTGATAATACGAATTTTAGGTTTTCATTTTGCATTTGTTATTCTATTCTATTCTTACGTACGTAGGGATAGACAGATGAGCACTCTGCAACAATATCACCCTGATTTATCCTATATTACATATATTATGGAAAGTGTACATTTTAATTCCAGACAGTATCTGTTGCTAAAGTTAAATGTATGTCAGCCACCTGGAGAGTTGGAGATGATCCCATTGCCAATCCCTGTGTATAACCACCATGTAAACTGGGCGGACTCCACACAGAACAGCTGCTGCCGGGAATAAGCCGATGGGGGGATCTCAATGAACAGAGAAGCAAACCGACGCGAAGCACTTGGAGCTGAAGAAAAACACACGAGCCGGTGCCAAAACCTTCACGTATCCTGCCGTGGTCCTCGGCAGATGGATCGAGCTCCTCACTCTGGCCGAGGCTGTCGCCATTCAGGGCAAACTACCTCCGGGGATAATAATTACCTGTGTAAGCTACGGAGACGCTGTCATCCTCCATCGTCTCACTCTCTCGCCAGTAAATGAACTACAGTCGAAAGACAAATAAAACAGAAGGAAGCAATTACAAGTACAGCGTTACCTTTCAACAACAGGAAAAAAAAATAAATAAATGAAGAAAAAAAACTAATTATCTCAACATTCAATTTTGATGTAATTAGAATGCCGTCTGTAGAATGTCCAATTAGTATTCCAGTGCGAGGATGTTGACGTCTCTCCCAAGGCGTCGCCACTGTGTGTGTGTGTGTCTTGTTTTGTAACTGAGGCTGTCTCCTGTGATTCCAGTTGTTATAAATACATGAGGAAGGGAGGAACACGGAGCCGTCTTGTCGTTGCTGCCCCTTGTGATACGCTTTATTAAGTCACAACGCAAATGACTTGTTTTGTCATTTGCCCCCCCCAAGATTTGGGTTGAGCATGTTGGAACTGAGTGCAGAACTTTACATCTTCACCTCTTTAATAGTAGCCGGTAAATCACTCCCACAATTTGTTTGACGCAAAGCACGCACACATAAAAAGATGCATTTCTAAGTCTGATATTAGGTGAACCTGTTTTACCTGCCAGGCGCTGCTCACTTAGTCTTGAGTGGGTCATCGATCCCTAAAGGTCAGATCGATTGGTTTCTTGAGGGCCAGTGTCTTCCATACTCAATCTCGTACCCGTATCCCGCCCGCTCCCGAGATATCTGTCTGCACTCAATCAATCAGCTTATTGATCCTGTGTGCGTGTGTGTGTGTGTGTGTGTGTGTGTGTGTGTGTGTGTGTGTGTGTGTGTAATGTTAAAGTAAGCGGGCTCACACCTGCATTCATCCATGGAATTATCTGGGCTTGGCTAAATTGCGCACTGGAGCTCAACCCATTTGTACAACTGAAGCAAACTCAAGTCAGCAGCAGTTCAGATAATTGAATTCCAGGAGGACGAGAGAGGGGGGGGTGGCGGGGGGTCACATCCGGCCGGGTTAACTTTCTGTCTGATATATTTCTATTAATGAAATATTTTTTCTTCTACAAACTTACCGTTTTAAACGAGCCAAACAATATTGGTCCCCACCACCCACTCCCACTGACCTCTGCGTACAACTTGATGCCGATCGCGTGCGTCGTTGGACTGCTGCTACCGACGACGTAGCATCGGCGCCATGGACGGCGCTCTTTGTCGTTTAGAGAGGGCGCGCTATCCGTGTGGTTCTGAGGCGCTGTCCATGGCACTGAAAAAGGTGGAGGACCTCGACAGAAATAATACGCTTTCTTAACTCTCGGGGAGGGAGGGCTGAAGGCATCAGACAGCTGTTTATAAGCGTTGCGAACAGCTGTTTTTGAGCGCTGCATACAGCTGTTTCTAGCGCCATCAATAACCAAAATATATTGAGTGATCTTAGTGCTACATTCTTATGTGACTGCTCTGGTAAATATATGTATTGTGTGATTTTGAAACAGAAGCATACTGCTGGTATTCGTAAAGCTATTGCATGGTTTAGTCAATTCATTTTATTTTATGAACAAATGCCCCCTCACTTTTTCTGAACAGGCCACTTAGTCACTTCCTCCTGGCACCTTGCACCTGGACCCCTCCTTGTTCCGGTGCATTCCACGCTGCACACCTGGAGGTCAAGGCACGGAATGATGTTGGATTGAGCGGCGGATTGTGAGGGTCCTATCACGCTTACTACATTTGATCGATACGCTCTTTTGGTGGCGTCGCCCTGAAGGCTCCGAGTTCCAGGCTACTGCAGGCTCTGGGAAGTGCCGCGAAAGAGTGAAGTGCCGCTAAGCAGTCATTGGTTACCAGCCAACATCTAAGCCTAACCCCCTCCTATTAAAAGCACTCAAACACACACACACACACACACATCCTTAGACATGATGTGTGGCAGTGCAGGACTCCCCGTGGCTGTTATCAGACACATTTCTGCTTCCACTGGGGACCTGCTGATGTGAGTGGAGGGTCTGATACAGGGTTATACCTTTGCTATAGACCCCCCCCCTCCCCGCTGGTCTCTGAAACATCTCACATCAGAGGCCCTTGTGTGTTTCCAAGCTTGCAGTTTTTTGCCCTCCGCAATTTTTCTTCTCTCTGCCTTTTTTAACGTTCGAGTCATTCGAGGGCAAAGATTAAGACGCATACGCTCAGTGACAAATGTTACCCCTTCGCCCACCCCATTTTTTCCTGGTTTACTATCTTTCTCCCAGCAAAACCCATCACTCTTTGATAAATGAAACCCAGATAAAGGTCTTTATCTGGTGTTGTAAACCCTTTTTGCTCGTTCCAGTGAAAATTAACAACATCTGTGCTTTTTCACTTAGTGTGTGCTCGTGTGTGTGTGTGTGTGTGTGTGTGTGTGTGTGTGTGTGTGTGTGTGTGTGTGTGTGAGTTGCAGGTAGAAAGCACACATTAATGCATAGATGAGGAGAGGATGTTCAAACGCCAACATTTTATAATATCAAATGCAGAACTAATATGTGAGCGAGGGATTGTAGAACATTGTGGTGGGTAGCTGTACGATAGTGCGGTTTGGAACCGGCCTCCTCAGGACTTAAAGCAGTGTAATAACATTGAGAAGCAATGCAGAGGCAGGGAGATAACAGCAGCAAAAGCACCGCAGACAGATGTCACACCAAAGAATAGTAGATTTCATATGTCATCCAGCTGGTAAGAGGGTGAGATTAAATGCAAAGAGTGGTGTAATGGGACTTTTTGTACTGCGTCAGTGATGAACTCTTATCACATACTCCATACTGCAGTAGGCATTTCTGATGGGGAGGAACGAATATGGCAGAGATGAGCATTTATGACGTAGCAACAGCATGGCATAAAGGGGCTGTTTTCACAAACAGGAATTTGGAACTAGTGTTAAAGGCTAATGAAGGTTTAGAGGGGAAACATAAATTAGCTTAATTGTGTATGTTCTGTAGGCATGCGAAGGGACAGCATTTTCTTGTATAATGTTGTAGTTTAGGGGCGATGGCAACATTAATTCAGCACCCGCTGTCAATAAATGGCGGAAAATTGTAGATTAATTGGTAGCTTCGATGCTTCATTTATAGCGTCGACATTCAAATTCTACATCAACGCTGCACAGCTTTTTGCTTTTTGTCTGTTCATTGCATTTCAATCCGGCATTTTCTGCACAGATGCAGATAAAGATCAGGCTGCACTAATATTCTAAATTTCTTCCTTTTAGTAGAGTACATCCAGTGGTGGCCGTGGGATTGTTGCCGACTCATGTGAGCCAAACATTTCCGATGTCTACGGAGAGTTGTTTAGTCCAAAAGTGAAATCTATTCAAAAATAAATCAAGATTTAATAGTTTCCAAATTTCACAACTTGTTTTTATTGAGCAAAATATTCCGCTTCAATACATAAAAAAAAAATTCCTGCAGATAACCGCACAAATACACAATGCTTAAATCCCTTTTAGACCACGTGCATGTATTTGTGCTAAACTGTAACATCGGCTTGTTAAAATACTCAGGACGACGTGGCTCACATGCTGATGTTCCGCACGTATAATATTTACCCGGCTCACTGTTAGACATTTTCAAGATGTTGTCAGATTAAACTAACACTAAATTAAATTAGCATTAGTTAGTCATAAGTTTTTCAGATATAAAGACAGATGAAAACTGCAACTCATGGAGTTACTCACTGGAATCACCAATGTAATTAGGATACATCATCTGGGGACCATGACAGATTGCCATCTATATTGATACTAGCTGTTAAGACATATATATAAAAAGTACAATATGTATATATATATATATATATATATATATATATATATATATATATATATATATATATATATATTGTACTTTTTAAATTTGCTCATTCATCTGAGAGTCGTTTATAAACAAAAAACAACCACTCTAATTATGCCTGGAAATTGTTTAAAGGGAAGAGAGTTGTTAACAGATGACTTTTAAGAGAAATGTAATGTGATCTAATTACACAATTAACGCACACTATAATAAACCAGGAGCCATTGTATTTGTGTCGACTGAGTCATGAATAAGAACATAATTTATCCTAAATTAGCTGTATTCTGCAGAAGAAACTCGTTTGTTAAAATGTACAAAAATACACAATATGATGAGACATGACAATAGAACCTCACAAAAAGAGAAACAAAGAAAACACCTGGATGAATGGAGAATAAATTCATGAATTAATTAGATTTCTTTCAATATTGACTTCAATACTTCAAACGATTTCGTTGACACGATAAAGCCACACACTCCAAAATCTTGGAACAAGTAACGAGGAAGAGATTTTAATAAATTCTTTTAAACATTATAGTGGCTGAATCTTCACACCGTCTGGATTTTCTTCCCGTTTGTAATTTCCCCATTTTCCAAAAGCACCCAACACATTTTTGGTTGATAGCACAGAGCAACGAGCTCTCATGTCTCTGTTAGGTTGACAGTACTGGTATGTTTAGAAACTGAAAAAGACATATGATGGCTACAGTGTTTAATATAGTCCCACTGTTCAGCACTTTCTTTTCCCAATTTCATGTCGTACTGTTGCAGCTTTTTCTTTCCACAATAGAAATTGAACAGAGGAAACGGTTTCTCGCTGGTCTCTCAAATTTGGTGAGTAATTGAAAATGTCTGTTATGATGGAAACTTTTGGAGAGTTGTTTTTGTGTTTGGCAGAGCAGAGGAAGGATCAAAAAAAATAAATAAATAAACGAGGTTAACAGGAAAAGGAACAACTCATGACTTTAAAAAATGCATTAACACTGCGCGTCTCTCCGTTTTTTTCGAATTACACGGTCATGGTTGAATTAATTAAAAACACGAGTTTGTGTGCATGTTCCTTTTGTTTGTTTATGCGCGCAGGCACACCATTCTCTGTTACACTTGGCTGGTTTTGTTATTGTCATCAACTTCCGTTAAAAAAAAAAGTCAAACCCTGCTTAGAGACAGTTTTTCTGCCCTCTGAGCCAGATGAATAATAAATAAAGAAGCGTTTATGTATGATACACTTTTTGTTAGCATTGAAGCTCGCTCTGTCGTGTTTTGTTCCTGACATCTAATGTGATGATAGCACACGGAGCTACGACAGGGTTCAGGATGTTCGGGTGGAATCTGTCCTCGAAACATCTTTTGGGAAAACATGGGAAGCCTCTGCAGTCACTAAACAATATTAGCTTCGATCTACCATGTATATTAATTTCTAGTCGATCGTGTTGGCCGTTGTGTAGCAGTTTAAAAAAGACGCTCTGTCCTCTATTGTTATATAAGACGATACATGAACACTGGCCGCACTGGCGGTGTCAACGCGCCGTCCTCGCGGTGCCGGGAGGCCCCCTGTCAGATGCTTCACATTCAGGCTCGCAGCTGCATGAGTGAGTGTCTTTGCCTCCGAGGAGATTTACAACGAGGCCACGTCGCTGATGCTCGACAAGCATGACAAGCACATTAGAGTGTGGGTTGCAGTCGGAATAAGAATATCCTAATTTAAGCATACAGCACACTGTGAAATGTCTATGTTGGGTAGAGATGCACCAACTTCAATGTTCAACAGTCCCAAAGTCAATGTGAACCCTCTTCATACTGATAGCAGTGCACTTTTTGAAAACTCATTGACAGCTGCTCTGAGCCAATCATTGCGTTCATTCATCGCGACCCCATCCGTCATGCCCACGGCGCTCACTGCAGGAGGCATGAACGGGTTTAAGAAGGAACTGGGAAAACAATTGCAGAGGCTTAAAAAAGTATAATATTTGCCTCTGAAATGTGGTTACATAGAAGTAGTGGAGCAGAAAATGGAATTACTCAATTAAAGTACCATTTAAATTATACTAAATGATGCTACCTGGGTAAAGTGTTTAGTTAAATAAAAGAAAGCAGCGGTAGCCTAACATTTTGTCATAGGATACGTACATGGTGTTTAATGTGTGGGAGTTTGTTTTAGCGCTCTAATGTTGGGACCTCAAACCGGAGTCACAACTGGAGCTCACTATACTCTGACAACACGGTTCCTTCAGTAACGTTGTTGCCTTCACATGACCAACTCAGACACGCCTGTAGAAAGAGCCACGGGCTTTTCAGTGGCCGCCAGAGGTTACATTTTGTTTCTTTTTTTCTGCTGCAGCTTGTAACTTTTGTCCACAGCTCCCGTATGGCTTCGCTAACAGCCCCCGTAGGCCCACTGTACGTTTCACATTACATTTACACTCCTGTGGACTCACGGTGCTTATTCAACTGAAAGGAATCCATCCTCTTGCTTAAATTCCGCCTCAGGCTCAAAGAATCGCTCTGCTTCCTTTTTCTGTTTGAAGAGTGGCTTTAAAGCCCAATTTGTGGAGATCCGCCACTGAATGAAAAAGAACAAATGGCTTGTTTTTGAAACGCATTGAAGGATCTGATATGCATTTGGCAACAGTTTGGCAGGGAAGTGAAGGAAATGAACTGCAACTACAAAAATAATGTGTTTTCTTTTATAGTAGAATAATGTACTTGATGCTTTCAAAATATCATCACAGGTGGTGATTCCGGAGTTCAATCCAACGCAGACCGTCATAGGCGTCTTGACCTCTGGCGCTTTCTGGCATCTATATCGAAGATGATTAACCGTTTTTTTTTGACAACTGTACAAACTCTTCGGCTGAAAAATTTCCAGCCGAATCTGTGCCTGGCCACGCCCTACTTTGGCAACGCTGTCACCCTCTACTGGCAAAAACATGTTGGGGACAAGTTTCAACAACAGACTGTATAACAAGTGGACGTAGTGGTCATGTTGTCACCCCATTGGTTTGTGGCCGTTTTGAAGCCCTTAAGTTTGCCGTTTTGGCCATCGCCATCTTGTCTTTTTGCAACCAGTGAACAGAAGTGAGATATTTTGAATGCAGAGTATTGATGTGGTGACGGCTCTGGTAGTGACAGTAACCTGTCAATCACAAGGTAGCCCGCCCTAATGCTTTATTCAAATTCAATTCAGTTTATTTTGTATAGCCCAATATCACAAATTACAATCTGTACACATACGACATCCCTGTAACAGGACCTCACATCGCATCAGGAAAAACTCCCTGATCCGATGCTCTATTTTATTCCAAGCGGGACCACAATTTACTAAACTAACATCACACTTCATTGGAGAAGAATTGGAACTAGTGATTGAGATCATGAACTCATGTTTACAATTTTTACCGGAGCAATAAATCAGAAGTTTCAGTTTCTTATAGACATACACAATCAGACATATTTTTTAAACTAGTGGAGTCGTGCCCTGCTGCCCATTAGAGAGAATGGAAACAGATGCTAATGTGGACTAATGCAGAGTAATGCATTTAATATCTCTGATTATGCAGCTTTGTGTCTAATTTATGGAATGTGTTTCAGGGCAAATACTCACAATCCAGCAGGAATATAGGGACGTTACCATGGTGTGCTCCATTGAAATCCTAATTGCAACCACAATCGTTATTTTGTATCTTATAAAACCTTCCAAAAAGACAGCCAAGCTCATAATGCAATGTCAAATGAGCATCTCGCCTGAAGCAACGCCTCGAAATAATTGACAAGATCAAGTATTCAGTGTGTTACATTTTCCTTTGGTCCCGAGTATTCTTTCTGTTGTTTGTGCAAGAGAAAGGGAATTTCTTTGAGGGTTGACATGTCTTCATGCAACAGGTCACACAGACGATACATTTTACACATACAGTAACAATCACATAGTCCTCATTTATTCAGCACTCGTTATTGGGGATTCTTAAAAACACAAATTCCCTCTTAAACATAGTAATTTGGGGGATTAATACACATCATTTGTAGCTAGGTTATTGGAGTCATGTTTGGTATTTGTCCCCAAGCAACAGGCTCAGTTATCGCTCAGCGGTCCATAATGGCAGAGTAAAAGTAATTTGGTATATCGTGTTTGTTTGACATAATGATGGCACTTCAGGCTCAATCTATATTATACTTACACGTCCTGCATTGTTTGTGAGAGAAAGAGAGAGCAACCAGAAAGGAGAACAGATAGCAAGTGAAAAAGAGACATTTAGAGATAACAAGCTGCTCATTCCCATTTCAGGGTCCTCTGAAGGATGAATCGCACAAAGGTGGGACCCTGAGGGCCAATGTGAAATTGCTTCTCCTTCACCAAATGAGAGAGTAACTTCACAGAGAGCTGAACTTCTGGTAGAATTAGTTCCCGTAGCCTCTTTGCGCCTAGTATTGCTCAGCAACCAAAACCTGCGTGCCACGGTGACGATGATGAAGTAGCTGTAATGTAGCAGGAAGCCTCACTTACTAAACTAATCAAAGTTAAAACAAAGAAAAATTGCTCCGGGTTGTCCTGCACTAAATTGATTAATTTCTCCTCCATGTACAGGTATTTACCATGGACTGATATTTACAGAAAAGAAAAGATACCTGCCAGCTGTAATTGGTTGTTCCTTGTCACGTGACACGGGGTGCTGCACCGCGACGGCACTGCGCGAGTCTACATTGACAGCAATGGGAACGGCTCCATAGGCAGCACTTGGTTTTGATGCCATTTCAAACAATGTCCACGATGACTGACTTTTCAGAGTGAAATGTGATGTTTGACGGATGTCACACAATGCAACGCAATACAACCACTAGAACACAAATACCCAGAAACTACATGGCCATGTGACTCGTGCATCCTCCAGTAAACAACAGGCTTGAGAGTGGGATACTCTGCATATGTTGAAAAAACATACAATATTATTTCCCAACCCGTAACTTGGAGGAGACTTTGACATTGGATGGACGTGGTTGGCCTGTGATGATGAATTGAGTCTGAGAAATTGGAGTTGAGTTTTTTTTTTTCTGTTCCACGACAAATTGTGACTCGAGAACTGAAATACAAATCATCTACGCTTTTTTTTTTTTTTTTTTTTTTTTTTGCTCGAGCACATGGCAAGTGTCACAGTGAGTTTGCTTCTGACACCTGTCACACTAAATGTGATTCCCCTCTATGAATTATGACTGCCGAAATGATATATTGCGGTCTCAGTCGTGGTTCCCGTTAACCTTTAAAGTGCTAATAAGGATGTTTTGAAGTGGGGTTGTATGAGGTACTTATCCATATTCAGTGTATTGACGCATGCACGAGCATTGGAGCAAAGCAATGCACTGCTGTGGGCAGCAGCAGACTAGGATGTG
The DNA here is from genome assembly GCF_009769545.1 of Cyclopterus lumpus. Taxonomy (NCBI): domain Eukaryota; kingdom Metazoa; phylum Chordata; class Actinopteri; order Perciformes; family Cyclopteridae; genus Cyclopterus; species Cyclopterus lumpus. The sequence continues at coordinate 5,125,175 of NC_046987.1, forward strand.
ACTCACTTGAAGTGTACGCTATTTTCAGAATATGTACATTGCTTTGCCTTTGCTCTCAGACCGCCCTTTCCGACGGGAGACGCAAGTAGTCATCTACTGTCTTCAAAGCTGCCCATTAAAAAAAATGTATATATATATATATGGTACACCACGGAACATGAAAGTAGTCTACATCCGCAGAAGTTGATTGCTCGGCTATCCTGTTGGTCTGTGTGCTGACCGCCATCTACTGAAGACATTACACTGACTTCATAACAACCCACTTTGAAACGTTGGCACTATCTCTTTCAAATAAATGTAAAAAAAAAAAAAAAGATTTAAAATAATTTTGCCAGGATCAACAAAATCATACAGGGGGAACATTTGGGTACATGGCATTTCCTACGATATTAATATCCCTTGTATGTTGCATTATTTATGAAGAGCCTGTCAAACGCAGTCTTAAGCTACTCTTTGAACTGGTGTTAAAAAGGAGATGGGAGCATGTTTAGAGGCCGCTGTGCAGCTCGGATCAGAAGGGATCTGTTAGGATCACAGCTAATCTGACTGGATCAGAAACAAGGGTTTACCATGGGAGGGAGAGAGAGAGAGAAAGAGAGAGAGAGAGAGAGAGAGAGAGGGAGAGAGGGAGAGAGAGAGAGAAAGAGAGAGAGAGAGAGAGAGAGAGAGGGAGAGAGGGAGAGAGGGACCTGACAGGCCGTCACACAAACTCGTGACTTGAATGGAAACTTAAAAAACAATAAGCACAGGGTTCCTTTTGTATTCAGCTGATGCTTTTGCACCAGGGTCAAAATACTTTTCTTTTATTCATTTCTTTTATATTACATGATAAATATTCACTGTTTCTCCGATATTTGTATTCTTATCGAGTGGGGGGGGGAAGAAAACGTGGGAAGGGAACATGAAACACAATATTCTTAGTCACACGTTGCTGAATATTTACTTTAGCAGACGTAGGGTACACATTTACATGACAGGCCTCGGCTGCTGAAAAAGTAGCGCACGTGCATGCACAAGATACACAGTTGTAAATCCTGTCATGACAAAGTCTGCGGTGAAATCAGTCGGTTTACTTCACTCGTTGTGTTCCCAGCTCTGTACCCGAGTGTCTTCCGCCTTGTACTGTTGTAGCGAATGAACATCCTCTCCCTCCGGGACGCCGTGTTCACCCAGAGGAGCTGACTCGGCTCCCAAACTGTTTCTTTTTCAATTTTTCTTTCTCTTTTCTTCATTATTCATGATTCATGATAGCCCTGCCAGCAGAGTGATGGGAAATGATGGATCAGAAAAGGGCACCGTGGAGGAGCAAGAGAATGCTAAAAAGATCATGGAATAATATAAAATAAGAGAGACACTGTCAACGGCTGAGTGAGATAAGTCTGGAAGATGGATTAAGGCGAGTGGAGGAGAGGGGTGGGGGGGGGGAGTATTCGAGGAAAAGCAAAAGAGATACGGAGCGCCTGAGTCGGCTTCAGAGGACCAGCCAGGCCAAATGGGGAGCAGGTAAGAAATGGAGATGAAAGAGATCATCTCTGATACTGACAGACAGAGGAGATGACAGAAAAGTGTGCCTGGCATTTGATAAGCCTCATTTATAACGCCAGTAACTCAGTTCTTCTCGCGCCTCTTCCAATTAGGAGGGCAAGTCGACCTGTTAACGGGCTTATCGACCGGCTCCACACCTGTCTGCCGAGTGTGAATCCTGTTCAACACGAGGGGGAGAACACTGCAGTGCTCTCTCCAAAACAAGTCGCTCACCTGACAAACGGCGGAGGCTGAACCATCGCTCTCGAAGCTGCCCTCGGCTGATAAGAGATGTGTCCTGGAAAAGGTGGCTACGTCCCATACAGCTGTTGACCCATGGGGAGGTGTGGGGGGGGGGGGGTATACAGCTGTAATACAGTCGTGGCATCATCCGCGTGAGAAAAGCACCCGGCATTCAAGTAATTACAATGTAAACCCATCCGGATCGTTATTAGGCGCTCTGAGATAATACTTTGATGCAGGCGTATGGTATGTTATCCATGTAGTTATGAACCACACTGAAAAAGTCCACACAGTGTGAGTGAAAGGGGGGGTGAATTAGTAAAAAAAAAAAGAAGGAAAAAAAAGCAAAGTCAACGTCAATTTATATTCCATGTAACTTGCGTACTTCAGTAACGTCACTTCCGTGGTTATTTGTTGCCTAATCCTAAGTAGTTTTCGCCGGAAAACGCAAGAAAAATGTACGCTAACTTTTAAAATTGTACAAACCATTATCTGAGGATACGTTTAACGGCGTAGTAATATGAATGAAAAATAGTAGTTTTACATATGCGGCTACCCATTAGAAAGTGACACCAAAGGGTCCTGTAGAGCCACCGCTGTACTCGTAGTAAAACAGTGACGCAGCCAGTGCAGAGCAGCCTTGATGCTGTCGGTAAATCAGCCCAAGCAAGATCCCAAACTCCTTCTGACTTGATCATCTGTAATTGATCAATACGTTCCTTCAGTCTGTGAGAATGATACATTTATCTCGCCCGGAAAGTCATTAGCGGTGCAGAGGAGCTTCATTTAGTTAACCCGCCCTCCTTTGTGAAGATGACGGACTGCATGTGTGCTGAGGAGATGAGTAAATATGGAGTGGAAATGTAGATAACTAAGTTTTGTCGGTGGAGAGGAACACTAAGAAAGATGGATAACGGTGGCCTTTTTTCCCCTTCTCCTTCTTCTCTTCTTTGCTCCCGTTATCGGTGTAAAATAATGTGTGGCACCGTTCTCCACCCGGATGGAAAGTCCATGTCCAGGAAGTCGATTGCAGACACTAAAGGGGATATATATGAGGCTGAAAACAAATGGATCTGAAACGGAAGGGTTGGACCGAGCGCAGGAACCGCATCCGTGTATCCGCATCCGTGTATCCGCCTAGAGGGCGGAAAACAAATCAGTATGTATCGGGTTGCTTCTGTTTGCATGTTTACCGAAACAACCGTCATCAACTGACAATGGCACACAATCTGGGTTCGGGCAGCCAGTCAGTCCTCAGATTGACTGGAAGAACTAATGCTTTACAGACATCTGTGTCCAAGGTTACTTAGCTAATGAGGCCTCTGCAAACGAAAGCCTTTTTGGCCTCATATAGCTGAACGCATGACCTGTCAAACTACCGAGTTAATAGACGCAAGAGTGTTGTCAAAATGTCAGTCGTTCTTTAAATCAAACCACCAATAATGGCTCTTTATTCGCTTAATCTTAAAAAATACCTTGAATGTCATGCATAACAAGACCAAGGTTGTGAGTCCTCTTCAGTTATCACTCCGCGTCGCCGCCGTCTTCCTTCGTCCAGCTCAGAGAGGAGGTGTGAGGCCATTTGTCAATGGGACGCGAGCTCCCCTTCTCTTTGAGCTGGTATTATTTAAAGTTTGTTTGATATTCCCCTGTCAGTAAGGACGTTTCATTACAGTGTACCTGTCCGATGATTAAGCATCAATAAACCCACAATTAAAAAGCCATCAGTCTAAATCTCCCTCGATGCGTGTTGTCAGGGTTAAACTCGTCTAGCTCCCTCCGTTCTGGTTCCGCAGACACAGTCCAAATGAAGTGAAACCTGAGGGGAGTTTTGTGGAGGAATACAAATGTCCTTTCAACTTAAACAGCAGTCCCATGGTTCTTTGGGGGATTTAGACGGTGAAATCGTAATAAGATTCAGTCATTGAGCGAAAGTCTCTTCATGGAAGATGGAAATTTCACCACGGCCCACTACCGGAGGCTTTCTAGTGCAGGATTGTTGTGCATGCTTATGCAAGTCACAGTTTGTAATGCCCTTATTGTCATAACAATATTCATACATGTGCCCACCACCTGTTTCATTTCTTAGACTATATATATATATTCTTAAAGGACTTTTAAATGTATGTTGCACTTATTTATACACTTATAACAAGTACTTTTGAATATGTACGTACATTGGTACATTTTGATAACTGTGTAATCCACCTGGCAAGACATACAGTAAATATTCCACACTGTGTGGATTACTTTACATTGAAATGAAAGCAGAGTGTAGCTGAGGGTTAGGGCTGAATCGAAACGATGCCTCAAGAAACTAAATTATGAAATATCATCTATTCATTATTATTATTATTATTATTGACTTCATAATGCTAGCTCCAAACATAATTGAAAATACTAATGTCAAGATATGTTTTGGTCTATCAAGACACTGAATTGGGGATTAAAAAAGTCAGACTGCAGCCTTTAAACTCCTAAAGTAACATAAATGCACTAAATGGGTTTAGTATTATTAGTTATATCAGTTATATTATTGTATGCAAATTAGCTAATTTTGCAAATTTCATTATATATAAAGGAAACCAATGTGATGACGAGTCATTTTTTAAATTTTCTGTCACTGTTTCATGTTGTATGTCTGAAACTTTGTTAAATGTGCTACTGCTGTCTTGGCCAGGACACTATTGTAAAGGAGATTTTCAATCTCAATGAGGCTTTTCCTGGTTAAATAAATTTAAATAAAATAAAATATATGTGTGTATATATATGTATACTGTATATATCATAGAATGCCACCATTTAATGTATGTTTTAGTGCATACTTTGCTTTTGTAAACTTTTTCAGTGTATAATAAAAACCCTTGTCTTTAAAACTCATGCTGAGATGGTACCAGTGGGAGTTCCAGTGAGAGTCCCTGGAGCTGTGGTCGTTTTAGCCTGCTGCCGTGGTGCAGCCTTCAACAGGAAGCAGTGGGGCCCTGCTTTGGCCTTCGCCAGCAGCAGCAGCAGCAACTTTTTCTGGCCTCGACAACTGCTAAATGTGCTTGTACAAGGTCACATCGTCCCGGAATGACAGAACTGGCCTGAACACAGAGCCCAGTCCAAGCGTCTGCTCTCCTCAGAACACGCTCCAAAGCACCGTGAGCCACGATCGGTGTTCCGGGCAGGTCGTCAGTTTGTTGTAACACTTAATTTGACCTATCAGCATCGCCGTCGGCGACATGAATCAGCGGGTGCATTTGGCTCGGCTCTTGACGGCGTTGGCACCGGGGGCCCGTGGAACATCTGGCCTTCCCGTGCAGAGGTTGGGTCATGTTGGTTGTTGATGGGTTTTATCGGCTTGAACACGCACACACACAGCGCCCGACCCTGCTCTCCGTCAGTCTCTCTCTCTCGCTTTCTTACTCACTTGCTCACACAGTAAACACACACACACACACACACACACAGTAAGCTCAGCAAGGGTGGTATGGTTTCTCTCACAGCGGGCTCATCCTGCTTCTCCTGATGTGAACTGATGAGGCCTGTCAACGCTTAGCGCACCATGCTAATCTCATCACACTGCTTGCGGATGGGGACCACAGCGTCTGCGCTAGCTCAGCCGCCGGCCCCGGCCCTAATTTCATGAACTGGCATAGCGATGCGTCTCACCTAATGGCATTAATGTCAAACGGTTTGATAAAGACGGGTAGCCTCCTACTCGATTAGCTCTGACTGTTACTCCCCTCTCCCACCGCATACCAGACCGCCCCCCCCCCCCAGCCACCAACTGAGATGTAATGAAAACACTAACGCTTGTGTGAAAGGACAGAAGGACGGAACTGACCTGCTGTAGAGGACGAGCGGCAGAAAGATAGCACGAGAGGCAGCTGCAGTCAATTGCCACCGTAAAATGCCATATTTGAGGGCCTTGACCTTCATCGTTATTGTCTCTCCCCCCCGACACTAAAACTGTTATTACCACGGTATGACCACATTGTCACCGTCTGCATCTCGGTAGTGTACAGCATTAAAAGTGTACACCTTCCCACTTATCAATTAGGATCTATTAGATTCAGTTAGCCCAGTTTCAAGGTCTGTGTGGAAATGTTGGCAGTGAGACATCCTTCTGATGAAAACATCTCCGTACGATATCGTCTGCATCTTTGGTTTTTTTTCTGTTGTTTCCGTGCGACTTGACTTTCTTCTTTCTCTTGAAATCATGCAGGCAGCAGGTGTGTAAATGCCTGTTGATTCAAGTTGGTAAGTCTGTGTTGTTGTTTTTTTTATATGTGCTGCCTCATTTGATTCCTCCGTTTAGTTGATGCACTCTTATGTTCTTACATTATTGGCATACTTGCGTGATTGATTTCATCAGAGTACTAATGTAGTTTGTCGACAAATGCTACTCATCATGACATCATTTGTTTTATCATCCAAAACACAATACATATTACTCTGAACTATGATTTGTAAATAACTGGCTCTACTTTAACAGCAGGCCATTTTAGACATAACTACTTTACTTTTACAGAACATTGACATGAATGTGAGACTCGACACCTAGTATAAAATGGGGGAAATTAAATAAAATCTCAGGTTCTAAATGTTATGTTGTATCACATCTGATTCTTGAGTCTACACGACTCAAAACAAATGCATTCATCAACTTTTTTTAATTTTTGTATTCATTTTATAATGGACATTTTATTGCAAATGGAAGTCCCTGGAGCATTTGTGTGAATATTTCCACTGCTGGAATTCAACCAAGTACTATACGCACGTCACACTATTCCATCACAGAGAGAAATATGTTACTTTTTACTCTTTTTAGTTTGACACAGTGTGACTAGTAACTTTTTTACATATGAAAACATATGCTTTTATGATGAAATGCAGTATTAAGGTATACTAATCTACCCACTGGCATGCAACATTGGCTCCACATAATGAACTACGACATTAAAATGCTATTACATTTAGTCATTGAAAAAAATGCTGTTGGGAAAAATTGTGATATTCTATTGGAGAAAGGACCCATTAGCTTATAATACTTCTGCATTCAGCTTCAGTAACATTATGTGTTCAGGACTTGTACTCATAGTACTACTTACACTTCGGTAAATCTACTTTGACTTTAAGTAAAGGCTCTAAGTACTTCTTCCGCCACTGAATATTTCCAAATAGCTGCACTTAAATCAGAGTTTGTGGATTCAGCACATTTGTTTTAGCTTTCATGTCCAAATCAATGTCGCAGAGGAGAGATAGCCAATATGTGCTTGAAAACGTATCCTTCCTCCCAGAAAATCCCTGTGGATAATCTCTCCGTCATTACTTCACTCTGTATTTTATTCTCCATCGAGCTGGGTGCTGACGTGATGCAACAGATTGAGGAGAGGGATAGAAACTCTCTTTTCTGGCTTTAATGCACAGTATCAAACGGTCCTTGTCGCAAATTGAATCGCCCTGAGGTGCAACATTGTTTCTTTTGCATCATACAAACGGCATTATAGTTCATTTTGCCAGTGAAGACTATAGAAAGTAGTTGACATTACATAATAACCCGTAGTCACGGTGGCGTCACCCATGGGTCAGTGGGCTCTGTTTTGAAGCCCTGACGATGGCGACGTACAGCCGGAACACTGAAGAAAACATTTTTAGGAGACCAAAAAATTGGGCTGCACGGTGGTGTAGTGGCTAGCACTGTCGCCTCACAGCAAGAGGGCCGCGGGTTCAATTCCCGGTCGGAGCGGTCCTTCTGTGTGGAGTTTGCATGTTCTCCCCGTGGCAGCGTGGGTTCTCTCCGGGCTCTCCGGCTTCCTCCCACAGTCCAAAGACATGCTGCAGGTTAATTGATCTCTAAATGTCCCATAGGTGTGAATGTGAGAGTGAATGGTTGTATGTCCCTACATGTGCCCTCGATGGACTGGTGGCCTGTCCAGGGTGTCCCCTGCCTTCGCCCTATGTCAGCTGGGATAGGCTCCAGCGCCCCCGCGACCCTAATGAGGATAAGCGGTATTGAAAATGGATGGATGGATGGAAAATAGCAAATCTGGTCAGAAGTTTAGCGACGGGAGGGCACCGTCTCGCACACCAAGCCCCGCGGCGTTCGCAGCTCGGTGGGAGAGAATGGCACTGAGCAAGCGGCCCTTGTGTGTATTAGTGCTGTGAAAGAATGAGCCGCAGTTAAAAACCATAATCACTGCTGTGAAGCATGCTTAATTACAGAGGGTGTGTGTGCTCACCTGTTCGCGAGCAATTTGGCCCATTTTAATCTAATTAGTTTCTCATAATCAAGCCTGTTATACACAAGAACGCTATTATCCACTTAGCAGCTGTAAAACAGTATAGATAAACAC